>NC_089754.1:40852270-40934770 GCF_040412425.1 Macrobrachium rosenbergii | reverse complement strand
CGTTCAAGTATCGCCTAACATTTTAAGAGCTTTCAAAACGTTATCCCTCGAGCTCCTTCTAGGACACAATCTCAATAGATCAGGCGTTGTCTTTTATTTTACCAGAGCTCATTATAATTCTCTGAATTCCCTCCCATGCAAACTTAACGTATATCAAGCATTTATTTTCGACTTTTACGGAAGCTTCAAAATTTTTTTTTTAAGTTCACTGTTGAACTAAAAAAGAACGCTGCACTGTCTGTTATTTCGCCTGAGACCAGCAATGTTCCTAGAATATTTTCAGCGCCACAATCACAGCAGATGTCTTTGCAAGAGCTCAACATTACTTCTAAAGCCTAAAGCCTACGAAAATACTGTCACTTATTCCTGCAATCCTCCCTCTGACAACAGCAGAGATAAAAAAATTTTTAAAAATTGCTTGAATTTCCTTCTACACCTTCACAGGCGCTCCGTGTCATCCCCTAAACTTCCTGCTACTCCATTTCTCCTACATAACATTCAACTCTGCTCCTTAGACGTCTTCCCTCGTCTCGTTCACTGAATTCCCAGATTTATGGGCGGAGACCGTAACCTTGCACACAGAATATCTTCCTTAACCGCGGCTTAAATACTCTTCCTCTTATTAGTTCAGACAATATTTTTTTTTATTATTAATAAGTTGTCGAACCAAACTACAGGGTTCAAATTCCCGACCGTCACAGGTTTGGCAAACGTGTGCTTTGTCATGTGTTTACATTTGCATTCACAAAATCATATACACATATGCTACAGTAAAGGTATACGTACATGTAGTACTTTCTCCCTCTTCTCTGACACATTAAAACATACATACATCTCAAAAGACAAACACATGTACACAGTTGAAAATTACCACGTACGTTACACCTACGGTCACGTGTACACTTGTCTTTATGTACGAGAGAGAGAGAGAGAGAGAGAGAGAGAGAGAGAGAGAGAGAGAGAGAGAGAGACCTTGAATGAGGGCACGATCAACCAACGGTGGTGTCCTCACTACCCACACTGCCCTGCCCTACCTTCCTTTTCCATAGATGGCGTCGGCGATTCCAGAGAGTAAGGAGTTATCAAGAGAAATGAAGAAGAAGAGGAGAAACAGATAGGAGAGAGCAGAGAGCGGAGGGAGATGGCGGGGTGGGAGGGGCGTACAGGGGAGAAGGACAAGAGCAAGGGAAAAGGATGCGCTTCCCAAGTAGCCTTGTGGCGGGGACACGGACTCATCAAAGGGCGTGGTCGCTTGCAGGCTTTCCGTCTCTCCGGACTGTGGACGACGTCGTCATTCCCGGACGACACGGCCAAGATCACGCAAAGCTATCCAGACGTGTCGTAAAGACGAGACGAAGGATGCTGGTCGCGACTCTTGCGTGACCTTGACCTCTAGGCGTGACCTCGGGAAATGACCGAGCGACGAGACGTTTGGGACTTTTTTGGGAATTGATTACGCTGGTGTGTTCAAAAGGGCACGAAACGATAAAAGCATAAGGTCAGGTTAATCTAACAACAAACCGATAATCAGTATTTATCACAAAAACTTGGTATATTTCCTTTCTCTCTCTCTCTCTCTCTCTCTCTCTCTCTCTCTCTCTCTCTCTCTTCTCTCTCTCTCTCTCTAACAAAATATACATATATATATATATATATATATATATATATATATATATATATATATATATAATTATTTTTGAATTCAGGATTATGTATACATAAATCCCGAATTCCAAAATAAAAAACATTTTAATCGATACATTTAGAAAGAGAGAGACGAAAAGGTCGTATTTCATACCGCAAAACGCAGCAACAAAAAACAGGAAAAGACAGACATCAAGAAACAAAAGAAACGAAAGAGGCATAACTCTCTGGGGCGCAATCTGAATAGAGATGCTTAAGCGAAGCCCTCTAGGATGTTGGTAAGGCCAAAACGCAGATAGTGGACCAGTTCTGATTTTATATGATGGTCTGCTCACAAGAGCAAGCCCATGCTGACATGGGGCGAATACAATCAAACAACAATCTAACAATTGCGGTTATGTAAGCGGGCAATTGAAGACCGCTTTACATATACTGGCTGAATTTAACTGAACATAAGATTTAGGCCAAAGCCCAAGCACTGGGACCTATGAGGTCATTCAGCGCTGAAACGGAAATTGACAGTAAAAGGTTTGAAAGGTCTAACAGGAGGAAAACCTCGCAGCTGCACTATGAATCAACTGTTAGGAGCGTGGAACGTAAGACGGAATAAAGAGAACATGAAAGGAGGTACAGTAAGAGGAACGAAAGGAATTACAGCTAGAGGCCGAAGGCACGCTGCCAAGAACCTGAGTAATGCCTACAATGCACCGGACGAGGTGCACTGACGGCACTAACCCCTAACGGGGACTGCATATAGCTTTTAATCCTGTTGCCGAAGATTACTGGTTAACAAATTACGTTAATCCTATACATAACACTGGGCTCACACAGTAGACTACAAAACTATTCTTCAATATACAGGTGGGTCTTCCTGCTTCATATTCATGTGTCCAATTACGAGTATTACAAGTTTTCAAGGAGAATATGGACCGGTTCCTTGCCGTGTACGTACATACCAATCTGGGGCTTCTTGAATACTGTGGATGCAGAGTTTAAATATCAAATAACACAAACTTTCCTACTTAAAAACTTACACCGATGCATCCACAGACCCAGTTACATGAAATCTTTGGCTACCAATACTCCGCAGTTTCTTTTTAACCTCTCCCATGATTATTTTTTTAACATACATCCATGAAACACCTGCCGAATGGTTTTGTTTGTAACTGCCAACCTTCGATTGAATTGCTCATAATCAGTGTCAATCACAATAAATGTCAGTGCTTTAAACGAAAAATTTTATGAACAAAACATATTTTAAAATTTTCCACTCATTGTTAAAACACATTTCAACACTGCAACAGTAGTGCACAGAGCACCCAGAAAAACATCAAACTTAACCATTTTGCGGACAAAAGATCAAAACATTTTAAGACAGAATACTGAAATCTTTCCTCATCTTTTTTGGTGTTATGGAATGTATAATTTACGTATGACAACTTGCCACCAACTGCCGCCACTAAACCTCTGGTGTGAGGATGTAACTCTACCTAAACATGCACAATCAGCAAACGTACGGAAGTAGTGGAGACTTCAATGTGTCTTAGGTAATGAACTGTATACAGTACATCACGCGCTTCGCTATATTTCTCCGCTGGTTTATCAAAGCTTTCCTTTGTTTCTTGAAACGCTTATTCGCTGAATTTAACATTTCAAAATTTTGAAAAGTAGGACCACGTAACTTTTAACACAATCCTATACAAGAGATTAATTGGAAATCCGAAATCTTACGATTACAAGTTTTGGTGATTCCTTCTATTCTTCGACCGACGAACTTTGGAATCTTATCCTTCTGTTCTTTCTGACTTATAACCTCTCTTCCTTTATAGGGCAGCAGTTTATTACTTCTCTCCTGATTCATCCCCCCAACGCCCTTCTTTCTTCCTTTCCCCATGTTTTCTCCTGGCATGGGCTAGCAAAAGGTGTCAGACTACCCCGCCCATGAAGCTTTACTCTTAAGAAAAATTTTGTCGTCAAATTTTGCCTCAAAACTCATTCATTTTGACAAGAAATGAGTTTCGCCTGTTATCTAAAAAAAAAAAAAAGGGTCATGGCCTCAGTTTTGCCAAAAATTTTTTCACCAATGATGGCAGCTTGGTACCAAGTTCGGCAGCCCAGACTTCGTAAAAAGACGCCGTAAAACGCGGTACTGGTGGGCACCGCCTCGACTGGGGCAAATAAGGCTTCCAACAAAAATCAAGGTTAGCGAAGTAATGAGTCACTTTTTTACTCTTGGCATGAACTGGGGTAAAATATGAACCATGGAAATGGCAGCATTCGACAAAGAGAGAAATCGAACAGGACTGCACCACTGTGGAAGATATTGAAGGTAGAGCGAATTCCATGCAGACATATATACACACATATATATATCAATATATATATGTGTGTGTGACATCATAACTTTTTTAAGTTATATCACGTGAAAACTGGATTATAATGTCACCTACACTGGCGTGCAAGAGAGCTTTCTGTTAGTATACTTGCGTCAAAAAAGGGTAGGCATAAAAGTGCCACTAACTTCCAAATTGGAGGAAGAAAAAAAGTCTTCTCCATTAGTGAGGTCGGCGAAACTGTGTGGCTGTAACTCGGAAGACGCGGGTTCAAATCCCGCTCCAGAGCTGAAGTTCGATTCTCTCCTTTAACTGCCAGTCACGACATTTAGAAGTAAAATCACTAAACATGCGGTTGACATTCTAAGTTCAACATACGATGGATGTTAGAGAATCCGAATTAGTAAGATCAAACAAAATAAAAGGAAAAAGTCAATTTCAACTAGCCTTGAAACAATGATCACTTCTGAAATGATGAAGGGCTCAACAGAAGCAACGAAGTTTAATAATTAATAAAAGCATTTTGCCAATTAATGCAGATGAAATATGTGAATCCTATATTCATAAAATTATATTATGAAAAACAGTAAAAACAGGCAACCCAATCCTGAAATTACACTAATTATAGCCCAGCTAAATTTTTACCAAAACGATACAATGTTTTGAGGAGAAACAAGTACAGAAATCCGTATAGTCTTAGCAGGAATTATCACCCAAACTGGCTAACTTGCAACTGCTACAACAGATTCCTGAAATAAATGCATTTGCAGTGCAAAATTCGCTTTCCCTCCCAAATGAACGCTATAACCTGAAGAGCAAACGCAAGTTACTGAACAGATATTTTTTTACCAGACACAGTTCCGACATTCCTCTGTCAGATTGGACCTACAGTACAAACTTCCTGATCCATCGCCCAGCAGTCAAGAAGGTACCTGCTAACTCGAAACCCTTACATTAAGAATATCACTTCCTACGTTTCTTGGATACGACAATGCATAAATATTCAGGTCACGTTGTTTTCTAATTCATAACAGAAACCGTTACGCCTAAGTAATGGTCTGCTGGACAACCACGTGAAACACCAAGTCAAAAAAGAGACTTCATAATACCTGACATCTTGTGAATTCAGTCGATAGTAATGTACATATTGTTTTACCCCAAAACTTATGGGGAAAAATGCCACTAAAATGGAAGAAATCCAGTATTTAAAAAAAGGAAAGCCAACGAATAAGTAACAAACACAATAAATCAACAAACAAATCACTTCTGTCCCGGAATACTTCACGGAACGCAATAAAGAAGACGATCAAGGAGACTGGGTAAGGAACCCACAAGGGTAAGACGGGCGTGGAAGGACAGAATGTTCTAGAAAGGACTTTGGGAGTAATACCACGCCCTAGTGGGCATTTTGTAGTTCTACACGAGTGAAAAGGATCTACATAAAATAAAAAAAATATACTGACTGAAACTTCACATTCGGCAAGACTTTTCTTTGGGAAACCATAATACAAGACTAAAATTAATATAATCCGAAGCGAGCTACGTGTATGAATTTTCACATACAATTGAAGAAATACGCCCTGTAACGTACATATCCATATGAGTAACTTATAACAGTCTGTCTCTCTCTCTCTCTCTCTCTCTCTCTCTCTCTCTCTCTCTCTCTCTCTCTCTCTCTCTCTCTCTCTCTGATCTACAACTTACAGTTCTTTCAGACAAATCCACGAGATGAAATTTCAAAACACGAAACTTCGCACACCTGAAGAAACTACGAGATCTGCGGTTGACCAATTAAATTGGCTGTATGCCAGCAATGCCTCTGTCTTCTCTAGGCATCCCGTGAATAACAGAAGCAGCCCTCTGACGAAGAGAAAGGTATCAAATGGGCGTGGCTTAATGGCGACGATGAAACGAAAAAAATAACGATGGGCTCTGTCTACAGTATGATACTAATTGCTGGAGGAGGGGGGGGAGGAAGGGGGTAAGAAGAGGAGGACGAGGGGAGGGGAAAGGGCTGAATTTGAAGATGATGGGGAGGAGCCAAAGGACACGCTACTCCTTCGTCGAGGGCCGTTGGGGAGTGTATAGGGAGAGGGTGGGGGTAGGGACAGCAGCGGCGTTTTATCGCCGAAGAGTATATAAATGGAGGGAAAGCATCTGGGCTGTACAGTTCTCCGCCTCTGGACCTCCTCGAAACGTCTGCAAGATGAACGCCCTGGTACGTGCAGTGTTTTCGGTGTTTTATCCGTTTCTTTCGAGTCTGTGCTTGTGGATGCAGTTATTCACGTTTAGCTTTATTGCAATATTTCACAGACAGTAAGCTGTGACATTTAATCATCTTCTTTAGGCGTATTACTACATCCAATTATCAACACTGGAAAACTACTCATACAGTTCATGAGTAAGACTTTCAGACAGGACAAAATTTATTTCTTATTAAAAGTATAAATGCGCTTTCTATACTTTTCTCTCGAGGGGAACGAAATATCTAATGATACTTATAAAATAATTTCATAAATGCAACAGAAATCTCGCTAAATCGCCACAATGCGATTATGATCTATTTCCTAATAACAATACGCACCGGCGTTAGCGCAAGTGTTTTTTCATCACTTAATTTCCTACAACGCTTACATCTTCATGGAGGCACAAAATTCTGCTGCATGTGACAATTAATTACACTCAACTCGAAGCTAATCTATTCAAAATTCCATTTTGTAACCTGGTATTTCAAGACCACTTCACTCTTCTACAAATTCATTCATTTTAATACTTATTCCGTTAATATTATGTTCGTTACGGAAGAATAGTAATAATGAAACAGAAAACCATTCAACAATGTCTTAATGAATTTCACCCAACTTCCAACCATATCCCAAAATTCACCCCTCTGGATTATAAGTATAACCCATTTTAGGAATATTTAATACAAAACATATTTATCTCTTTCAAACAGGTAGTGATATCAGCATGCATATGTGCAGTTGCAGGGATGCCCCAGTATCCATATGGATACACAGGCTACCCATATGCTGCTGTTGCACCCATTGTAGGGCCCACAACCTATGACTACAACCTCATCCCAGACTCAGCACCCATTCCTGCGCCTCTGCACGCCCCCATTGCAGTTGCTCCCGCTGTAGCCCCAACTGAATACAAGAACCAGTACCACTCACAAGACGAACTTGGACAGTACGCCTACGGCCACGCTTCTTTGGGTCAGGTACACAATGCAGTGAGGGACTTCACTGGGGCTGTCAGGGGAAGCTATTCTTACATTGACGCCAACAACGAAGAGGTCATTGTGCACTACATTGCTGATCATGATGGTTTCCGCGTTTCTTCCAACGCTCTGCCAGTTGCCCCAACTTTCGACAGCGCTGCCCCTGTAGCTCCTGAGTTCAACCTTGTAGCACCAGTCTTTGATCTCGAACCTGCTGTTGAGACACCTGAAGTAGCCGCAGCAAGAGCCGAACACTTCAGACTCGTGGAGGAACACAAGGCTGCTGTAGCTGCTGCACTCGCTGCTGCTGAAGAAGAAGCAACAACTGAGGAAGCTATCATAGAGGAAGCTGTAGTAGAGGAAACAACCGAGGCAGTCATATCTGAAGGAGATGAAGTACCCGTGGAAGCAGCTGAGGAGGTAGCTGAGGAGGAGACTGTAACAGAGGCTGCTGAAGCTGCTACCGAAACCCCTGCCGAAGAAGAGACAGCCGCTGAGGAAACAGCTGAACGTAGGAAACGCCAAGTTGTGAACTACTTCCCACAGTACTACAGCGCTCTGCCAGTGGAACCAGTTGTAGTGAAGGCTGAAGCCCCCGTCGTACCAGTATCACAGGCAGTGCATGATGCTGAACTCCTAAGAGTTGTCCACAACCCAGGCCATGCCGTTTCTTACCGTGTTGACTAAACGCCCACTGGATGTTTTCAGTTTCCATATTTGTTAAATGGTGACTGTTATTGCCATACCCTAGACAAAATGCGACAGGTTTCAACTAGGCATAAGCTCAATATCTGTTAGCTTGAAAACCACGAGAGAGATTTATTCAGATTTTTTCAGGTACCCCCAAATCTCTTTCCATTTCAGACTTCTGTATATATTGTAAAAATCTTCAAAAATAAAGAATTTGAGTAAGAAAAATATGTATATAACCTAGCAACAAAATAATAAAAGGACTAAGCGCGGACATGAACAATTATGGTGCATGCCTACGAATGCATCATTATGATCACTTTTACGAACAGAAGTATCATTAAATGTTGATCTCTTTTAATCTTATGTAGTTATGCTACTCGTGTTCAATCAAACAATTAGTAAAACACGGTTTACTATAATTTTTGAACGAAAAACAAAATCGACTGTAGACCGTTTATTTATCTCTTACTTTCTTCTTTGCATTTGCATCCACAATCTTCATCTTACTAGAAACTGTTTTTAAGCAGACAATCACAAGTATTGCATACATACATATACACATACATACATGCCTGTATGTATATATACTGTACACATATATATATATAATACACAGGTAGTGCTGGAGTTACGATAATTCGCCTACGATAATTCGATTTTGCGATGGGGTTAGAAATTAAAACCGATACAACAATATTTAGAAAATATTTTAAAATTTCGTACAGGTGCAGGAAGGAGCGTACAATCAGGAAGCAAGAGAGACCAAATTACAATAGACCAACTTCTTTTCCTTCATCTCTTTATCCCATCTTCTGGTTAAAAAAGTAAAAGAGAATGTGATAAAAGTATTGTTAATAACGTTATACTCTTGAGTAAATGCGTACAGTCATAAACAACCGAACGAGAAACTGCTGTTTTGCTAATAACCAAATCGGATAACAATAGCTTGTATTTCAACCATTGTACGGTAGTAAACAATTACCATAGTTATGTTACAAATGACGTCAAGTAGAACAGGACTGATATACTTTTACATTATACCATTATTCGCTATGGAGAAAAGATCCGCAAGGAAATATACTGCTAAATTTAAGCTGCAAGTTGTAGCTGAAGATAAGAAAACAATATTCAAGCTGCTAATGACTACAAATTGACATGTAAGCCTACGCCCTGTCACTGTCTCAAAATATAAGAATTTGATGTGTAGGTCTATAACGTGCCATTGCCTCAAAATATAAGAATTTGAAGTGTAGATCTAATCTCCCATTGATATTAACATTTGACATGCAGGATTATGATGAATTAATACCCTAGTATCGGAACTGGCTGCATAAGTCTATGCTTTATTTCAATTAATGTGGTTTATATGGAATCGTTAATGTAGACCAACACCAATGAAAAAAACAAGATGTTTGTGCATGATACAAAAAATAAGATGCATACACAAAATGATCCAAGATTTTCATAATGATATATAACAATATATCTTTTATCGAAGATATCAATTGCATACGTCACAACTCCAGGAACTCAAATCTGTGACGTCATCATTCTTGCACGAAGCACAACATGACCGAACGGAGTCAAATCCGTACTATAAATAATAACGTTATACTCTTGCCGCGCAAATTCTTACAGCCAATAACAACCGAACGAGAAACTGCTGCTTTGCTGATGACCGAATTAGATAACAACAGCCGTTTTGCTTGTATTTCAACCATTGTACGCAGTAAACAATTACCGTAATTACTGTATCTTACAACTGACGTTAAGTAGAATACGACTGATATATTTTTACACTATACCCTTATTAGCTATGAAGAAAAGATCGGCAAGGAAATATACTACTAAATTTCAGCTGGTAGTTGTAGCTGAAGCTGAGAAAACAATATTCAAGCTGCTAATGACTATAAATTATCATGCATCAGCAACATGGATGAAACTCGACCGTAAATAAAATTGGAGAGAAAAGTATTTTAATCAAAACTACTGGGCATGGAAGAACACATACTATTGCTGTTTTCACGCTGATAAAATATAAATACATAGAGCTTGTATTAAGATGAAATCAAGTGAAAATAGCGAACGGAATCTGCCAACGTAATCTATTAACGAAAAAATAGCTAAACTAATTTCACAAGGAGACGTATTTAAGTTATATTTTGACTTAAAAATACTTCATATAACGAAAAATAACTTTGTCCCATATAAATAAAGTATCTAGAGATTCATTTATGCTAACTAGAAGCAAGAAAAGCGCTCTGAACTTATTTAAATACGGCGAAATAAACTTGCCGTTACCGAGTCCGGTAGTCAATTTCCAAATCAAAACATGATCGCTATGATCACAATTTATAATACATAAGCAATATGAGAATACATACAATATTATTTGATACACTGAAGTAAAGCGTAACTTTTTAAAGGATCCATGGAAAAATGGAAACGATGCATATTCGTTATGTTGATGTTTGTAAAATACGATATTAATATGTGAATATAGAGTACAGTATAATGTAGGCTAGGCTACCGTATATATGTGTACGATATACCACAATATAGGCTAAGCTATTCTTGTTTTTTATTCAATTTCTCTTTGTACTGAATAGTCATACGTCAATCTGCATGAACCTCCAGAATTAGCAGATAATAATTACTACACCGTATATGCATAGAGTATACTTTATAATTTAGACTAGGCTACCATATAAGTATAAATGATACTGAATGCCCTAGTGGAGGCTAGGCTATATTCGAGATACGTTTTTTCCACCAAGCGATAAGTTTTTTGGAACCTAATCCCATCGTAAGGAGGATAATACCTGTATATATAACAGTTGACCCCAGATATTCGCAACAGTACTTCTACCCCCCGAATACCTTAAATCCGCAAATAGCTTAAAACCCCTCTAAAACTTAGAATTGCCTATTTTGATAGTTCAAAGCACCAAAAATCCCTCTAAAAATTCTTATGCCTGAATATTTTAATAGTTTACCTTTCACTTGCACCAAATAATGATCAGGTACACTCCAGTCTCTGCTCCTCTGACCTAGACATTCATCACCTTGCTTTCCATTTCCGGTAAACTCATACACTCTAACAATACATTTTCCTCACTATTTTCTCTCTGCCAAGTGAGCTCATGAATATTTTTCTTTGGTAACCATGTATCCCAACAACGATAACCCTTTCCAAACACATTTCCATAAGATTCCCTTCATTCTCATTTGTTCCTGGAACACTATATCTGCCCACAATACCAGCTCTTCTCTGTCACCTACCTTTGCATTTAATTAACTAGCATAACCTCCCTTTCATGTTCTTGAAACCTAACAGGGAAAATTCAAACTAATCAAAAAACACTTTCACTGTCATTCGTTACCAAACTTGGTCTTAAACATTCACCACCACAATTTTGCTCCAGCCATACTCAATCTTACCCATACAATTCTAAAAACATTACATTTGTACCCTTTTCACATGTCCCCAGAGTCTCTCTGAGACCACAAGTGCTACATCAGAATAAAAAATCCAGCATACCCTCCTCTGACAAATCATTCACCTTACGTTTCTTCTCATCTGAACCACAGCAATGAGTATTAAAAATCCAATGATACACCATACCTTTGTATTTCTGTTTTTTTACCGTTAGATACAAGGTATGGGGCTGTTGGCCCCCCTTGTCCATAGTCATTCAGTGAACTTCACAGCAAGCACAGTGGCATGAATACTATAATCTATGCATTCTACATGAGTGATAATGTGATGTCCACTGGCCTCAAGTGAAGATGCTCGATTGCTTTTTAGTTACATTTCCTCCTCCACAGGATCCACAACCCTCCACTGACCCCCAAAAACCATTGGCACTTCTAAGGCAATAATGTTATACCACTTATTCCCAATGCAGTATCAGCCCACAGGAAGTAGATTGATGTTACCCAGTGGGTGCCACTGGCCTCAAGGGATAAGTTCATCTGCCATTTCAGGGGTATTCCTTCCCAAGGGATTCACAACCCTTTAATAGGTGCTCATCTACCCTGCGATACATCCAGTGGTGCAATTCAAATATTTTTTCAGCTGGTTCTATCATAAAAAGCATGTCACATTTGCTCCATGACATGCTAAATGAAATTTATGTTACGAGTTAAAAGTTGCGTGCTCTACTCTACTTATAACTGCCTATTTGGGTGGTCAACTGGTTGTTACACTTAACCGGTTCACCTAACTCATAAAATTCTGTGAGAAAATTCACTGAACCAGTGCAAACCAGCTGAATCCCACTACTGGATGCATCTCATTGGAATTCAAAGCATTGGCACTTCCTATGGCAGTGGCGACTGGGTAATAAAACTTATAATCACAACAGCATTGGACAAAATTCAATTCAATTCAATTTACTTATTCATCTCCTACTGTCAACTTAGAAAGTTATTATGGTTACTATAAAATCAGTGTTTACTGTTATTTCTGTTATTTTTCCTCAGCCACTAATGATTAATTATGCTTCAATGATATCTCATTCTAGAACTACACTGGATATTAAAACTCTATTCCCTTCACTGGGTGCCTGAAATCCATATGTTAAAAATAATTAAATTTCCATTAACAAAAACACTCACTTTTCATTGTCCCCTTCAAGAAATCTCAGATAATACACTAACATGAACAACCATTTCTAAAACGAATTGGAAAAAATTTATATAAAATTAATGAAAATAAGTGGATGAACACAGAAAACCAATTAATAACAATCAAAATGCATCAACACTATAAAACCATTCGCTAATGGTCAGAAATTTCTCTCCCACAAAGTATTAACCTGAGTTAGTAATAAACAGATCATACCAGACCAAATTTGGTATTAAATGGTTATAAGAACCTATATTACTCACTCCATGCTTCCTACATCTCTAAAGAGCAAATCTTATACATGATCATATTAATCAAAGCTGCAGTTCATGTATCCTGAACCCATATTCCTGACCAACACATGCAATTGATATATTACATCAAAAACATGCCTTAATTTTAGTTGTTAATAAAAGTATAAAAGATAATTTTTCTCTATTATTTCAAAATACAATTATGAATATTAATACCACGATCAGCTTCATAACTAAACTAGTAGTTTGCAAAACTAACTGATCTTTTCTCATCAGATAGAGTGTTTTGTTTAAATAAGCTCCTCCTGAATAATAATACTGTTAATATAATACAATAAAATGGTGATGTTTGGTTCTATTTGGATATCTTTCTACAGAAAAAATAACACTGATAACAATATCAACATTTTCTTGATATTGACGTACATGCAATCAACTATACATATCACTGAATGAAACAAATTACTAATCATTGCCCAAAATCAAAGATTTCTTTATTGTAGTGTATTTTTAGATTATATTTTTAAGTACTTGCATGAAAATTACACCCGAGCAATGTGTTTAAATAATCAAACATTATTATTTTGTTATGTTTAGTCCAACTAACTATTACTAAGTTGGATGGTGATGGTACAGTGCATAATTCATTGGCTTAAACGTCAACACCAATAGAATTTTATTTGGAAGCAATGAAACACATTCAACCAGAATTTCATGCATAAAATAATTTCCCATGAATGGATAGGATTAAGCTTATAAAAGAACAACCTGTAGTGACTTGGATCACAATCCAGACACTTATCTCCTAGTGTTTTGTATGTCCAGAAGTTCACCTTTTGACAAAATTCTGCAGAGGTGTAATGTTACTATAAAAATGTTTGCAGTCCTGACAATGCTTCTGAAAAAATAAAAATACTCCCATTCTATAGACAGTTCTTTACGTCCTATGGGTTTGACTAATAATACTTATTTTAGCAGCACTGTTATCAATCTGCCTCCTTCTGATAAAAAAAAATATATTTCCTAAGATTAAGGAAGGCTATTTAGAAAGATCTACAGTTCTAAAATCCCATCCAACCCCCTGTAAGCCTTGTTTTCTTTTTCTTGTTTTGAAATCAATAACTGGTGGTAAGAACAGTCCGAACACTACAACTAGTGCATACTCAAACAAGTTCAGATACAAAAATATGCATTGTAACAAAATTTAACATCAATATCACATAAGTATAACTGCCAAAACATTTGTAGTAAGACAGGATAATTATCCTAAACATGAAAGTGAAATGACTGGCTAGCATAAAAGTCTTAGTAAAATTCAGTACCATTCATCTAATACAAAAAAGATAAGATACACTTACCAACCTCCTGAAAGTTATATTTGATATTTTCTTTTAAACATGGCAATAGAATAGTGAAAAACGAGGGTATTTGTCATGCAAGTACTGAAAAGACTTGGATAGGTATCCTTCTCAGAGTTTCTGGCATACTGTTTGATGCATTCACTTTCAAAAAAAAAATACCCAAATGTTTTCTAAAATGTCTCTAGTTGTCTAGCACATTTGATGGTGTTATGAATTTATGCGATCTATGGTACAGAAAAAAACATATTTCTAAAGCAGCCTATCACTCACTGTAATAATCTATCATCTAAAACAACAGTAATCAAACATGAACACTCAACTCTCAACTTATCAAAAGCACTTCATTCTCAGAAGAACATACAATAATATCACATTTTTCTTGATAAAGACTCACCCTTTGATGAACTGAGTGTGGTTGGACGAAACCCTGACTGTTCCACTTTGTTCTGTATGAGATTCTGGACACTCTCAGCAGACTCCTTGACCCGAGACAGCAACCCTGCTCAAGTGCAACCAACACAATACCATAACCCCATTAGTGAACACTGGACAGAGCAAGGTTACATGCTGTGCCATTTCCTAGTTATACAATCTTTTATAATAAAAACATGAACATATTAAATGAGTGACTGTCTTTCTTTATATATGTGATCAGTACTGCATAGGACAAAATACTGTATTTTCTTTTCAAGTGGAGAATGCTAAAGAGGTGAAACCTTGCCCAAAAGAGCCGCATACGTTACTTTTCTGAAGCTGTCATCCACCAAAGTAAAACCAGTAAACAGTAAATACAGTAATGGAGATAATTTAAGAGGAAAGCCTCTTATAACTACACAGCCTAAGCGTACCTTTTTAAAATACTACTGATGCACACAATACCACTGTATGTAAAAAACATATATTGAAATGAATATTCACTGAACAATACAATACACATTTCAGGTGTGATGCCCATTTTCAAAGCACTTAACTCTTTTCACATAAAAAAAATCTGAAAATCCCTCTTTGAAAACTGACTAAAATTATTAAAGAAATCAATTAATACTATCCAGAATTTTACATCTTTTTCTGATAATTATAACAAAGAGGGTATATGTAAATCAATATACATCCCAAAATTATAAAAAATATATTATATATGAACAGATATACAGTATAACAAACTAGGGCTGGATCATTAAAGAAATTCTGGAACCATATGAGTATGAACTTCACTAATTTCTAGTAAAAGAAGTGCAAATATATCCTTCTAGATGACAATCTACTAATAAAAAAAAGGCAATACATTTGTATTTAGTGCTCCACACATGGACAAGAGCAAAAGTAATAAAAAAGTCACTCAGGTAGGTCCATAAGTCCTAAAATACATTTGTATATCTGAATGACAATTGATGTTTCTTGGCTCTAAGGTACTATCCAGCAGGATAATTAGCCTTTAGGTGCAGATCTGAATATAACTGTTGCTTTATCCATTCAAGGTAATACTCCATACTATTACACTACAGGCCTTATATGTCTGAACTTTTTAATAAAATCTACTCTAGCCTGTACAACCAATCACTTTCTCTCCCAACAGTAAATTAAACTTGCATTATTTCTTTTATGTATATTTCATTGTAAACATTTTGTAAATTTATTACACCTTCCAAACTTATGTCTGCATCCTACTGTCTGCAAATATTCAAGCCTCCAGTATCATTTTGCTTACTGTAACCTGCTTCTCTACTTCTCAAAAGATCTCCCCTTTTTCAGTTATTAATCACACAACACAGCATCAAAAAACATAAAAACTCAAGTCTCACTCCTCTTGAATTCTCCAAGTTTATCTTTAGGCTTTTCAAGTAAAACTTATCCAAATAAAAAAAAATAACCAATTATTCAATTAACTTTAACAGTTTTAAGAAAATGTTACCCAATCATCCAAAACCTCTTATGCCACAGTTTATACAAGAGAGCTGGGCCTAATGAGGTCTGTTTTAGTTAATAACTAATACTCAGGCTACCACACATGTAAACTTAAGATATATACCAAATACTGTTATCTATGGATATGCATACATACAGTATGCATTAACAGTATGTGTAAATACAGTCTGCAAATGTACAAATATCTGCATGCACTTTCATGAAATACAGTACTGACACTTTATTACCTTCTAAATACATTCATTTACTATTACTGGTAATAATTAAATGGCACAGCATTAATTAGTACAAGCACATTCAAACTAACTGTTTTATTTACATGCTAAGGAAACATCTTTTCTAAAAAGCACAGGATGATGAAGAACAGATTATTATTGTTGGATATTTCACACAGAAACTGAGAGATTGAAGCCTCCTTTCTAATTAAGCAACAGTAATTAGTTTATTGTACAATAATAAAATGTGAGGAGTTTTTTTATATAAAAAACTGAAGCTGAAAAACCTCCAGAAACTTTAATAGCACGTAATTATTTCTATGGTATCTTTGCAAAACTAGTTTAATTCAGTTAGGAAATCTCTCTGCTTTTAAAGCATTGTCCAAGCATGAAAATAGGTTTTACCATTAATTACCATTCCCCAGAAATAAACATTTGAAAAGTGAGACAATTCCCACATGAAATCAATTGCACTTCATTCCAAATATAGATTAGTAGAAGTTCCTGTTGTATTAATATATGAGCCCCTTGGTATCTACACAGAAATCACACATGTAACTAAATCATCAATAACTAGAGTAAGAATTACTTCATAGGCTCCTCAAACATAAGCATTAGTTGAAATAAAAACCCAGGACCACCATCTTTCCCTAATGATTCCCAAACATGCTTCTACAACCAGACATATGTATGCCTCCCAGCCCATCTACCAATGATATGAGACAGAATAGAATTTTTTGCTTTACTGAGACAAAACACTGAAACTACAGAAATTCTGAATGCTAATATACACATCCTTTTCATGGCTGATCTTTTTTTCACTTTGTAAAATAACATTTGTTCATCACAGGACTTCACATCCGCTCCTTAGTCATGACCTTAATACAATAATAAAGAAGGGTTAATGTAAAAATTAAGATAATTTTATCCTAAAACTTCCATAAATACTTTACTTTACTTTATACTTAATTTTCCATCTTAGATTTTTATCGATCTTCACAATTACTAAAACACCTATTCACTATATTAAACAATTATATAAAATTCAAAAGTAGTCTAATCATACCCTTGACTGCACAAAAACACGCTTTGAAAGAGAATTCATAAATAATAAAGACTAAACAGAATACTCCCTTGTCCTTTTTTTTTCACAAAACAGTTATTTTCTAAAGAGGAATAATACAAGCCAATATATCTCCTATTACAAGACAACCAACTTACAAAATTATAAGCTTAAGCTTATTCCTTTAACCTGTTACCGAATATCACAAATCATCAATCTGCACTCTTTCCAAATAAGGAATTTACACATCTCACATAAAGAAAGATATCATAGTAATGGAACAAAATAAAATGTTTGACAACCTTAACAAAAGTCAATAGAGAGAAGGAAGATTGACTTTTTTGGACATGGACAATCGCATCATTTTTAGAAATAATAGATAACAAGTTCTCTTCAACCTCCAGGAATTACTTAGAATTTGAAAGCCCAAAAGACAGTAACAACCACTAACTACTTTTTTAATTCAATACGGTAACTACAATAAGAATGTGACATAGACCACTCCCAAGTACTAGTACATGCAAAATCAAATTAGGTGCACTAGTGTCGTCTAAAGAGTGCAAATGGATCATAATCATTAGGAGCTCTTACGGGTGGATACTCTTTGTAGCTGCAACTGTACAACAGTTCCATCTTAAAATCATGCTTTGAGTTTTCTTGGGCTTTCAAATATAAAATGTAAAGAGTATCTAAACAATGGTCTTGACAGAATTTCAAGTTAAAATTGATGTCAGTTACATAAAAGTAAACACAAAATACAAAGTCTTTGTAAATAGAAACAGGTCAAGAACATTATTAATGTCCTAATAATTTGCAACTGAGAAGTGCAATGCAGTATAGGATATAATATACTGTATGTAAATGCAGTGCATATGGAAGTAACAGATGTGCTCCAGTTGTGCAGTATAAAAGTCAGTATATCTGAACCATCTTCTTGTAGCTGATCAACCTATAACCTTCAGTACTTACAAGAATCACAAGGACTCTCTCATCAGTGTAATACATTCTAAATCACCAAAAGAAAAATAGTTACTTTTATTATCTGTAAATAAGAATAAAAACCAGAAATGTGTGGGGTGAGGAAAAAAAAAAAAAATTACAAGATCACTGTGTTTCTAAAGGCAGGTTAAAAATACACTTGTATGGTTCCCATATGAGAATTATTGTACATATTCCCCTTACATGTTTAATTAATGTACCAAAGAGACATGTTGCAGAACTAACCATACCTTTTCAATCCTCTTGTCTCAACAGACATTCGTGACTAACTAAAGAGGTAAAACTTACCTGCTCAAAACTCTCTAGTCTTAAAAGAGAATATATGTGAAGAATTTAAAGGCTGACAATGCAACTTACTTCAAATACCTTACACATGCAACATACAAATACTTGCTCATACAGCCTAATATGTCCCAGATAAAAACAGTGCTCCCAATTTCAAAAATGGAAGTTGTCCTAAGTACATCACATAGTATTAAAAAAACCTAAAAAATATCTCAAGACTTACTTCATACTTCTATAAAGTCCTACAAAACGGAAGTACCTTATTCACAGCTAAGCACCAGTTAAAACTAAATCGTTTACACACGTGGAACAGCAAATCTTTGATGTACTTAAATAATATAAAAGAAACATTCTTAATTACGGTAAAAGCTCAAAAATGACACATGCACAATTTAGCCCAGGTACAGTATTCAACGATTTACTTATCAACAACTGTCATTTGCAAGGATATTTTACCAAAAATTTTCATCCTTTTCATAAGCCAACTGCTAACCGTTTTATACAAACCCATTAATCATAATCTTGACTGAGCAAAATACATCCAGGAACATCAATCAAAAATGATGCTAAGAAAGAGCCAATGGCATATGCTTAGCAAACAATACCAGGTCCATGACATCAAGTTTATTCATTCTTTTATTGTCTGAAGAGGGAGGAGGAGAAGAGAAGAGGGTAGTAAAAGTTATGAATAATGGGTTTATGCAAACTTGTTTTATAGTGAAAACAGTTTATTACAAACCCATCTATCATAGATAGCTTGAATCACAGTTTAGGATGGGGAGGACAAAGCAGAGGAAGTTCAAGATAAACTGCATGATGTCAGTCAAAGTTCCTGAATAATGGGCATTCCAACAAGTAAAGGATTTGATGGGCGATGAACCCAAGAGAGTGTACTCAACGAGGGGTAAGGGGTGGTACTCCAAAATACACATTTTCAGTATACCAGATAAACAATAGATGAATTATGTAGAGGACGAGGTTGAATGATGCAAATTATCTAACCCACATCCCACAAAATGCACATTACCAATTGCAATGAGTACACCAACAATTTTATGAGCAACATCACAAAGATAAAACTTAGCAAGTGCTTTAATGACACCGGGTCCCCATTCTCAGAATGGCAAAGAGTTCCAAATAATATTTAAAGGCTGGGGAGGAGGAGAAGGCTAGAACCTTGTGAGCCTTGATCATAAGCAAAGAATCTTTTGAGATGCTGATCTTCAAGATGGAAATGATGGCCCAAATTTATGGGCCTGTCGTAGCCTCTACTGGAACCATGGCCAACCTATCTAGCATGATGTCTTCATGAATAGTCCAGAGATTAGCCAGCAGAAGCTCAAAAGTCTTGTACAGAGACATCACAAAATCCAACTACATAGGCATAGCTGGATGCTTAATGTTGAAGATATCACAAACTAGTAAAGGGTCTCCACTAAAACAGTCTTGAGTATAATCAAATCTCACTCTCTAAGGGGTTCAAGGGGGAACCAGGCAAATGAGATGGGTCACCAAACACAGAGGGGCCATGGATAGAACAGGTTGAAGAGGCAAAGTACTTGCTCAGGGTGGAGCAGCAGACCCAACCCCTCCCAGGAGCAACAGGAAGAAGCCCAATCAGTGGTGGAATCTCAAGATTAAGCAAAGATTAAAAGTCTGAGACTGGAGGAAGCACTGAAAAAGCCCAAGAAGAATTCTCCTTACGGGAGACACTGAGAGCAAGACTGGAACAAGGGCAGCAAGGTAGTTGGTGCTGATGAAACAGTCATCATGATAACGGAGGTACATGTGGACATGGGAATAAAGCTCCAAAGGAAAGGGCAAATTCCAAGGCAAGAATAGACAGCCAGGTACAAAACACTACGGATCACTTTACAAAAATGATGAGAGATGAAAGTACACAGATACTGATGCAAAAAAGATGAAAGACACAACACAAAAGCTTCCGTCGAATGGCAGCATGTTTTGACAACTGCAAGGTGTACAGTCAGTTAGGTATGCACGGTTGGAGCTTTCTTTGCAATCTTTCAAATTAGTGCACCTGGATGTATTCCACGCATCTAAGGTTATTTATGATTAATTGGTCTATAATAATAAGTGCTTTTATGAATATTTTCATTTAATCACAATAGAAAAGGAGAAAATAAAATAAAAATGCTTTTCATTAATATCTTATTCAATGCTACCTGAACAGCAAGGCCACAAGAGATTAACAGTAAAAGACAGTGAGCAACAAGGGACATTGCAAAGAAACTTTGGTATCATCTACAGTACATCACACAAGGCACACTATAAACAGTATTGCCAAAAAGGGACAGGAATTTCATAAAAATATACTGATTAATAATTATGATAATGAAAGTTACGAATAATATAGTCATGAGACCTCACAACAATATATATTTTCTACACAAAATCAGAGAGACAAAGCAAAAAGAAAATCAAGAATACTGGATGCAAATTTCTCACAATGTGCATGCAGTGTGTGTGTGTGTGTGTGTGTGTGTGTGTGTGAGGGGGATCTCCAATAATTTGGTCAATTCTTAAAAGAGAGCTCCATTACTTCCAATTCAACATGTGGAGGATGAATCCACTCAGAGTAAGATTACCTTTTCATAGGATTTGCTCTAACAATAACGTCAGAACAATTCCTTCATTAGCAAATTTCAACTATTCACTGAACATAAGGATAAAAAAATCCCATACCCATTAAATATTAAGGGTTATCTGTATATCATCTTGACAGCACAGCTTCACCTTGAGCAAATTTAAACTCTATTTCAACTCTTCATATTAAAGGCTAAGTTGGATTTGGGTCATACATTCTAGATTCTCTTCTTGCACAGTCATTAACTTTTGCAAGAAAAGTTTAATTCAACAAAAATTAATGGACACAAGGATAAATATAACTAAACTATAATAATCAAATTAAACATGATAATGTTATTTCTTTTTTTTAATTTCTCCCTTTAATCTAACTTTCTGAGCAAACAGATCATTATGAGTTTCCTGACACGAACAATTTGAAAACACAAAATTCGACATTTACGGGACAAAGACCACCTGCAATGTTGCTATGATGTTTTTACCCATGTTTATTACCTCCTCTTTCCAACAAGTTACACAAAAGTGTTTAGTTAGCCTCACAACCTAGACTAATATACTGTGCATGTATCTATCTGAACAGCTACAATGTAATATTTTAAAGCATGTGGATTTTAGGGGGAATAATAATACTGTAACACAATTTATACAATTTGCATCAGATTAAAAAACTGGATGAAGAAAACCAAAGCAGAGCATGCAGCATGCAGAGTGATTGAGCTATATTAGTCTGTACCATCAAGCTGTTTGCCTAGAATATCTGAATGTTCCCCAGGTCCCAGAATTGTCATAATTTCTCACTACTTTACAGCTTAAGCCTACAATTTGTATTATTCACACTGCCCAAACATATAAGACTTCCTGAAACCCCTTTTAGAAAAATATATGACTTTAACAACAGCATAAATCATCCAAGTGTCTTTCATTTGAATACATAGATTCATAATGCATTGATTCCAGTTGAAAAATTGAAAAATTTTGGAAAAAAATTAATTTTAAACAAATATACAACATTAATTGATCTATTTGGGGCCACTATTCATATTCAGTGACATTACTAAGAAGTATTGGATACAGACATCTACTGGCGAGAGTTAATCTATTCTGTTGTAAGATGAAGAAACATATTTGTGGAATAAAGAAGTGGAAATTATCATTATAAAGTAGGTTAACCAGATCACTAAGCTACTTTATTTAGCCCTCACTGGGCTGGCCCAACAAATTTGTCTTCATTAAAGATAAAACTCAGGCTTTATTTATTAAATTACAGCTTTTTATAACTGGATTACTTCAAAATGATACTGGTTCACACAGAACTCTTTCACTGATTAGTTTCCAAACTTGACATTTGCTGTTGATAAATGTTTAACAGTTAGCATTATTTTACATTCCATACAAACAGGCATTTGTGTTGGAACAAATCTATATTCAAATATAGGCATGTTCCAAGTTTGGAATTGGTAGGTTTAATGCATAAATATAGTACTGTAACACAATATACATCAATGTGTGTTTACATGTAAGTATACATGAAATTCCTCAGGTCTCAAATTATTACATATACCGAAGTACATTTCTTATCTTTGCCAAGATGAACTTGAACATGCCTTTAGACATGTTGAGGTACAGCCTAATCTAGAAAAGTCACCAAAGATCAGAAAGGGATAAAATGGTGAAATGTTTCACAATCACGGATATGATGATGTTAAGCAAATCTACAAAACACCTTTAAGAATATTTGCTACATTCTGTTGATTTTGGTAAAAGATCTCTATCTCTCTATATATAAGCATAAATAACAAAAATATTTCTATAAATACCAATTCAAATCCAACAACAATGAGTCATCTAAGACAAAAAAATTAACATTCTTTCCAGCTCTACATAAAGCATGCATTATCCCATTGCATTAATCATTCCACATTTCATCATGACCTAAAGTATGGGACCAATCATGTTACCTAGTACTAAAACTATAACAGAGGAATCACCTACTGAGAAGCCCACCAGGGTTTGCTCCAGACCATCATAAATAAAAGCAATAAATCAAGAAAAAGCATGAGCCTACCCTGTTGATCTCGTTCCCTCAGCTTCTTCTCCATAATGACAGCTCGATCCCTTGCACGCCCTAAGAGATCTGCCGATGGTGAAAGCACAGGGGATTGGGGAGGGGGGGGTGGCAGATAAATGGAAAAGTTGACTGGGAGGACTTTTACACTGACTACATTTTACTAGTATCTGTTGTGTGCGTTTTAGCCCACACCTATTGAACACCTCAAAATACTTCTACGGATAATACATGTCAAAGTGTGATCTATATGCCATTCCTACAACAATATTACAACTCAGTATTAGTATATATTTCATATATTTTAGCAAAGCAAACATATCTGCAACAGTACTATGACAGATGGCTAATAAAAAATATTTCATTGGGAGCTACAAAAATCTAGTTCTATAACATCAGTTATTATACAGTACATATAATACAGGATATACAATATATAAAATATATACAATGTGTGTACATGTGTGTCCACAAAAATCAGGAATTAATGCATGAACAATTCATGCTGGATTTCATTATCATTATAATGGAGATAAAGTGCAACCACAAAGAAAGCACAGAATTGTAAACTTGTCTTGCTTGCATAACAACAGAATCATAGCATAAGCTGCAAGTACAGAATAGCAATAAACAAAAACCTGATTCTTTATAACCTCACAAACAAAAGTATGGCACTGCTGATTACACTGAAATATCAATAACCAAAGATACTGACAAAAAGGTCACATTACATACATCTTATGCAGCTTTTAAGTTTCTTACTGAAATTATAAAAAGTAAAAAAAAACAATAAAAATGAAGTCAATGATAGTCAACATAAATGCACAAGAAATACATGTACACATACACATTTCCTGTAACTTCCATACATATACAGTATCAATCAAGCACAAGCATAATAAGAGATTCTTGGTTATCAAATGTTCTTTTCAATAGGATATTGTGTGCCTAGGATTCATGGACTGGTTTGTCAATATCATTGATTTGTTTAAAACAATCCTGTCATACAATCCTATCTGCACAATTTCAACATCCACATCATGTTGAAAGGTGTATAATTCTTCGAGTGATTTTTATATGCAAAAAGATTTTATAATAGGCTTGTAATCACCTTTTAAAGACTTTGTAGCCTTATACTATTGTTTGCAATTTTCTACATCAGTTTAACTAATTTAGGATTATCCTATCTCCCCTTAATAATGTCATAATATCACAGACAGCATTCACACCTCAAAATTCTACAAGTACTTTCATAAAAATCAACAACCAAGATGTTTATTTGGTTCTATAAGCCCCAAACTATTTCATCTCATAAATTCTTTCAGCATACATACCCATCAACTTAATGCTAGGACACCTCCCTAATTCTTTCACTAAGATATGAATATCCTCGTTACTCAACATCTTTCCTCCCATCATTTATCCTCAGCATAAGTTCATCAACCACATATACTGACACAAGATACATAAAATTTCACAAGGTCCATATTTACCAGAATAAAAATATCAAAAATTAAACCAAATAATCACGAAAAATTGCACGGTACCTACAGTTCTTTTCTATGTTTAAGTTTTATGTTTCTTTTCATTTTAAAAACACACAGTCACACACATTGAAAAATGACATAAAATAGGTTTATCTGACAATTTAATTATTCAGTGACAAAAATGAATAGATCATTCCTATATGAGGCACACAGGATGATTCCTTATTAGCAACTTTCAATTCATAAAATAAGCCTCCAAAAATACCGATGAATTGTTTGTGTCACTGAACAGATAACCTTTATGTATATTGGTACAACACAAAAGGATAACAAATATACAACTGATATAACAACATTTAGAGGTAGGGTTCTGCAAAGTCTGAATAAACAGAAGGACGAAAAGGAGCACTAAATGCCTTACATAAAATGTCCCTGTTTCCACATACAAATGAAAAGGATTGATAAAGGCTGCATAATCATAAACATATGTGTCAATAAAAAGAAAAGTCATGTTCATGGTGAGTTAAACAGTGCATAGATGCATGATTATCAGGTGGAAGCACATATCCAACAAGAGAACAAAACTGTTTCCTATCAATGTGCATGAGAAATATGTGTAAAACAGAAATTAACATTTTCCCTTTAATATTCATATAGAAAGCGGAGTGGATAGGTAACGAAAAGGTACACTTTAATAACACCACAATGTCAAGGGCTGTAGGGGATTAAAAAGCATTTGGTATTAGATAGAGTACAGGGTACAGACAACTTATAATTACAAATGAACACAACGAAACCTTACCATGTTTGTCTTTTTCCTTCATTTTTTTCTCCATTTCCCCTGCCTTATCCTTTACTTTCCCAAAGAATTCTAATTACAATACACACATACCCCATGTAGAATCCAAAGCAGCATGGGTAAAGAAAAAAGTATGAAAAATCATTGTAAACTACAGATTAATTCTATAACAAATACAGTAATACTTTGATCACTCTCCAAAAGACAATTATTCGAGGCACAAGGGTACCACAAAAGCAATTGTACTCAAAATTGTTTTTATACATAGATATTCCATACAGTATTTGCTTGATGAAAAGAAAATCCTACATTACCAACCATTATAACAATGATAAAAGTACAATAATTACAGTATTATGTACCAGGAACCCACTGTAATATACAGTATATTCATTATCTATGAGTATGTATACTAATGGCAATAGTGAAACCCACACATTAAAGTGTTGCCAATGTCTCCCAATGAAGCGCAAAATGTGGTAATGATTTACTCTGCTTTATGTTGACCTCAAAGCACTGCATCCATGTTATAAATGTCATCAATTATAGTGAATATATGATGAAGAGATCTTATATAAAATCAGAGAAAATCATCAAAATAACAATAAATATATAAAATAAATAAACAACCAAATAAGCAGCACAACAATATCATTCATTCAGTCAACACAGCATTTCCATCTCATCTACAACAATTCTATACAGCAGCCACACAACTATGAAACCCTTACTCATTCCACTGAAATACAGCATCAAAGAAAGAAAAAGTTAATTGAATCCAAACTTTTGAACAGTAAGTGTTCGACGTCATTGTACTAATAACAAAGTCATATATTTGAAGAATTAAAATACACTTACCTGCGATTTTCTTTGCTGCCTCAGGCGAAGCAGGATGGGTAAGGACATTCATGCGGTGATACTGGCTACTCATGATCAAATCATTGGCTTCAAGGGTCCCAGGAGACATAAGCGTATATTCGTCACTAAGAAGTTGTACTGGAAAATGAAAAGCAATCATTAAATAAGTATAAAATACCTACAAATAATAACATTTGCAATTCAAATAAAATCACTATGCTTGTATACCAGTTACTTTCTAAGAGTCATTCAATTTGCAAAATAAAAGATGTATTTATTCTCAAGATAAGTTTTCATCTTATTTCTGTATAAACACTAGCAATCATTGCGAATAGTATCTATATGGAACTACTTTGGAATGTATTTAAAAAAGTTCCAAAGGTACCTAATATACACATGCTAATACATCTAAGCCACGCCAGCTCTTTTAGAGTTTAGTATTTTAACTATTAAGTGTTCTGCTTAACTTTCTCACAATAATGAAAATCATCTACAGCTGCTTTTTTTGTTTTGTTGTTTTTTCTCACTCTCTAAAGCCCATGATGATCACTAATATAATATGAGATCTAAAAACTAACTTATTTATCTATGAACAAACCTGCTGAAAAGTGTTATTATAAAAAATTAAGACAGGTACATCACACTGCAAGAAGTCATTCAAGGCTAACATATGAGGATGAAAATTCTTTGGGAAGTCTCTTGTGCATACTTTCTTTTAAATTACTCAAACCTTACCTATCACCAGAATTTCCAAAGCTACACAAAAACAATGTTTTTACAATTAAATTTGTTTTTAGTAGACTTGCTACATGTGATCAGCTCTTGTTACACCAAACTGAGAGATTTTGTGAAAAAGAAAAGACCTACTATTTTTTTAAAAATGTTTTATTATAAAAAAACATTGTCCTTATGAACCCGTTAATCACAAAATAGCCTGAATCACTATTTAGGTGGTAGGAAAATGATGAAAAGATATGGAAGAGGAGGGTAAACTGAAGTACAAGACATCCAACCCCTTACAGTAAAGGACAGTGGAGCAATAATGGACCAATCAAAATCATAAGAACTTCCCTAAGTAGTGATTTTGTAATGGGAGACATAATCCCAAAGACGTACATTAACCAAGCAGGGGGGCATAAAGGCAGGTACTCAAGGGTAACACACTTCCAAGTGTCAGAACAATGAAAGATGAGATCATGACTTTCATGTGAATACAATCTAGCAAAAATGTTTGAACTTTGCTAAGTGTTCTCTCAATGGATGGTAGAGAGTTATGTAGTTCTTAAAGCCCAAGGAAAAAGAAACACCACTGACTTCAAAAGCCATGACCTTGAGTTCTTGTAAGATTGCCAATAAGCTTGTGAAATGACCTGCTGACATCATGTTACAGAATTCTTTGAAACATGCACATTCTGATCCTGATGACTCTTGTGAGGAACAGATGAGAAGAGTAGATAATCAAATCCTTTGGATATGGAGCCTGATGGCTCTCAATGGGCAGAGAAGCTTATTTTCAGCAGAAGAGGGAGACAAACAGGAATGGTGAACTAGCAAAGTTTATTAGAACACAGTTTTTGCTACAAACTCTGGGGCAAACAAAAGACCCATCAAAGACAACAGCCAGAGTGAGAAATTTCACTTGTCAGGGAATGGATCTCATTGGCATGCCTCAAAGAGGCTAAAGCAACCAAGAACACTATCTTGAGAGCCATATTCAGGAATGATGCGAGTGCAATAGGCTCATACAAAGGTCTAATTAGAATGCACAGCAGCAAAGTTGAGTCCTAACTTATGAGGTTTAATGATTACCGATGAGATTGACTGGGCAATATGATTAAACAAGTCTAAAATATTCTTATCACTAAGCCATGCTGCAGGAAGACTGAAGATACAGAGGAGTAATGACCCATAATGGCAGAGAGCAAGCTTATTGTTATTTAGATAAAAGAAGTTGGCTAGAATGGGAACAGAAGCTTCATATGGACAAAACCCTGTTTGTCACACCAAGCAAAATCCAGTGCCCACTTCCTTAGTGAAGAGCAATGGTAGCAGTGATTCATTACAGCAACCTCCGAAAAGCTAATCTCTGAGAATACAGCTAGATGACTTCTGTGAAGGTGTAGTGATTGGACAGCTATAAACTGATGGCAGTGGGTCAATTTCAGTAGTCTCTTCCAAATAGGAAGAACTCTTGGGTCATCTACATATTCTGACAACCACTCTTGCTGGGGCTAAAATGAGTGATGAGAGTTACCTGAGAATTTTCAGTTTGAAACCTCACTAGAATCTGTCACAGCTCTCTAAACAGGAGAAAGGCATAGACTTCCATTCTGTCACCAAGTTTGGAGTGCGGTGTTCACCACCTGCGGCCCTTTGTACAACACATTATTATGGGTCTGTTAATTTGCAAGATATTAAACCACTAATCACTGTGAATTGTTCTAGAATACAATAACTACATAGTAATGAAAAGAATCAATTACAGTAACTGCATACAGGAAAAGGAATGTGATACTTACCAATTAGGGCTTCGATGTCAAAGAAAAGGACGTGAGAATTAGCATCTTGTTTGTTTGTGCGTAAACCTTGTATCATTAACGGACAAGTGCGCATTTTGGAGCTATCATGAATGTCTTGATGATTATTCTGTTCACCCAGCACTTGTTGGATACCTCTCTGTAGACAGAAAAATTCCAGGATCACTGGTCTGTACAGCATGATTTAGAATATATTCCTTACTAAATGGAAAGTAAATCATTTACTTTTCCTTTTCAACAATACAGACAATTTTTCTCCCTAACTGGCATTCAATGAGTTCAAAGTTTCTGAATTAATATCTTACTTGAGCTGCATGTCTAATGGCTGCCAAGTTCCGATGTCTAAGTCCACGAAATAAATGGACGGCAGGATTAGCAAGGCCCGCATCAGAACCACCACTTCCACTACCACCAGCTCCTGTAGATGCTAAATGCTCATCACAAGCTCCTAAAACTTCTTCAGCTGTTACACCTTGTAAAACACGGTCAAGATGACCTGTAAGAAAAACAAACATCATCATATATAAAATACAGTTCAGAAAAACAGGTACTGCATGCATACTACATCAGCATATATTGTACA
Source organism: Macrobrachium rosenbergii (assembly GCF_040412425.1). NCBI lineage: Eukaryota > Metazoa > Arthropoda > Malacostraca > Decapoda > Palaemonidae > Macrobrachium > Macrobrachium rosenbergii. The sequence goes on along the minus strand of NC_089754.1, from coordinate 40,905,208 downwards.
CAGGCATAATGCTGATACATATAACAGAATCTGTAAATTTCCCACTGAATTTTCCATTTTACTCTAAACTGCACACCTGTATAAACCAAAATTAAATGAAGTGACATGAATATAAACCCCAATATTTTAAGTGCTTGATCTATGAGAAAAGTAAATCATTTTAACTGATATAAGCTGGCAAAGGGAACCATGATTCATTAATTATCAAATTTAGAACAGACACTCCCAAGAAGATAGGAAGGGAGTACCGTCTCACAAGTAAGTCTCATTCTTCTGCAGGCCTCATCATTCAGCTGATAATTTAATCAGACTGCTAATGTGATTTTATCAATTTAATGTTCCAAGTCTCAAATACAACACAATGATTATAAATTACTCTGATTACTAGTACGTTCATCATTGTTTGTTTTTTCTGATACTAAATAATCCTTTTATCTTTATGGTGAAATGATGTTTGTATATTGGCAGCACAACTGCTGCAGCACCCCGTTCTTTGTTAAATGTAACTATGGTGTTCCAATAATCTTGCCATATATCTTGAATCCTTGTCTTAAATTGTTGCCTAAACACAATATAAGCTTTAAGTGCTGCTTTATGTGTGAAAACTTAATTTGACAACAGTGGTAACATAAGGCAGAACAGAGTTGATAGGCGAGTAACAATAACTAAATGGTACATTTTTCAAGAAAGTTTCTCTAGCAGCTAGCATAGACTACCTGCATAAGAGCAGCATGAAACATTGTATATGTAAATCAAGTGTCCTAGGGCATTTCAGCAGTGAAAATGTAACTACAAAATATCAGGAATTTAAAGGAGATATGTAATAAAAAATAGGATTTATTTCTATTGCTAGAGGTATAGTACCTCTTAATTGTTCTTCAAATTGGTGAAAAAAAAAGATAAAACAGTAAAATCAAAGTATTATTACCAGTTTCCATTTGCCAGACATAGACAGAGCCATCTTGTGTTGCAACAATAAGAAAGTCATGTTCTGGTCTCCACTTGACTGTGCTCACTGGATACAAGTGTTTAGATGCTAGCAAAACAAGTTTCCGTTCCTTAATGCTGAGTAACGCAACGCTGTGATCTTCTGATACACTACAAATGCAATTCTGAATGCGAGGCTGCAAAAAAGAAAGTAGTTTTTAGACATAAAGACAAATCTACTAAGTAACATAATTTCATAAGTAACCTTCATACAGAACATACAAGAGAGAGAACCATTGCATAAGGGAGACTTACCATACATGTTGGTGGTGGCACTAATAGTTGCAAGATTTGTCCAGCTTGAACAACAAATCGATGAACCAAATTGCCCGTGTACATGTCCCAAACATTGATAGAAAAATCAATACCACCAGAAACCAAGTGAGACATGTCATATCGTGGACTTTCACCATGAGGATACAAAAGACAATTGACTCGTCCCTGATGGCCACGCAATACCATTGGTTGAGCCCAATCTGCAACAAAGTAAAAAAAGACTAAAAATAATTTATTCCTTATTGTGATAAAAAAAAAATTTTAAATCTGTTTCCTTTCATTACGAAGTAATCTTTGCTTTCAGTTATTAAGAAAGTCTTAAACTGTAGTTAAATGTAATAAACTTTATCCATGTTTGCCTATCTTGACCCAATAGTTAAGTACATTGAGTTTTCTTAATTTACAATACCTGTTATATCAAATAAATATGTACTATGCATACAATACAAAAGTAATATTATTTTCTGTGTTGTACATAGTAATACATTGGTACCATAACACTTAAATTCAAATAACCTTGTCTGAAGCAGACCTTAAGGAAAAACTTGCAACAACTGAAACAGAATACAGCAAAAATCCTTAGTCCATCTCCAGTCTGGATCACAGCAACAACAAATTGCTGAGCTTAGCTCCAGAGAGCAGAGCTGATGGAGCCTGTCAGTCAGACATTGCAAACACATTTAGCCAGAGTATCACCACATATGCCTTAGGTGTGTAGACATCTTAGGGAAGGAACTGATGTCAGGATAAAAGAGGAAAGGACTCAATCACCAACCAGCGATGATAATTTGATCTTGTCCTCCCCCAATCATAAAGGCCAAGAAAGAGAAGTGTTAGGTCACAATCCAGAACAGTGACTCAACAAAAGGTCACAAAGGCAAGGGAGAATAAGAAACTAGCCACAGACCAGAATCTAATTCCAGTGACTCAATTCTCTGGACCAGACAACCTTCACTCTGTACCAAGAGGGGTGTTTGCACCTTTAACCCCTATCCAAATATGAAGAACACCAAAAACATGGAAGTGGTCAGTCAAAAGAACTTCTTTGGCATCTATTATAATACCATCACCAATAAGAATCACCAAGAATGTCTCCTGAGAACATCTCCTTGGCACAAAATGAACGTGGTGATTCCTTATGGTTCCCATCTAAATATTTAATTGTAAGAGCAGAAAAAAAAAGAAATATAAAAATAGGATAAACTAAATCTGTGTCTAAAGAGAAATATACTATATAATGCAACTAAATCTAGAGTCTGAGACTAGTTAACAACAACATAGACAAGTGAAAAGTGTTCCTACCTGCTCAATTCCATGAGCCATAGGGGATATCTGCTCAGTACAAATATCCAGCAAGCACATGGACTTTTCTTAAAGTGGGGATAACATGTCTGGAATACTATGTGGAAAACCATGAATGTAGGCTAGTGAAGTGATGGGTTTGTTCTGCAATGTTAAAGCGAATCAAAACTGAATCAAAAGGCAATCAACACAAAATAATAGGCTTACTGTGGTAATGATGGTGTTTGCCATGCAAGAGATGCAGCATAATAGTTTCTGTGGCAGGTACAAGAATAATTGACCCATCATCACGACCACATGCTAGCCGTCCTTGAAGTGGTAAGAATAAACTGGCTGTAATTCTTGGAGGGTGTTTTTCACCTTCCAACTGATCTAAAACACCTGAAAAACAATGAATACAAAGACAATTAGACACATATATGAGAAGGTATAAGGAACTGAAACCACAGAAGTAAGAGTTGCTCTGATTTAGTGTCAGAAATTATGGAATATATAATCATCTTTAATTAAATATCCCACAGAGTCATGGTATAAAATTATAAAGATAAATATTATTAAGCCTGTAAATTCTGAATACAGTATGGTATCCCAGGTTACCAAAAATATTTCACCATCATTCCATCTTGCTACATTATTAAGCTACAATACATTTGTAATTCATAATATAAAATTAAATTAGTGTATTTATTTTTGTGGATATCACTTATTTGAATGTGAGCATGTTATAAAAATTCTTTTGTTAAAATACTCATATACTGGTATCTGGAAAATGAACTAATACCTAAGTCATGACATACCTATTGGAGGAGGTGTCATTGCTGCCCAAGCTTTCATCATGGAACAATTTAATGTTGGTGTAAAGATAAGTGCTTTAAAGGGTTGAACCTGCTTAATCTGCATTAACTGATTATCAGACACATCTGCTAACCGCCACAACATCACCTTTTAAAAAAAAGTAGAGTTAGCATGCCTTGGAGTCTTTATCATAAAATAAAATAACTAAAGAATTGGGGGTTACATAAAATAAGAACAATTTCATGAATATGTTAGCTCAATTCACTGAGAAAGAAGACATTATTAATGAAGATCTACTTCTGAAAATCAGCTCCAGAGGAAGCATTATATACAATTTCACAAAGGGTACTTTTCTTTTGAAAGTCACATGCTTACCATGTTTATATACTCCCAATAGGCAGCTTTTTGATATCCTGTTTATGACTCTTCTTACCCAACAACTTTACATATGCACCACTTGTCCTGTCTGTAAGTTCACTCACTAATCTATCCCATTAAATATCAAACAGCCATGGAATGCCACACATGTCTTATCCCCTCTCACACTGAAGCAGTTACTCTCAAGTCTACAGATCTTAACACAAGATTTACTCTCATTATAAAATCTTCTGTTTTCAACAAATCACCTTCTAATACATCTCAATGAACTATACACTGAATCTCAAATTCTATGTTAGGCTTTAGCTAGATCCCTGTTTACTACAGAGAAGTTTTCCCCTTTACTCTCAAATTTCTCATTAACTGCATCCCTGTACCCTCTTCCTAGTTACAACCCAAAGAGCTTTTCCTCAATTAATCCTTGACTTTTTCAATGAAAACTTTACCATGCATGTTTCCACTATGTATACTTAGTACTGTAATGTTATGCTTTTATACTTCTTACATTCACCTCAACCATCTCTCCCCTTTTACAGCAGCACACTCATTCCTCTCACACATTTCCTTGGACTTTCCTTCATCTAGACTTACTTTACACACCCAGAGCAGCTAAACAGTTACAATATACCCTATATACTACAGTGTCACTGTATATATTTTACATACAGTACAGTTTACTTTATTAAAAATTATTCCAAATAAAAAAGTAGAGCAATGTACTTACTTGGCCCTCACAGTCTCCTCGCAGTAAAAGTTTTTCTGCTCCATTGTTAACAGGAATAGTTAGGAATTGCCATGCTGGAGCATTGACTAGTTTCTGGAATGGAGAAAAACTTTAATACTAATTTTATTGAAACAGTTTTAACCCTTAATGGACGGGCATCATCATATGATGATCTATAACAGGTTTTGAGTGATGGACGGACTTACTCATCTGAGTAACAATATTACGTGCCCTACAATTTGGATGAATTTAGCGGGAAAGATATTCATAGCACTTCAATGGTCCATAAATGACTTATGGCAACTGTAGTAACTCAGCACAGGACATAGGGGGATCAGTGTGCCTTGATACTTGATAGGGGAATGTGCTGCCCCTCTCTATTCCATGACGTCTTTTTATTTATTTGCTCATAAATATACCCAGGGATTGCAGTTGGCTTTAGTTTTTATCTTTTATGATAGTATGTCAGCTATAATTGTAATTTTCCAAAGAAAAGTGCAAAGAAATATTAGAAACATGTATACCTCACAAAAAGTTACTGCATCTCCCCATCTCAGTAAATCCCGTAAATATTTTATAAAAAATATATTCAGAATTTCTTACTGATTTTAGTTCTTATCTGTTATGATATTGTGTGAGCTGTAATTACAATTTTACAAAATAAAATAAAATAAATTATTAGAAAAAATATGTATAACTTGGTAAAATTAGCATATTTTTATGAGTGTCTTGTAAAAGGGGACCCACACAAAGGTTGTAAATGGTCACTTTCAACTTCCCGTGGAAGGTAGGGAAAATTTTTAAGAATTTTTTTCTTACACGATCTGCATTTGCATATCTCCACTATCCATTGACATGTTTTTTTCTTAAATTGGCCAACCTTAAAGTTTGCCCGGTTTGGGGGTGTGTTTAATACGTATTTAGCCCGTCCCTGAAGGGTTAAAACCTGCAAATGAAAAGATAGTGTACATATTTTCCTCTGCAAGTAACAATCATGCCAGATTAAAGTGCAAAGTTTTAAATTATCATAATTTCTCTCAGAAAATTTGCTTATAGAATGTTAAAATACTTAACAAACATGAATAAACAAATTACTGTAAAAATTTAAAAATTATTCCTTTAATGTTAATTTAGGCTAAAACTGTAAAAGAGTTTGCTATTCAAGTATTTTTATCTGAGCAGCTCCAAAACATAATGAACACACATGACAGCAACTTACAAATGTCAAAACCATAAAACAAAAAATAACATGGCCCAGGATTATGGACACCAACTGGTGTAACACAAATAAGCATACTGTACTATGTGAGATAACTAACAAATACTTTCAACCAAAAATAGGGACTCAGTTCAATCAATTGGCCAACCATGGTTAAAAGAAAGTGATGCTGAGTGCTACCATTCCTATCTTTTCATCAGAATATCAACTTGAAAATAAAAATACAATCTAGGTCAATATATACTGTGTTAACACAAATTTTAAACAAGTCTGGCAATGATATTTAATGAGATTATTACACTTGTAAGGCCAATATTAGCATAAACTTATCTGAACTGGATGTCATCAATCATAATTATAAAGTCATACATATATTAAAATACCCTAGAGAAAAATGCATGATAAAAATCTCCATAAACTTTTCATTACCTCTTCTGTTGAAGGCTGGACAACTCCATATTTAACAGGATTGTCATTCTCCGCTTGTTTGTTGTGAAACACTCGGCTTTCAACAATACAGCTAAAACAAAGAGAAAAATTATTGCATTAAAATCATGTTAAAAACTGTGTACAGCACACATAATCCACTTAATTCCTAAGATCAAAATCCAATGTTTCTTACACAGCCAAAAAAGTACTGAGAACTATTAAAAATAACCAAAATACAGCACCGAAATTTCCAACATAAAAAGTCATTTCATTTTACTGACACATCTACTAAGGTAATGCTAGGAGAAAAATATCCAGTATATACACAGTGCAATAAAGTCTTCCTGTGCTCATACAATCTTACATATTACAAAAACCGATGCTACCTTTGGTGCACCTCATCAAAACCTAATTCATACAAAAAATAAGAAAACCACTACTCTGAATAAAACAACTCCTACAATGGTGTAACTGAGAAACATTTTCATGAATAAAGTACATGATAGAAGACAAGGACAAAATTTATTATACAATACTAAAAAAAATTTACTACAGCTAAAAATGAGAGTATTAAGAATCACAAAAAGCATCTACAATTATTTAGGCTGGAAGAGGAAGGTAAAGTTAATACATACAACAAGGAATGATACAGTGACATATATCTGACATCAACTGCAGCCTTAATTAAAACCCTCAAAACCAAATGATCAGAGCAAATGATATCAATTTTTTTTTTAAATATATATACATATGGCTGAGGGGCTTCTCAGACAATACCCAAAGCCTATCAAAACTTAGTCACTGTACAAGGCATGGCAAACTAAGTAATCACATCATAGCCACAATCTGTCCAATTCCATGCCTGCAGACATACAGATACTCCACATCACAGTTTGATCTTGTTCTATAAAAAACTGTGATAATAGGGTACACTATAATATTCATCCCAGAATGTCTTAATTATTATCATTGTTATTATATAAGCAAAACTTGTGAAATAAGTAATTATCCTTTATTTTTAAAGGCTATCTTTTTTAATGTCACTCTTCATGATGTTGAGTAAAACAATTTCTGTCGCATCAGTGAAACTGATCTAATTTCCAGCTTTGAATTCATTCAGTTTGGTTTGTGACTGTAGTTGCTTGCCCTTCAAAATTATACTGCCAAGGGAATGGGCCTCTTAGCTTCTAATGTGTAAAGCACTGGCAATTGCCTGGCCTAAGGATACAAGTCTGGCTTAAAATTCACACAGATAAACTGTAGAAATTGTAAGCTTGTGAAACTGAGAGTCTAAACTGATTTCCATACTCTTCCTGCTAAAACCATGAATATCTGGTCATCTTGTGTTTCCAGTGGTCTCTATTCTGTTTGTATTTCATCACTTTGAAATCATACAATATCAGAAATCCAATACACATCTTATTTCCTTCTTATATAATCCAAAGGATTTAGCCCATTTTGCCAATCTGTGATTTCCTGGCAACATTGTCTGGTCTTGATCATAAAATGAATAGTTAACTGACCTTTATTCACTCAATAATTTATCAATGAACACATTTTTTTACCATACATATATCTATCCAGTTTTTTATAATTACCTTCTTGTTGGGAATTATTTTCAGAAACATACATACACTTAACAAAGAATACCTGGGCACATCACTGAATGAATGCACACAAAACTTGAAGTTGTAATTCTTTCATCTGCACTAATTTCCTATAGCTCATTCAAAAGTGGAGTAGGCAATAGATCTCCATCATATATTCCCAGAATAGCAAGTGCTAAGAGAGATACGGTTCAACTTCTGAATTCTTTCAAGAAAAAAATTAAATACTGAACTGTTTCCATCCATACACTTTGGCATAAGGTTACGTAATTCTATTTACTGTGTATCTTATGACCATGAGCGATTAATATCCGTTATACTTAAGCCGGGATGCATTACTCTTCACATTATTCCATTGCCCTATTAGTCATATGTATTAAGACAAGATGTAAACCGCAATCTTTATGCCCAATATTATACCTCACTGCTTACTTCTGGCAAACATTTATTACTTGCTACAAATTTTATCTCATCAATATTCTTTTCCATTATGCTACCTGGAATTTCTTAACTCCTGAAACTGAACAAGTTTTAATCCTAATTCGATTCATCTGCAATTAAGAAAAAAATGACTCAAGAAATCCTTCCCTCTCCTCCATGAATAATTCAAGTTTTTCCCACCACCATTTCTACTTCCATCATGCTACAACCTGCACATACAACACACAACACAAAATAAGAACGAAACTAGAAGTTAGAAATATATTAAATGAATTTCATAGTGCACTGCATATGTACCTAATTTTCTAATTTGTTCATGACACTTACCTGCCAGATATATATATAGCTGTATTTCTCCGAAATCCAGCTATATATATATCTGCCAGGTAAGTATGAACAAACTTTATTTTATCATTAAAATATCATATTTTTTCTACAATAGAAAAGACTGTCAAGGTAAATATAATACATAACAAATGCCATTCATAATAATACCAGCTATAACAAGAGATGGATTTTATTGAAAACCCTAAATACCAACGGATAATAAAGCAAAGAGCATAAAGGACGAAATTCAAAATGTCCATTGTAAAAGGAAAAGAAACATCAACTGACCTACAGAATAAACACGTTCCTATCATTGAAGCAGCCAGCTGCTGTCCCTTACTTTTGAAACTGTTTTCTAGAGAAATACTGAACAAGCTATATTACTGTAAAAAACTGCTTTACTTTATAAAATACATTCAAATATCAAGCAATCATATATACAAAATACCATCTTCAGACAAGTTAAGAAAATTGTATTAACACTTCTAAGTTCTTTAATGCTGAAAGTTATGACTGTCAAAAATAGCTAAGCAACATGAAGGGAAATCACTGTGCTCATAATATTGTCAGTCTAAATCAGTACCATCCATATATGAAAAAGAACTTGTAGGGCAAGACCATACAAGTCTCGATCATAAGACTATTTTCAAATTTAGTTGCTTCACAATAAATCCATTATTTTTAATAACCCAAATTTTTGGTCAAAGATTTTCCCAAATGCTAAATTTCTTGTAAATGAAGACAATAACTGACTGGTAGATGGACACATATGCTCTCGGATCCCTGGGTTTCTCACATTTAATTGCTACAAATATATCTACAGAGGACCAAGGACTCCATGGAAGGAGCTTCAAGCTTTGCTATTTCTGTTAGACATGTTAATAAGCAAGTCAATAGGAGCACTATTCCATACTGGCATAAACAAGTAATTTTAAAGGAATACAGTAATGTTACAGACGGCAAAGCGGCACAGGTCAAGGTTCCTGTCCATAAAATTTGTTCTTTCTACTCCTTTACTTTTTAACAGTTATATTTTTGCTAATTCACTTTTAGCTGCTGGTGTGTAAAAGCACCAAACATAATTCCCAAGATTTTACCTTAGGAATATGACAGTTCTTCGCTGGGTGAGCGGGTTCCGTTCTCAGCTACCACTCTGTTGGTCGCGAGTTCGAATCTCCGACCGGCCAGTGAAGAACAAGAGGAATTTGTTTCTGGTGACAGAAATTCATTTCTCGCTATAATGTGGTTCGGATTCCACAATAAGCTGTAGGTCCCGTTGCTAGGTAACCAATTGGTTCTTAGCCACGTAAAAATAAATCTAATCCTTCGGGCCAGCCCTAGGAGAGCTGTTAATCAGCTCAGTGGTCTGGTTAAACTAAAATATACTTAACTTAGGAATATGACTTAGAGGTGGCAGGATTCTTATTCACCTGGTCCTATGGTATTATGCAGCCAAGTAGTCCCTGCTTTGGATGAAGTCCCAAACCTGTGATTCATCATCAGCTTCACCCTGACGTTTCAATAATTTTCCCTGTACAGCTTCCTTCAAGACAGAATCTCTTAAGTCATGAATAAGTGTTGTTTTATACTATCTTAGTGTATAAACCAAAAGGTAAACATAGCAACTCAATTTTACAAATTACAAACCTCAAAATACACCTCCCTCTTTACTTTTAAAACCAGAGACTGCTATTATTGTATTAACTCCCAAGATCTCTACAACTGCTCCTAACTCTTTACCAGTTAATTCTGGGGTATTTAGCAGCTTGGTCCTTCCCACCTTAATTATGATTGAGACTGTTATAAGTTAGGGTTTTTATGTAATAAAAAAGTAATTTTTCATATGTACTCACAATAGTGTTCCCAACACCCAACTCCATCTTTTCTAATAGTTAGTTGGTCAGACTACATGAAAAGTGACCAAACTGGCTGTGAGACACTCATGGATCGGAGGACCACATGTGCACCTACCTGTCTACTCCCGTTTTCTTTAACAAAAAGTGAAGTATAATTCATTGAACAGAAAAGTGGGACATTATGAGTAATTGGTTTGTGTGATAAAATTGATTTATGGTTGAACTGAGTCACTATTTTGGTCCTTCTATATGACAGTATACTGGGTCACTATTTTGGTCCTTCTATATGGCAGTGACTGCTTTATGCAACATACCATACCCTGGAAAACAAGGCTGTTTTAAAGTGTTTACTTAAACCAGCAAGGAAAAAATCAAAAGGATACAATGACTTCATCATATGACCGAACCAGATTACATAAGATATACGTACTAAAAGAATACTACATTTTAATCATAAATGTTTGCCTTTATAGTATATAACACATCTGTAGAATATTAGCATACTTTACAACAAATTGCCTTTTGACTTTCATATGCAACATCAAGTGTATACATGTATTGTTTAGTATTATAGAGTGTTTAAACTTATTATACAAAATCACATACAAAATTAGAAACTAAAACAAGTGTTGTTCATCCCTTTGCACATAAAAGCACACTCTGAAACACAAAAAAGATTATACATAAGGCTTCTTTCTGTAATACAAGTTGACAAGAAACACAAAGCACACTGATTCTTTAGAACAGAAAGTACAACCAACACCATAAAAATACAATCAACTTTCCACTGGTATATTAACAAAAACATGCCAGAAACAGATAATATAAAGTTTATCTAAAAGAATCTGTATGAGGAGTAAAGATATTTCAACATATGAACTAGAATGTCCAATGTATTAACTAAATGTCAAGAACATGTAAAAAACAAGAACTGAAAACTTTGAAGAAAACTGAAGTCATTACAAGATAAAACACCTGAAGTTTACAAAGAAACATTTGAAAAAATACCAAGAATTCCACGAAGATATCTTAACCAAGAGACAGGATACACTCAAGGTTTCTCTACCATGTTTATATCCTAAAATAAGACATTGACGAATTTCCTATAAATAATACAAAAAGCATTATGTGTCATTGGTGGCCTCATATCCATATGCAAGTACAGTAAACATTTTTACCAGAACCTTGAGAAAACTTAATAAACCTTGAGAAAACTTAATAAAAATTATCTCAGTGATTAAAATATCCTCACATGTTGAAAATATACAATTTTGATGAACTGATGTTAAATACATATACTGTACTGTGAAGACTATGACACCTAGAAATACAAAACCACTGATATAAGAAATTATTAAAGCCAACTTCAAAAGTGTACAGTATGCATAATCTACGCAAGTTTTTGTATTGTCAGAAACAAAGACTTTCTAGATGGGACATAGCAATGAACCCCAGGAATCAATTTTAACTACTGTTTCTCATGATATGCATACATAATTCATGAATTTATAATTTTCATGTATAACAATTAAGAAATGTATGTCCAATTACAAGGGGTGAATTTTCAAGGAGGCTTTATTGGACTTGAATTATAAAGTACAGGCAGTCCCCGGTTTACGACGGTTCCGGCTTACGGCGTTCCGAGGTTACGACGCTTTTCAAATATATTCATCAGAAATTATTTCCCGGCTTAAGACGCATGTTCCGGGGTTACGACACGTCGTATGCCGATCCGACGGAAGAAATATGGCCCCAAAACGGCAGATTAATCATAATTTGAAGATTTTTTTTATGTAAAACTCAATAATAATGCAGTTTACATCGTTTTCAATGCACCCAGAGCATTAAAAGTAAGGTTTTCTTATGATTTTTGACGATTTTCCGGCTTACGACGATTTTCGGGTTACGACGCGGCGCAAGAACGGAACCCCCGTCATAAACCGGGGACCGCCTGTACCAGCTCACCATAAGGAGGGAATTCAGTACCATGGAAAAATGATGAGCATTAACTTATCTTCCTCTTTCTCATCTACACAACATGAGTAATGTGTGGGCTAAGATACTTAAAAAATAATAAATAAATAAAACGAGTTGTTCTGGAAGCACTAAATGTTGCTCCCAATTCACGACAAAAAGAAGATAAATTGAAGAAGTCATTAATAGAAATTAAAAAAGTATGAAGTACATACTATGAGGCAGAGCACTGCAGGAGACCCAGGAATCAGCTTGCCTGTATGCAGGGTTAATGGATGACTACCATTTTTTCCTTAACTTGGCACGAAATGTCAAGGATTTCACTGAGAGATTTCACTGATCACAAAATGAGGCTATTATAAGTGATTGGTTTGCATGAAAAAAAATTCTTCAAAAGATATTTTTTCAGTTTTGCAAAAAATAAGATCATCATCTTCATAAACAAAAGGCTTAACACTTTAATATAAATTAAAATGTGTTTGTTCTGTAGTAAGACACTAATGTGCAATACACTAATTGCTTATAATGTACTGAAGATTCCTTAAATAATGTATATATCTTGTGATTCCAGACAAGAAAGATGTAAAGTTACATAAATCATCTCTCTATCCTCATAGATAATTAAAATTTGTTTTTCAAAAATACAGAAACTATGGCTTGTTCAAAAATTTTATCTAAACAGAAACTAAATTGTACCAATAAAGTACTATACGGTACTAATATAAGATATATACTAACTACTTATATGTATCTAATATCTCTTCAAGATATGCTGGCCTAAGGGATCAGCTGTGCTTCTCATAATAATAATTTTGTCATATTACTTTCGAGATTTGGTGTATTGTATTTTGCATTGATAATATTTACTATTATTATTGTTCCCACTATTATTATTAAAAAATACTCACAGTAGCATGAGTCTTGAAATGGAGAAATAAATCTACAGTTATGTATGGGTACAAATATATTTAAAAATAAATCTATACGGATATGGAGAGCTTTTGGCAATCTGTTCAATTTCCCTTTACAATCGAATAGCTTCCCAAAAGCTCTCTGTATAGATTTTTAAAAAATATATTTGTATTTTTTTAAAATATATTTGTACCCATACATAACATTATTGTTTTATTATTATATTATTATTATTATTATTATTATTATTATTATTATTATTATTATTATTATTATTATTATATTATTATTATTAATATAGAATTAACCCTACCTGTTCATTTCTGTTTTACTTCGTAAAAGGACTAGAATACTCAATGGCAATGGAACATTGTTCAATTAAGTCACAAGCCAAGCAAAACCATAATAGAGTGTCACAACACAAATCCTTTTAAAATGAAATTAGAAAAATCAGAGAGTAACAGCAAACCAAGCTCTGATTACATTTTGAAAACATTACTATAAAAATAACATTACTGTACTGTACTTAACTTCTCATAAAATTCTATTAACCTAAAAGCAAGTAATACAATGAAAATACTGTAACTTACTTTATTTTACCACATTAATTTTCTGAAACATGGTACTTGAAAGTTGGCACAAATAGTTATAGCAAAAAAGGTAAATGACATAACTTTGTAAGTTTTACATTTACTTTTCTACTATCCTCAACTTTCTCTCGATAATGGCCATTCCAGATAGAATTCCGGATACAAGGCCTTCGAGTATATCCAATAATCCATGGCCAACCACCCCAAAAAGCTGTTAAGCTGTTAGCGAAATCGCATAAGCAAAAAACATAAGAATTTAACATCCCTGAAGACAAAATTTCACTCTTTGTAAGACAATTTCAATGATAGAAAAAGCCATTCAGAAATCTCAAGCAATTTCACTGCCATGATTTAAAAATTAGCTGGGCAAAAATATTTTTGCTACTTTTGTGACAGAGACTTCTTTCAGCCTGATATACAGTATTTCCAAATACCACCACCTCATGAGGTGTAAGCTTAAGCTTTCAATCTGAAAAAGTAGAGATCAGTAAGCTTAATTTCTTTAATACAGCTACATAATTAGCTATGCATTAGTAATACCTGATGACTACAAAATAAACCAGACAGATGATGTTATAAAAGAGAGTACTTTGTATGTATCACGACTTCAGAGAAAAGTAAAATAGAAAGACCAATAAATCAAAAACACAATGGTAGATTCTAAGGACACATAATACCCATTGCTGTACTGCTATCTGAGGAGGTCAATCAAATAGTTTGCAGGAAATGAATGGGAAAACTTCAATTTTCTGGAAAATCTTCTGCGAGAGAGAATATGTAATTAAAAAACATATCAGTGGTTTTTGCAGTCTTCACAAAGCATAAAAGAAAGTGGTTATTTCCAAATGCATTTAATACAATGGCCAGATGACTCAATGAAAAACACACTATGATATTTTATGAGAACAGATTCTTATTAATATATTTTACGAGAATGAAACCAAATTACTATATCTTAAAGGAATGCATGCTTGTATTTAACTCAGCTGCCAGAAGGAAGTTTTATGTTAGCATGCAGTGCAATAACCAAGAACAACAGTTAATAACTGCAGATCTGGAACAAAAAGCAAGCGAAATCACATCCAAAACAACTTGAAACTTGTGCATCACTACTAACCTAACTGCTTTGCCCCTCAATAACCTGCAAAAGGATATGGTGAGGTGTGGGTTAACAGACAAGCATTGTTGCATAACGGTGAACTAACCAAAGCATGATAACTTAAAAAAAAAGAAACTCCATAAGGGAAAAATTATACTGTACTTATATTTCTCTATTAACTTGCAATCATCATACATACACAGCTGCTTGCATTATATTAACTTTCATTATCATGCCATAAAACTTTTAGTCTAATTAAATATTATTAACTGTTGAACTTTTGTTCTTTAACTACCACAGCCTAAAACTTGGATTTGCATTTAAAAAAAACTGTGAAAGGCAACATCTTCATTGCAAAAGCTGACTGGAATAAATTTGACTGTATGTAAAGTAAATTATGTAGCTGATTTGTACTAACTATATTTATTACTACACATTCAGAACAGCCCACCAAAACATGAAAAACATCTGATTATCACTAAGATAAAGTATGAGTAGTAATTACACAAATCAACATAATTATGGTGTATAACAGAACATTAAATGTAAGCCTTGAATTATGTAGTCCTTGACAACAACTCAGTAAGCATTTTGAAGTGACAAACACTTATGTGCACACTGACTGCAATTCTTTTTATTTTATACAACAAAGTAAAACAGCACCACAGCACTTTACTTCTAAGGTAATGAGTAACTGCAAGCAAATGTCCATAATCATTTGTGGAAATTTTTTTACTCCAAACATTTTCAGAACTTGCACTGTATATGTGCCAATTACTACCTTTCCAATAAAAAGTTCATTTTCATCCTAAATTGTAATACTGAATCCAGCACTTTCAAAGTCCTATTTGTCAATATTTGTGAAAAGCAAAATCCCTTCATTAAGTGAAGAACTTTGAGTCCAGTATTTTACGAAGAAATTATGAATGGAAAAGAACTTTAGAACAAAATATCAATTACTCTTCAACTTTTAGTTCCAAGTGCTGCAGCAGGAAATTTGTCATAAGAAAAAAGGAAAAGAAACAAGTGATGTAGCTACAAAACTCACTTAGAAACAGATAAATAGACAAATGACACCCATATACCAAAAACAAAAGATCAACTTCTCTTATCTAACAGTACTATTTTATTTACCACATCTCATTCAGAAAACTTAATATATTCCATCACCCATTCATTCCAAATTTTAGTCAATGAATGCTTTAATTTTCATTCTTTCACATCAGTTACATTAGTTCTTATCTTTACAATAAAGACAGCAGCCTCTTCCTGTAATTTGATATATCTTTATAAGACAAATGCTTTCTATAGACAACTGCCTTCCTCATAGCTATGAGAACACTTACGTCCATTTACACAGTCCATGTGCATTTTGCAGAATCCTTGCAATTCATCTCCCAATTCTAAATATTAATTTTTCAGCTGGTTTTGCATTTCAGTATTATCCACCAAATATTTTCCCTATGTCAACTAATCTTGTAAACTCAAACATCTATTCTTTGCCTTTAATAAACATTTCTCTTATTCCACTGAGTTCTTATTTGACATTTGAGAATCACTATGAGATTCCAATCTGATGCAAGGTCAATGATTATACAAGTATGTATTGCTGTACAATAAGCCACATAAAAGTAAATAAAGCATATTATACTATTACAAACTGATTAGAAATTGATTTTAATCTAAGGGACTAAATGAAAAAACATCCATGAAAAACTACAAGCTATTTTTATTGAAAACATTTATAGTACCGAGAAACTCTACTTCTTGCAAAAATCAACCCATAAAACTGCACTATAGAGTTATAATTACTATGAAAGAAAAACTTCATGAGTAAACAAAGAATGCGGATGACTGGGGAAAATACAGGAACATTATTATTCACTAATATTATCCATGTAACTTAACCCTTAATGGACGGGAATCCTCAGGATATGAGTATCTATAACAGGTTTTGGGTGATGGACGGGAATTCTCATTAGAGTACAGGCAATCCCCGGGTTACAACAGGTTTGGCTTAAGACATTTCGAGCTTACGATGCTTTTCAAATACATTCATCATAAGTTATTTCCCAGTTTACGACAGATGTTCCAGGGTTATGATGCTGACGATGCCAATCTGACAGAAGAAATATGGCTCCAAAACAGCAGAATAATTAAAATTTGGAGGTTTTTTCACGTAAAACTCAATAAAGATGCAGGTTACATTATTTTCAAAACACCCAAAGGATGAAAAGTATGGTTTTCTAAGGTTTTTTACAATTTCGACGATGTCTTGGCTTACAATGGTTTTGGTCTTACGACACGGCATAGGAGCGGAACCACCATCGTAAACCAGGGACTGCCTGTATTAGTATTAGGCGCCATACGATTTGGCTGTATCGAGCGGGAAGGAGTTTCCATCACTTCAATGGCCCATAAATGACTGGTGGCAACTTTAGACTTAGCTCAGCTCAGTCAATGGGTATCTCAGGGAGATCAGTATTGTTCTTGACTTGATGGGGGATGTCTTGCTCCTCTCTCCCATTACATCTTTCTATTTATTTGCTCATAAATATACCCAGGGATTGCTGTTAATGCATCTCCTGATCTTAGTAAATTTACGTAAATATATTACAACAAATATACTCAGAATCTGTTACTGATTTTAGTTCTTATCTGTTATGATACTGTGTGAGCTGTAATTATAATTTTACAAAATAAAAAATAAATTATTAGAAAAAGTATATATAACTTGGTATGTTTTGTAAAAGAGGCCCCACACAGGGTTGTAAATAGTCACTTTCAACTTCCTGTGGAGGATAGGGAAAATTTTTTTAAATTTTTTTTCTTACACCATGTGCATTTGCATATCTTCTGCTTTCCACTGATGTGCTTTTTTTCCTTAAATTGACCAACCTTAAAGTTTGCCAGGTCTGGGGGTTTGCATGATACTGTATATAATTACCCCGTCTCTTAAGGGGTAATGTCTAATATATATATTAAAAAAGCATTTAATCACATATACAGTGATGTAAAATAAATACAGGAGCTACTTCTACAAGTCTTGAATTTATTTTTACCAAAAGAAATATTAAAAATAATTTTATTATGAACCCAATTTTCACTACCTTGATTTCATGACTTTCGACTGCAAAGATTACCTAATGTACTTTTGTTTCATAACAACCCAAGTACATAATCATACAATGACTTATTTCTAAGAATGAAGAAATAACCCGTCACACCTACTATCAGTCAAGACTGATGTCTGGTCTTAAGCCACCAGATATCCTCTCAACAATGAAGAGCCTGAAAAATCCCAATGCATCCTTTACCAGCATGGTCCTCACCTCTGCCAACACAGCCAGAGCTATGGGCCATTCTGTGATCTGATAGCAAGTCTGAGAGGTATAGCAGTCCTTGAAGGACAGTCTGTACCTGTTCCAAAGAAATGAGGCTATTCAGGGCTTCACTGTAGATTCCATCACCTTGCCAGGTGCCATAACAAGCATCCCTCTCCCTCCCTTCTTCGCCCAACATGATTTTCTGGCTGGGGTCTGACAGGCATGTCAAAAGGGCTAGGAAGACTTCTGATGTTTCCCTGAAGAGGAAGATCATTGAACACCTGACTGTGATTTGAAACTCAGCCCTCTTCCCAACCTCAATGTCAATGGCATCTTACAAGACACGACATAGTGGTAAGAGTATCCTAAGTGTAAGGACACCTTTTGCCACTGCTACATCATCCTTGCTCTTTGGACAGAACTAGGAATTTGTTAACCCACTCTGCAAGGTTAAACTGCTCTCCATTGCAACCTGGTGCAGGAAAAGACAAAAATGGCATCAAATCTCAATACCTTTCCTCTCATTACCAACAGTCTCCAAAACTTTTGCCTTTTCCTCCTCAGAGGGCATTCCAAAGAAGGAAAAATCTGTCAAAGCATTCAACAATAAGTCAAGCAACAGTGATGCCCACAGGGAAACCATGGCAATTGCCTCCAAGGCTCCTACTTCAGCAAAATAGAAAGAAAACTTTTCAACACAAAGTAAGTGTGCATGCCTAAGATCATTCTAAACTATTGCCAGGAACTGGATCAGTTAAAAAATTTAAGCGCAAATTCCTGCCACCATATCTGCAAAGATGTACAATAAGTACATAATGAGTCTGGGTCAGATCTCCTCTCCAAAGAAGTCTGGGCAGACAACTAGCTATGAGCAAGCTTGTGGAACAAGTCTTCATCCATCCTCCCAGAAAATTAGTCCTAGAAGCAGGAGCAGCGTCCACTGCCCCTCTTCAGAGAAGTGATGCCCTTGGGAAGTCCAGCAAGATTTGTCACAGGGATAAAAGTTCCAAGCCCACTTTATGTTCCTCCAATGCTTTAAGAACTAAGAAGAAGAGGGTGAGAAGGTTGAACAGAAAGAAGTAAAACTCAAAGACAAACAAGTAAAAAATGTGCCAAAGTTTCTTTGGCGCAATCGAATTTTCTGTACAGCCGCTACAGCATATAACCAAGGCCACCAAAAATAGATCTATCTTTCGCTGGTCTCGGTATAATGTTGTATGAGCCGCAGACCATGACTCTTTAACCACTACCCGGTGGTGGCCTATCCTATATTGTTGCCAGAAGCACAATTATGGCTAAATTAACCTTAAATGAAATAAAAATTACTGAGGCTAGAGGGCTGCAATTTGTTATGTTTGATGATTGGAGGGTGGATGATCAACATACCAATTTGTAGCCCTCTAGCCTCTGTAGTTTTTAAGATCTCGGGGTGGACAGAAAAAGTGCGGACAGAAAAAAGTGCGGACAAAATAAAGTTCAGATGGACAGACAAAGCCACAATAGTTTTCTTTTATAGAAAACTAACCATACTTATGCTTCCTGCCCTACTAAACCCATCACTCAGTCCTGCCACTATAGCTGAGAATGTCGTCTCCAAGGCAAAGTTCTGAAGATACAATACAATCAAAGAGTCACAGTAATAGGAACAGGACCAGCAACTGCAGTGGAAGGGTTCATATTCATAAGACGACCAAAGACCATCTTGAAATGAGTAATTTAACTCAATAACATAAGGTAACTAACTTTGGGACAGGCTGTAGGACTGTCAGACTATGGAAAACACAGAACTACATGATACAGCACTATATACTAATTAATAAGATGCAACAGAAACATGGGCACTGACAGAGAAATAAGTAGAAATTTTGAAAAATGAAACTATGAAATACTAATATTCATAGCCAGAGTGAGTGGAGAGATCTAATGTATTTCTAATGAAGAAGTTAGATGTGGTTTCCAGTGACTAGAAAACAGAACATGTGAAAAGAAGGATAAGAAGAATGCGGAACAGTTAGTCAGGAAAATATTAGATATGGAAGTACTGCACAATAACCAGTAGGAAAGGTCCGGAAATCATGGAAAAGGGGCACAGATTAAGACCTAGACCAGATGGGAATTCAGTCAACTGACAAGACATAAGATTAAACAAATTTATTTCACGTTTAACCCCATAACATGGAAATCTGGTGAGGATTATTATTTTTAATATCTTTAGACTGCATATTTTACTTTATTCTTGACTGTCAATGGCCATAGCCATTGCAATTTCAGTCTGATAAAAATTAATGTTCTTGCTATGTGGTTTTTCTCATCAAATTGGGTAAAATTTGTGTTGCTAATCTTTATCTAAATACAGCAAGTTACTGGCTCTGGTCTGCCATCCTGATTATTAATCATTACTGATATCCTTCAAGCTGCAGATTTAACACTTACAATGTAAAGAACATGCAAACACTAGTTAAAAAGTAATGTACAATCACATTTAAATGACCACTTAACTCTGGGGATTCTAAGAAAACTGATGTTCTAAAATAACGCTGTGATTTGATTCATTGTCATAATAATCTAACTTAATAACTTACTACAAGTAAATATCCTCAACTATGCCTTATAAAGTTTATTATATTATCATATAAGATGTTTTGTTTATCTGAACAACAGAACTCCTTTGGTAACAAGTGAAGAGGTCTGGCACTCACATAGAGAAAAGTTCCTGTATATTCATAAAATATACTTCATAAGGACTTAAGTTTAAAATATTTTGGGCAACATACTTGGTACTGCTGAAGTTCACTCATATCTTAGTCTGGCTTTGGTTTGCCTACGCAAGTTTTTTTTTATAAACCACGACATTTGTCATTTGTCTCTCTCATAAACCAAGCCATTTGTCATTCATCAACTTTATAAAGTACAGTGCATGGTATTCACATGTCACAGAGTTCATTCACGGAGACAAATCAGGCATAAACTACAGCTCATGTGAACATAAAACAAACACGAGCTATTCACGTAACATGATGAACTTTTAGTCTTCCGGAAAGTTTCCATAACAGTTAGTTAAGGAAAGTACTATCCCATCCCTATTGTTACTTTCACATTTGCAGCTCATGAAGGTAATTTTACTAATGGTCCATTTTTTCTATATTCTACAACATAACTGAAAACACTCTTCCTTCCAATGGACAAGAAGATACTAACTGCTCAGGACAATTATTTAAATTTTTTTTTCTCCTTCGACCTATAAAGCTTGGACAGTATACCTGTACTTGGTAATTATAAAAAATATTTTCATTAGAAAGCTACACCAACTGGTCACCAAGGTTTAAAAGAAATCAGTAACTAATTGTCATGAACATGGCAATTCCCAAAAATTGTAATGAATTTTTTTTATGGAGGTACTATACTACTAAATCAAATCCCTGAATTCTATGTACCAGCATTCCATTTGTTACCTTTGAATTTCAAAGTTCCTTTACACCATTTATTTAGTTGGGATCCTTCACACAGAGGACTTTTTTGTTGTTTGCATTCCTTGGTAGAATAACTAGTACTGTACATACATATATACTTTGAGCTCCAGTACTATTGACTTTATTAGCCTCTTTCCTTTAACACACATCTAATATACATAAACGTGGAATATTCAAATTTTCATTAACAAAAATCCCCGGGCTGGCAATCAGCAAAATATGGTCATATGAAAAATTCAGCATGGTTTTATCACACCATCCCCTTAAAACACAATTCACTGCCAGTAGGTGTCATTTAGTATAGGTTTAAAAGTTTTACATTCCATTTCATTCCAAATAATAAAAAAAGCAACAATTAAAAATACAAGACAGTGCTTTGCACTAGTGGGAAGCAAGTTTGGAATTAAAAAATCCACACACAAAGTTCATGAAGCTCGTTTGGGTTTTAGCAAGGTAAAACGACCAAGAAAAATCCTGTGATAAAAATCTTACCTATTGTGAATAGGAATGATCAGTCATACTTTAATAGTGCTAATACTGTAACAGAAAAAGTGTGTCACAACATTTCCACAATATCAAAACAAGACTGAGTAATAGGTATCCACTTACTTAGTAGGTAGCTTATAGATGTAGCCACGTCCCATATCATTCCACACTAGTACCCGATCGGCAGAGAGGAAGTCGCCACCCATCCACCTTTCCCCGGGTGGAACTAAAACTTTGCACAATTGCGAAAAGTCTCCAGCATCATATATCTACCAATAAAAATGTTAAAAAATAGTTATTTATCAGACTTAATAAACATTGTGATAGTAACCAAAACCTTTAAATAAAAGTATAAGACCATGTTAATTTAATCATTATTATCATCATTATCATTATTATTAAATAGTAATAATAATAATAACAATAATAATAATAATAATAATAATAATAATAATAATAATAACAATAATAATAATAATAATAATATCTGCTGTTTCAACAGCATTCAGCTTATAAAAAGGTTTCCCAATTTTTGTTATCATATTCTCCTCATCAGCAGGTAGATAATAAGCACATTTCCAGAGGGCAGTAAATCTTTCCACGTCCTTTGGAAATTTGTTACTTCATTAACCTGATGATGAAAAATAAGAAACACAGAAAAGGATGTACAAGCTGAATGCCATCGAAACAACAATTGCTTCTAATAACACTGCCCTTAAAGATACTGTACTCCTTCCAAATGATAACAATAAAAATAACAAACACAATGAATAGCTACTTATTTCATGCTGACAAAAAATTCAAATATCTTATACAATATTAAAAAGATATACATATAGAAAGCAATACAAATAAAAATGCATATTTCTAAAAACTACTTACAATCGCCTTTACAAATCCTAGACACTCCATTACATAATATATATACAGTAAAATGATGATCATCAGCTGGCTAACTGACAGCATCATGCATGAGTGCCTATGGACCACGAATGCTAGTTAGGTGTGAGCTTCACTTTTCATGTACAGTAGTCTAAATAAGCTGAGCTGGGAGGAGGGGCATAATTATAAATAATGGGTTTGTATTCTTTAAATCACTTTTGTTCCCTTAAAAAAAAAATTTTATTTGTTTGACTTACAAACCTATTGTTTGCACTGGTCCTAAGCTTAAAATTACAATATGTACTAGTAATCTCCACTGAGAAAGAGTGTAGGCTAGGTATAATCAACCCCTTCAAGAAATTCTGGTTATGTTTCTTAACAACACGTTATAAAACTGGTTGGGAGCAATGAACACGACGGTGTCACCCAGAGTAATACAGTACTCCAAAAATGTTGATAAGATATTCAAAGGTTTTATATCCGATTAATACTGTTGCTGAGTAATTTATTACTGTAAAACTTTATATCTGACATTGCATACTTTACTGTTTAATATACAAAGATTCCACTGAGCACTGAATGCAACATTAAACTACTGTCAGGTAGTTCTAGTTCCAACAAACTGCATGGGTAACATTCAAGAACTCTCTAAGATGTGGAAACACTCTACCCACTATCTTCATCCCATTGAAGAGTGCATCAAACATGCACCTCTGGAATTGATGCATATGCTTATCAGGCTATGTAAATACCAATAAACAAAACTGAATATGCAAAAATGTGTATACAAAACTAAAAAAAATAGGATTTGAACAAAACACTTGATCACACAAAACTAAAATAAAATAGAATTTGAACAAAACACTTGATCACACAGACTTATTAGTGGGAACATGGGATTCCTTACAAAGTAAGAAATAAACATATCACCAATTTGTGATCCTGAAAGTTTCTGGGTATAATCCAGGAACTCATGTGTCAAGTAATAAGAATGATAAGGCTTCAAAAACTGCAAGGATCGCCTTGATCCCTTGTCACAGCTTTTAGATATCCACTATATTTGGAAGCCTATAGTCAGTGCATCAAATTACAGTATAATGAAAAACAAAAGTATGTATCCTATATAAAGATTACTGTCATCATCATTCCTACATATGCTTCTGGTAAGGCTGGTATTGCTAGCAGTCAGTATCTAGCCTGTGGGAATCACCATGGTTCCTGTTTAGGGATTCATTTCTACTGCAGTTCAAGTAGGAATAGTTGTCTGATCAACGTAACCTTATTTGAGGAAGAAACAAAATAGGGCAGTGACAGCCTGTCTGCCCATAGAACAGAAGCAGCTGAAATACCCTTTCAAAATGATTATACTAACATAAAACACAATATAACTAAGCACAGGTAAAAGTTACAACCATAAAGAAATAACTCCTTCCACATGCCTAAAAGCACAATGTCAAAATAATATTTTAAATGAAGTGAGCTAGAAACGCACATACAGATAGTATTTATGAAAATCTCACTCACCTGCCAATCATCTTGTGAAACAATGAGAACTGTTCTCTGATTATATGAGCAACAGACAAGACACAAAGCATTCAATGACCTAATCATCTTTGACTCGTGCTCAAATATTGGCTCACGAGGCCGCACTTCACGCTCACTGACAGTCCACACTTTTACCCAGCCTCCCGTAGTTACGCCTAATACAACCTCATCTGTAAAAGTAAAACATCCTAAGTACTGTACATAATACACTTAAAAGAGCAAAATGTCATGCCATAATTGATATTAAAATATACAATGCTTTTAATATAAAAAGATCCTTTATAAGAAAAAAATTCATAATGCTTACCATTTCTTCTTGGTGGTCTAAGTATATGAAGTGCTGAGATCCAATCTGGGTGTATGCGAGTAGCAAGAGAGAAGAGGATGTCCAACGTGTGTGGATCATAAACTAGAATCTCTGGATAGTTGCCCACACAAAATAACCTAATATTCTCAACATTTAACATCTGATATGCCTGAAAAGCAGAAAAAAGGAGATAATTTATTTATCCTTACTTAGAAATCAGGATTTTACTGCTGAAATGTAATAATTTCAAGACTGAAAAACCAACGTTTCACTTATCATATGACAAACACAAAGCTGACACGGTTTATCAAGTAACAAACCTTCATTGAAGAATGGATATTAGCAGAACGAAGGACTTCCACACATCGGCCATCTCTTAAATCCCAGGTGCACATTTCTCTGTTGAAATATTTTTTTTAAGTAAAGTACAGTACAGTAATAACAAATTCCAATGATGTGTTTTCCAGTTTACTTTAGCATTGATAAACCTATTTTGCCCAGCTACAATAATCATTATGCTAATTTAATTCTGTTTGTGTGTTAAATAATTAATGCTAGGGATTACTATACATGAAATATAATTTTTCTTGTAAGTAATGAAATGACACTCTCTCCCTTTCTCTTTAACATACAGTGCAGAAGTTAGTAACTGGCATAGCTACAGCAAATGAAGACTCTGCTTTGGCAACCGAAGTTAAACTACTCTGACTACTTTATATTCCTCTCACCTTATCATCTTATCATCTCTAAACCCCATCATCTTTAACAAAGAGAAAACCTGATGGAATAATAAATCCGATGACAAATCACAACAAACCCACTGCTGTACAGTGGTACTCTTTATTTCATGAACTGGTCAACTATTTAACCCATGGGTATCAGAGGAATAATTCACATAATCCAATCTCATAACACAGAAAAAGCAAAATAACACTTACAATTGAACATGATTTTCAACCAACAAGAAATAAAAAGTTTTGAAAACAAGCCCCTTACAAGAAGTTCTGTCATTACCTTCAAATTTTTCATTTATCCAATTATGAAATTTCTAAAGCTTTAATTATTAATCAAATAAGGTGCAATAATTTATTAAGAACAACAAATCCTTCAGGCCAACCCTCCAACAATTAAGACACTAACTCAATGATCTGATTATTTAGTAATAATAATACTTCAAAACAAAACAGATTTGACAGTAGACTGCACATTCACTAAGATATCAATTGCCAATATGACACACACTACTATAGATTTCATCTTTAAACCCTGCATAGTCATCTCTTGGAAAAGTGATAATTCACCCTACCACAAAGGAAAGAAATTGTTCCATTCCAATGCTCTATAATCCTATGAATTACCTTCTAACACCAGCGCCAACTTTCAGCATAAAATAAATGTTTCCGATTGATTTTAAGACTCGTGCAAATCTGACAATACTTACTGTCGTACACTTCAAATAAAAAAACACTCCTTACTAATCATGAAATGATACAGGAACAACTGGATAAAGGGTCACACTAAACTGCAAAATGTAACAATCACCATAATCACCTCATACACATTTTTATGTCAGCTTTTTCTTAGCCTCTGTGAGCCCAACAGTCTTCCATTCCCTCAAACTTCTCACACAACAGAAACACTCCTTCATCGACTTTTCGCTTTGTAGGAATTACATGTGCAACTAATTCTTTTAATTTTTCTTCTGTCCTGAGCTCTTTCTGCCTGAACTCCTACCAATTTAGGTCTTCATTTATCGTCTTTTCTATGATTCCCTGAGCCTTCCTACATGTCTTCATCTTGCTGCTTCCATATCTACTATTTTCTGACTAACATTTTTCCTCATCACTTATCATCACACATCCAAACCACCCCAATCTTGAAAACTCAAGTAACCTTCTAGGCTCTTGATACTGTACATCTCTCCACCAATTCATAGCAATCTTTCCCCTAATACTTGAGCCAAAAATCTTAATATTCCACGATCATGCCTTCTCAAAATCGCCTCCATTTTCCTTGTCAGTGCCCATGTTTCTGCTATAAAGAACAGTACAGGCTTTGTGAACCCATATAGCAGTATTTCACTGTAATACCATCAGCCTCTAGTACCCAGTCATTATCCAATTTTTCACTGACCTCATACCATTTTTAATGGTCGCTTCCAAAGCCATTCTTACATGTACATTAATTTATAAAACTGTGTTCTTCACTTATATACAGTATTAACAACACAGACAGAGTTACAACAAATTTCACTTACCCATTTTCTGAAGAACTGACCAGGAAGGAGGTCCCTCGTGCATCTCCTCCTGGAGCTAGGCAGGTGATACTAGCTGTGTGGCCAACCAACAGGCAACGAGGTGTCAGCTGTTTAATATAATAAAGAGAGTTAATTCCCTAATGAACAAACTGGTGTCAGCTGTTAGAAATATAGTAATGAGTTAATTCCCTTACCAGTAAAAGACACACTTACTCTGAAAACTATAAGTACTTAAACCACATATATTTTGACCCATTCTCAATACTGTACTAGAAATTAAAAATCTTTAAAATAAATAGGTTTGTTTCACACTAATCAGTGCTGTAGGTGTAATATGTTGAACAAAGTCAAGTTGGTAACAGGTTTAACTGTCACTGAGAAGGGAGTGCCCCTATTAGATTGTCTTTCTTTTTCTTTCTTTAATTATTCAGTTGAAAATCCTTATGGATAGAGTCAACAGACTATAAACCCAAGAGGGCTCTTAAGGGGATATCAGCCTGCAGAGAGAGAGAGAGAGAGAGAGAGAGAGAGAGAGAGAGAGAGAGAGAGAGAGAGAGAGAGAGAGAGAGAGAGAGAGAGAGTTATAGGAAAAGTGAGAGTAGCAATGGTACTTTCACTGTTCAGTAAACACTATATAAATGTGGCACATCAGAAACTGGAAGAGGAGAGAGATATCAACATGGATTACGTATCTTGAGTCACTTCCTGACCACAATCAACATTAGTAAGTCAAAGCTCAGTGTTGCATAAAATATACTAATGTAGAATGATATGTAGTTACATTAAACTCTAACCTATCCCTGAAAATTCATCCTTAGCATCAACAACTAGATAAAAAAACAGGGATAATCGTGAAGACCACCATACAACTCATTTGACGAAAATATGCAGTGCAGGTCCTTTGTAAGCAGTGTATACACATAAACTTGTAAGTAAGTACATTAACGCAAAGATTGGAAAATTAGGCTTAAATTTACATGATCAAAAACACCAAAATAAATGATGTCACTAAGCAATAACGTAATACCACAGAAAAGTTAAATCACAAAATGCGATTAGAATTAAGCAGAGAAAATTAAAACAAGTCCAGAAAGAAAATGAAAATGGAAACAAAAAACAAATAACTGAAGGTAACCCAGCACAGTGAAAACTGCTTGAAAGAGAACTGCATATTAACTAGCCAGTAAAACTGACATGAAATATAACCAACCAGGTCACATTTAGTAATAATTTTGCACCTGAATTCAAATCAAAACAAGCAATTCAAGAATGTAAAGCAAATAAAGAAAATTACTAAATACTGATGAAAAACCTAAAGGAATAAAACATCCACACTCACAGATTAGTAAAATTAGGAAAATAAATGGCACAATAAAAAAAATGCAACAAAAGCTAAATCCTGGAAGCTTAACACAGACTACATGTTAATGCAGGTGAGATGCACAAAAAAAAGTGACAGATGATAGAGGCATCTTTTGCGTGGTATGGGTGTTGCAATTAGTTCCTTTCCTTCACGATCAGGATAAGTTTGTGCAACTAAAGAGCCATTGTAAGGAACTAAGGCAATTTATGATCAATTACTTTTAAAGAACATCTGTCTTTTATGTGTGTACAGCATATC
Organism: Macrobrachium rosenbergii; assembly: GCF_040412425.1. Lineage (NCBI taxonomy): Eukaryota > Metazoa > Arthropoda > Malacostraca > Decapoda > Palaemonidae > Macrobrachium > Macrobrachium rosenbergii. The sequence continues at coordinate 40,876,398 of NC_089754.1, read as the reverse complement.
AAATGACTACAGCTAAGTTTTGTTTGTGCAAAGGGCCTATTAATATCTACAAAAACAAATTACTGTACTTACTTTGAGTTTTGGAGGCTCAAAGTCCCATACACATATCTGTCCATCCCTCGAACCAGTAATGATTGTTTGGACATCTTGAGTGAGAAGAACACAGGAGATATCATGCGTAGGAGCCTCACGGCCCCACATGACAAGTGGAACCACCAAGTTTAATGATCCCATCCTCTGAAAAAGAATATCAATCATATCACAAGTAAGATTTACAGTATTATACGAATAATGACCCGTACTGCAAACTGAAGAAAACTGACAATAAACAATAATAAATAATGTGTTCTCTAAACATACACTGTGCTATCTCAACTCCAATATATTACTGTACATACTACAAATACACTCATCACCTCATTACCTGTGTGGCATGGGTCACTGAATTTATTGTATCAGAGTAGGCTGATTCAGATGTAAAATCCTTTACATACCTAAAAGCGAGTCCCTGTCACTCACTTCATTAAGTTATTCAAGACAATGGTTTCAAATAAAGTGACATTTTACCACTAAGTTATATACACTTGCACATAAACCTTAATAAGAGATACACTGCATTAAGTTTATGATATAGCAATTCATAATTCATGCTTAATAAACCCTTCATACATATTTTTAGTACAATCATATATAAAGTTTTAAGCCAAATCAATTCATTGATACTGTAAAAAAACCAGAACCTTTTATACAGGAGTATTCTCTGCAAGGGGTTAATAATAGGTTTTTATTCCATCACACCAATGATACAGCCAAAAATCATAAAGCCAACAAAACTTAACACAAAAACTAAAGATATGTTTAAAATATATTTTAAAACATTTTTAAAACACACTTTTATTAAAATGCACTAAAAGTAAAAAATTATTTTTTAAGACACACCAGGATTTTCTTATAATTATGTCTACAAAAATAAAAGCATGGGCGCCAAAAATGGAGGGAGATGCTAAAAGAAAAGAATTATATTTTTTATTTCTTGTAGCATTTCCTTCCATGTCTGGCACCCACACTTTTATTTCTGTAGACATAATTAATTGTAAGAAAATCCTGGTGTGTCTCAAAAGATTATTTTTTACTTTTTAGTGCATTTTAATAAAAGGATGTTTAAACATTTTTTTATTTGATACTTTTTAGTTTTGACAGAAATTGTAACCGATTTATAATTGTAGCTAACGAAATTGAACGCGATATCCTGTCAAGCCAAAGAAGGTTTGAAAAATACATAGAGTTATCAACTTATTCTACTGAGTCAAAGAAGGTATGAAAAATCTCAAGAGTTTCATACAAATCCTGAGATACTGGGAGAGGTCACTGTAGGGTCACTAGAGGTCACTGCTGGCCTACTGATCATATAAGGTTGTATTGTCACCGGGACTGAGTAACCATGCAAAATTTCAAGTCCATCAGACTAAGGGAACAGGTTGAAAACCGAGTTACAAGTTTTGACCCAAACCGACAGACAGACTGATGCAGAAGTCAAGATGTAAAAAGGACATAACCCATCCACCCAATCAGCCTATAGCGTGAACTCCATCTTCTCTCCCAGGACAACTATCATCTCAATACACAAAAATTGTTCTAAAATAATAGGGTACTGTAGATTGAGGGCACTTACACAATATACTGTATGCCATACAAACCGAAATCTAGCTATGTAATAATACTGAAGATTGAAACCTGTCTATTAAATGACACCAGCTGCTCAAGAATTTTCTCAAATAGGCCTACTAAGGACAGACAAAGCAGGTGATGGTGAGGACATTAACCTCCATACATAAATGGAAAATATGAAGCAAATGTAAAACTATTTAAGTATGTGACATTTGAATACAGTGACATAAAACATGATGCATTTGAATATAATGACATAAAGGCTTCTTACAGCAAGAAAATGAAAATTAAAGTTACTAAATCAACCACTAAATACAAGAAAAATATATTTCAATAGTGAAAGAGAATAGTGTTTAAATATATTAATGATTAAATAAGTCATACTGTGTGTGGAGATTTCAACTTGTGGATTGATTAACAAAGAGGATTTGACAGTTCTATACATGTTTTAATAAGCTATTCATAGTATACTAAACTGCATACTTGTACTAACCTCAAGATCATATTATCAGTCTAAATCATTGACGACAGCAATAATGAAATAAAAATTAAATGTAGTGACTGATCTACCTTATCAACATGTGATTACAATACTACTTTTAATACAAATGTAAACATGTCAATGGTTCACAGCAAAAACAATCTTTTGTGAGAGAACAGTATTTTTTAAATTAAGACCTATTAAAGAATGGACCAATGATTTTCATAGTATTTGTAACAAAATTTATTGTCGCAACAGTATAAACAGAATAAACTGCGTTGGTGGAAGTGAATGTGTAGATTGCTTTCTTAGGCTTTTATAAAAATTTTTCTTCAAAATAAAAGAGGAATAAATAATTTAGTATCAATGTAAAAAAGGTAGAAAATAAAGGAAACCTACCCTCATTTCATGACAGAAATAAAAGTAACTAGGAGAAGAAAACACCAGAATATGCTGGTTCTAGGTGGCATTTGATCTTTTCAATTTTGGTTAGTTATGGGGTCATCCATGGGCAAAGCCTCAATCAAGAATGATTCTGCATCCTAAAAAAGGTTATGCTGAGGTAGGATGCAGTGTACTAGGTGATGTTAGGCTGATGAGCATTGAATTATGGCTTGCTGCTTATGCCGTTTTAACTTAAGTTTCGTATTTTTTGTGCGCCATGGGGTGGAATCACAGAGGGCTAGTGGGCACTCCTTGTATTAGCCTAACTGGCAATTTACCACCAGCATTTCTTGTTCAGGTGATAACACCATCTCCCTTTGTGCTTTGGGTGTGTATTTCCACAGCATCTGGTGCTTAACGGTCTTTCTGTTTTCGCCACTTGAAAATCTTGGTCTCCTGCTCTTGTCCCCGTAGAGGTATGGGCATGTGAACAAATATTTTTAGGAGGCTATAGGTTAAACCATTGATGGCTTAGCCTATGATGATGAAAAGAACTAAAAATCTCAGCACAAGGAGTTAGAAAATTACAGGCTTTATATTTTAATTGAAAATTACCCTAATTTATCACCCTACTCGTGTACCAACGATTGAGAGTTTCCTAAATTTCTTGTTTTGAAAGTAACCTAGCCAAGGTTAAGTTAGCCCATCTTGTCATCTGCCAAACACCAATAGGCCTAGGAAATTCCCAAATGTGCACAAAATCCTACACACAGAATAATAATAATAATTAAGCTGTAACTGACTTTAACTACCAGTTTATGAATACAATTAAATAAACAAGGGAAGTTTCCTCCGACAAGAAAGAAAGCTAACCTAAGTTAACTCTTGCTATGTGACATTGACAACCCTAAGGTCAGCACCGACATGACACTAGGGTTAAGATGAGAGATCTGTAATATTCACAGCTCAAATATAAAGTGGCTGGCACAAACTTCGTCACACTTATGTCATTCCATCGTCAATAAAAGTTAGCCTGTTCCTTAGGCCGACTTACCCTAAGTGTTAAGCAGAAAGTAGCAGGCGCAAAAGAGTAGACCTAAGCAATGATACACCCGTAACCTCCTCCTTTTCAACACAGCTGGATCACCTCATATCTCACTCCTTGCCAACAATCATTACATTATTTCTCTAATTTTCACTGAAAGTTCACTATTATTAGAATAATTTTAAGATTATTGATCAAACACCAGCCATAGTGATCATCTGACATTGACGGACTAGATTTTCAGCCAATGACGAGCTGATACCTGCATATTTTAGTAATGTATCTCATATTTCACAGAAAAATACGTATAGTATGCAAGACAGTTAAACCACAAATGAAATCTATATAAGATTTTAAAAGTTTTAAAAATAATTCATTGCATTCTTTTCTTATACTATATTAATGAGTGTTCGATAAAGAGAACTTACACCACAAAATAAAAAAATTACTACTAATTGAGATTTGACACATCGTTTCAAAGGGTTTTATTTATACTCAATCATCTGTTTCTGGTAAACACAGTATGAAAACCCCCAACGACAAATTTCAACTGCTATCACTAATGCTTTACTGTATTTTCTCATTGGCTCCAACAATCATGGATCGTTGTGAATAACGTTCTTCCACTGTTTACGGATACACAGAGAAGTAACTATATATATATATATATATATATATATATATATATATATATATATATATATATATATATATATATATATATATATATATATATATATATATGAATATATATATATATATATATATATATACAGTATATATGTATATATATATATATATATATATATATATATATATATATATATATATATATATATATATATATATATATATATATATTAGAATTCCCACCAGGACACAATGACGAAACAGCAGTTACCCAACATTCGCCTAAAAAGATTTCATATCAGTCATGTCATTCACTGAAGCGTAGTTAGCAGCACAACGATTGACTACTCACAATGCACTTTCTGTAGATCTTCAGCTGAAAATCCTTATGGGTAGCCAATAAACCCAATAGGGCTTTAGTCCAAAGGGAAATCAGCAGAGACAGAGAGAGACACTTTGTAGGAAATGGTGATAAATATATAAACTGATAAGAGGGAATAAAAATGAGGTCAGTACACCTGAGTTCAGGAGACATCGTTAGAAAGCATGAACGAATTTGCTCCTCGCTTAAACACTTGTGGCCAAATTTCACAACTGCATTAGGCAAACCATTTAATATATATATATATATATATATATATATATATATATATATATATATATATATATATATATATATATATATATATATACCTATACACACACACATATACATACATATAGTATATGTGCACACACAAATTATATATATATATATATATATATATATATATATATATATATATATATATATATATATATATATATATTTATCATAAACTTTATCACATACACAATTGTTCTGTGCATTATTACAATTACTAGCAGGACCTCATTCAAACTGGATGGTATCTAGTGGAGATATTTATTCAGAAAAAGTTACAGGCTTTCTAGGACAAACAGATATTTGATAATAAGGACTGTTTGTCCTAGAAAGCTTGTAACTTTTTCTGAATAAATATCTCTTCTAGATAGGCTACCATCCAGTTGAATATATATATATATATATATATATATATATATATATATATATATATATATATGTGTGTGTGTGTGTGTGTGTGTGTGTGTGTGTGTGTGTGTGTGTGTGTGTGTGTGTGTGTGTGTGTGTATAAGTGTGTGTTTATACTAAGTAACGAAATTTTTGCTTGGTACCTACTAAGAAATGAGAAATTCACAACGAAAGAAAATACAATCTAATTTTCATTCCAAATACTCTACTTCCGAAATTCTGCCATGGTGGCTTTCTTTACAAAGAGCCAAAATTTCGGAGGTTTTGGATTGATGTATTCTGAAACTGCTATAGTTCTCACGTAGAACGGAACCCTAGATGAAACTGAGTAAGTTGAGGGTGTTGAACCAATTTATTGACACTTCGTGATCTGTTGTTTTCGCTTCTCTGTTAAAGAGAGATGAAAAGGCCACAGACATTAGCAAATCTTGTCAAAGTGAGACTGTCTATAAGTTTTTGGAAACAAACAAGGCTGATTTTCATATATTTTGTGGTGGAATGGATGAAGGAATGATCAAACACTGACTTTACCTAACAATATCCTTGCAGTATAAGCATGAATTTCAAACAGAAAAGTAGCATATGGCTTTGGTTGTGCGGCCTGTGGTATATTCAAGCGCCTCATTGTCTCTTACTTTTCATTCCAGTTTCCATACAACCTAATATACCTAACACTGACTGTTAGAATTTCATTTCTGCCTGATTTTGATATTTTCTGCATAAATGTCTCCTTCATGACCTGTTTTCATACATTCTGGTGCTTACAACCTTTCCATAGAGCCCTGTTACCTGCCCAGTATTTATGATCATATCTTTAATATATCATTAGTAATCAAGTAAAAATAAAACAAAAGCATTGGACAAGATGCATTCAGGATATCTTCTCTTTGGATTTGACCCCATAGCCCAATTAGATTATTTTTTTTAATTTTCTATCTAATCTAAAGTACCATGACTGATGGGGGCACAAACAGACAAGCACTAAGGAAACCCTTACGGCCATCCTCAGATATTGCCGTCTCGACAGTTTTCCTCTGTTTTGTACCAGCGCGAATGCACTGGGATCCCTACAGGGCTTATGAGCCCAGGGCAAGGTCTCCAAATCGAACGACTACCATCATGAACTCTGACCCAGAACTGATTCTGATTCTGATTAGAATACAATTAATTAACATTCGTACCCTTGAATAAGATCCTTTATTAAGTTTATGAGTTCCAGTTAACCTTGGTGATACAACTAAAATGGTAAGGTAAGACTACTAAAATAAGCTTAGATGGCATTAACATGTAATCTCACCTGCCAAGTCCCTCACATTTATTAATTCCCGTGGAATTTTGGGACTTCAAGTTCATGGGCTTGGTGTGTGTGTGTGTGAACCAGTTTCACCATAAAACATCTAATTATAAATCAAGGCCCACAGCACTGTTGGCTTTGGCGTGCCACTTGACCAAGATCCGGGGAGAACGATATTTGCCAGGGACAACCCAACCCTCCTTTTGGTGGAATCACCTCCTCCTTCAGAGCCAAGATAAATCTGATCAGCTAAAAAGTGGGACCACGGTAGCTTCTGTCAGGGTAGATTTGGGTTTTTTTTTTTTTTTTTTTCCTAGGAAGGTCTCTTAGCCGTTTATGCCTAGTGCTTGTCTGAGTACACTGGATAAGAGGGGAAGCAAAGGTAGTCACAGATAAAGGGAATGAAATGGACTAGAGAGAGAATGAACATCTTGGCATAGCACAAGCAATAAAGTACTGGATCGTTGTAATTCCATCATTTGAAACAGAAAGAGCAGCCAGACAAGAAACTAGTAACCATCGTATAAGTAAATTATGAACAGTAAGTTTACCCACGGCAGCCTTGAACCAGATCTTCTTGATAAGGCCCTGGCAAGGACAAAAGCAATGACGCAAGATTCTACAAAATCTTCAAAAGATTTGTTCTTGTTAGATTAAGTTGGTCTTGTCCCAGCACGGGCTCTTACCCTTGAGAACGTCCCCTCAAAAATTTCTGAAAGACGTATACCAAGCATGAATAAGACAGAACAAGAGACAACCAGCCAATCGGGCTCAGTAGAATTTGTTCGGGTGATCAAAGGCAAGATGGTGGGATTCCACATGTTTTAAAGAGTGGACATCAAAAGTGGAAGTTTTAGAACTTAGAGCACGACGTTATCAGGAACCTCAAATTGTGAGACCTTAATTTCTCAAAGAAAGTTTAGCATTTAGATTAAATTTATTTTAGATAATGAATTATAGAACTTGTTTCTTTCAGTTGTTATGAGTATTTAAGAATTTATTCTTATACACCTTAAACAAGACTTGTGTATTGTTGGTAAACACTATTAATTATTAAATGTCTTCAGAGGACCAAATTACTTGATTAAAAACAGTTAAATAACTAACCGGATGGCTGGATGTGTGATGGTTAATGTCGACATACAACAGTTTCGGGGCAGGTAATGGCTCCAGTTCATATAATTTTATTGAGACATAATTCTTTCAGAATCTCTGTCTCTGTCTGTCTCACACGGCTTTTTGGGGGTCATTGTGACTGCGCACCAACGACCTCAAGATCAGTAACTGGTTCTGACACTTCATTAGGCATAACTGGTTCTGAGCATCTCTCATGTCTTGGTCCTGTAGAGTGACTTCTGCTACTGACTTTGCATTGAAATCCATAAACATCTTGGTAGCCTACTAATTAAACATTCATGGCAAAACAAAGTTATTTTATTATAGAAATTATAAAGCACTCGGAATGCTAACCTTTAACAACGAGAAAGGGCTTTGTTATTTGACAATCAGACTGTTGCTTTCAAGTTTGTAAAATAAAAAAAAAAAAAAAAAACTGAAATCACTACGTCGTTCAGGAAGGGGAAAAAATCATATCGCTTACAGTTTAAAAGATGGTAAAACAAAAAACCAAAACTCTGCGCCCGAATCTTGATTCATTTCAAAACACGATCAACTCTTCCACAACCCATAGAGACAGCTAGGCAACAAAACAGACAGACGCGAGTTAGTATACAACCGTCGTTGAACTTCGCTGGTGAATGCAACAATTTAGGGGAGTTGTCCTGTCTAAAGAAGACTTTAAAGACTGGTAATGCAATCGATGAACAGACAAAACCACTTCTTGAATACGTAGAAGGCACACGAGACCAAGGTCTAAAGAATCCTTGCACGAGACCAACATCGCATTGAGATGGATTCCGACTCGTCTGCTATTGCGAAGCCGCAGAATTAGGATAATTTACTTAGCCACTGACTCGTCGTCACCTTGGCTTCTGCAGCTCTCTCCTCGAGGTGTTATATATATATATATATATATATATATATATATATATATATATATATATATATATATATATATATGTGTGTGTGTGTGTGTGTGTATATTTATATATATTTGTTTATATATATATACATATATATATTATATATATATATATAAATATATATATATATATATATATATATATATATATATATATATATATATATATATATATATATATTTATATATGTGTGTGTGTGTGTGTGTGTGCATGTGTGAACCCTTTTGAGAAAACTAGAGCAACAATCATAACAATGACTTTTAGGCCAACAACTAAAACGACAGCGATAAATTCTAAAGATAAAAATGACAGTATCGCTGTACTGAACGATACTCGGATTTCTCAACCATGGCTTATTCTGAACTTTCACCTGCATTGCATTAAAACGTCGTAAGTATTCTGAGCACTAACACGCAGTCTCTAACATGGCGATAACAAATCAGTAATGCAAATTGAGTTGGTTCTCCGTGACTTGATGGATCCGAAGTGAAAAGAGTTAATTGGCTCTCACTGAAAATAGTTTTAGTAATCAGTTCAAATATTTTATCAACTATTTTAGCAGTGTTGTGTAATAGAAGCTTTCACCTTAATCATCCTTGTTTATTTAAGGAGATCCTCCTATCCGTCCTTATTCGGTCTAACTGGTTATATTACGGTTTATGAACACCCCCTTGAACGACTGTCTTCTGTGTTTTTGTTAACTGTTTCTTTGATTTTTTCACAAAAGTATCCCAATTTTTCACATTTTTGTTTTAGCTCTTTGAGGACTTACAGAAATAGTATAAATTTCCGTGTCTCGGAAAAATATTGAAACTTATGACCAAGTCAAACTTGTAAACAAACATGCAGCTTAAAAAAAGGGATTAATAAGCAAAAACAAAAAAAAATTCAGAAAGACGACGGTGGTATACTGGATGAAACAAATTTAATCACAAATGCCTCACCATGCTGATTAGGTAAACAAACTCGAAAGCCCACCATAATATCATTAGCATTTCCAAACAAACTTCGGCAGTAGATTATTCAAAGACTTACAAACGTATCTAACAATTTTTCTTATTGGCTTTTAGCTTTTGTAAGAAGAGCAACCCTCCATTTTTGAGAATCTATAAGTGATAAGTGCCGAAAAAAATTCGTCTACGACGTGGCACTGCCAATGGAATACTGCGTAAAGCATTTTTTATTTAAAATAAAACTTTTCCGAGAAGTAAGACATGGATCCTGATAAGGGGCCCAAGTTCTCACTGCTTCCCAGTTGTTTACGTTACCTCAGAACCTCACAGTAAGTGTACCTAATTCGTCACCATTATCATGACAGGCAGATAATTCCTGTTATTGTCAGAAACTCATTTTGCAGTCATCTTCCGCATTTCTTGAAGGTCCTTTGCTAAGCACGCGCGTAGTGCTACTTGTGTGCATATAGTTTATGTAAACATACATGCATACACACACACACGTATATATATATATATATATATATATATATATATATATATATATATATATATATATATATGTATATTCAATATTAACCTGTTTCTCACAACAGGGGTGGGTCCCCCTGGTCCCCCCCAATAAGAAAGGTGAATGATCACTGCCACATTCACACTTGAGCCACCAAATCAGGGATGAGCCCCCTGTGCAGAAATCATCCACAACATTGTCCAAACCATACAAAAACACAGATGGCTCACCAGCAACGCGTTAGACCATTCTACACACACACACACTGCGCCATTCATTTCTGTCTTACACACGTACTCTCGCTTTTGGATGCTGAATCGCCTCCTTTCCAATACCCATTTCACTTCATCTATTCAAAAAGGCACCAGCAACTTGGAAAATGAGAATGGAACTGAATGTCATCGTGAATGGAAAAGAGCAAAACAATGGAGGGACGATTAAACAAAATCTATAGTCCAGTGACGTAAAATACGAATCAAAAGATAGTGCGAGAGCAGCTGTGCAAAAGGATATGTACAATCTACAGCATACTTGCTCTGCAGCACGAGAGAAGAATATATAACTAAGAAAAGCTCCGGTGAGCGACCAGATACCAAGAGTGGATCAGATGCTCGAGCATTCAGAAAGGATGAATCACCTCACGGTCAAAACAAAAACGCGAAAACATATTAGCTTAAGGCAAAGGAAAATAACATGTTTTGAGCTTAAGGCAAAAGAAACGAAAATAACGATAACAAATGGTTTCAGGAAGAGGATTGAGGATGCCTGGTCGAAGATCATTGTAATTAAATGAGGCCTTTTTATCAAAAAAAACGGAGAGAGAGGAGAGGGGTGAGGTTGGGGGATGACGACCAGGTTAAAAACAGGATGAATGGTTTCACCACTGTGGCGTGAGGATTGAGGATTGCCTGGTCGAAGATCCCCTGAGTGTAATTAAATGATGAAGTACATTTTTACCAAGCAAATCACTCCCTGAGAGAGAGAGAGAGAGAGAGAGAGAGAGAGAGAGAGAGAGAGAGAGAGTTTTTAAACAGAAGACAATGGCCATCCAATCTAATTCCCCTTTCTAGACCAGGCCCGATAAAAATAGGAAGAAAGAAATAACAGACCTGAGAGTGTGACAGAGAGGTGATGAATAGACTGAATGAAAGGAAAGAGATTTGGTCGTGTCTCACGTGACGTGAGATTGTCAAAAGAAATGTGAGTGGAAACAATTTTGCCACTTTCCATAGTGAAACGGATGTATGTAATGTCATAGCAGCCTTTGCTTCAAGGCTTATCAAATGCGTTTTACTCTGAACTCTAGAGTATCGAGAGAGAGAGAGAGAGAGAGAGAGAGAGAGAGAGAGAGAGAGAGAGACACCTTAATGATAACTGGTACCATGTGTACTGTTAAGTCATAACAATACGCGGAAGGAGTAAAAAAGTACATATCAAATGCAAACAAACTCCTATTGTCTAAGAAACACACAAAAAAAGAAGCAGACAAGAGTCTGAAACGCAGGTGTGCAAAGCATCCAGGTTTTTCATCAAAGCGTTGAGATCAAACAAAAGCGACAGACTTCAATCGGTTCATTCAATACCTCTTCCCTATACAGATTTACAGAGACCAAGTTTACCAGCTTATTTCGATCCTGCATCCTTAAAACGGCCAACAATTCTGTCTGGGTTTGACTAAAAAATAACAAAGACTGATCGTCAGTAATTAAACTGATTATATTTACGTTGGTTATTTGAAAAATGCAACCGTAACAAACGATAGGTGTGATTGGCAGCGCCTAATTCATTTCTTGATGGTGTAATGAAAGTGTGAGTTCGAACCCCATCTGGGAGAGAGAATTTCTTTATTCATTCCCTTTCGGGTTTCAAGGCTTTTGGAGGGAAGCTCTTTTAAAGCAAATTAATAAACTGGGAAACCAGAGGTGATTGTGGCTAGTACAATACATATAACGGGCGAAGGTGGAAAATAAACTACTTATTCGGCTTTGGATCACAGACAAAGGACAAAATATCAGTCCCATGATCATCTTTCGATGGATTATAGCTACGTAGTTATTAGGTAATCCATAGTTTATGATCTATGATTTATGAAAATTCGGCTCTATGGTAAAGAAGTCGAAGATCTTGGACAGCAAGATTGAAGAAAGGAAGAGGAATGACGGTGAGGTAAAAGGCTAAAGTATGGGTGCAGCTTAGTGGCCGAAGGGCCCTTGCAAACAACCTTTAAATGCCAACAGTGCACCACGCTAGGTGCACTGATGGCAGTACCCCATACGGGAAATCCATAGTTTATAGAATATGCCAGGTTTTTGGAGTGGAAAATGGAGTATGAAATGTAGTGAATCCTTTAGAACTAAAGAATTAATTAAATAACAAGCTGTGAAAGATTCAGTGAATAAAAATATCACTTTCTTGCTGACCATATCATTGACCTAAGATGATGTTGTTTTGTTTAGCTAGACCTTTCCTAACGTTCACCATAACACATTTAAAAAGAAAATAATTTACCTTTAAAGCTACGAAAGGTATGACAAAGTGCAGATGGGGTGCCACAATAAACAGAAGTGTCCCACTGAAGTGTCGTATAAGTTTTCTTTCACGCTACCTCGTTTTCTAAATCTTGATTATTGGAAACTGCAGATTTCGTTGCAGTTTGTTGTCTCTGCGCCATAATATATATTTTTGCACGTTAATTTTGTAAGCAGAATAATACCTATGAGAGATATTTTTTAATGTATAATGGGAGAGATGACGTGCTGCTGCTAAAATGTTAGGAGACGACATTAAAGTCAACAGAATAACAAAACTTAGAGGGAAAACAATACTGCAGTGCTATAAACTGCCACGCATCATTTATTTACTTTTTCGGACTTGTATAGAAGTGCATATACGTACATTTCATTTCTGATTTCTTTATTACATTTTATGTTTTATGATTTCTTTATTATTATTATTATTATTATTATTATTATTATTATTTCATCTTTTATCTTATCATTTTGCCATGAATAAATGCAAGCATTGGTACATAAACTCCGGTGACATAATCATTACTAAAATGTGAAACAGACCTTAGGTGTGGGAGAGGCAATGGATTAAAAAAAACAGTGACGGCAATTATGTGTCGGCAATGATTTTCAAAATTCTGCTGACAACTTTCCATCTAAGTAACTTCACCATGGATAAGAAAAGAGAACGATATACTCAATGCTACCATCACTAGAACTACTGTGGCTCCATCGAACATTACAGGTTCATGACGGTGAACTTGCTGTGTAATGAGGCTCTTATCCTCACGTCTTCCATGACTCTTTTCAGCCCAATGAGAGCTGATAGTCAGCTCAGTGGTCTGGTTAAACAATTTTAATAATAATAATAATTCCCGATACAATAGCCCCTGTGCCCTTTAAGAGCAAGAACCCATGCCATCTCACGACTGGTTTACTCAGACAACAACAACAACCTCTGAACCCAGATAATTCTGTCTTGGGTATTTTTTTCTGTCGATAAAGATCATAATAGCGTCTTAGGAGGAGCGCAAAAGATTCCTACTGCTAATAAACTGGCTGCTATCCACAGCTCAGTCGTTGAAACATGGAGGTAAAAGTCCTTAGATTTTTGTGCGTTTCATTGCCTTTGCACTATTGCCCTTTGTATGATATGGAATGATAATCTAAATGCAAAGGGTGGTTGTTTTTGGTCTTATTTATATAATTTAATCAACCCTGTTGGAAACTCACGATGAAAAGGGTAGGATATTTGATTACTTTTCTTCGAAATCTTATAAAAAAATGGCAGTGGATTTAGTCATAGTTATAACAATGATGGAAATATGGCAGATTTATTTACTCTAGCTTAAAAGTTTATGAAAAATAACAATGGATTTAATCATTCCAATTCGAAAATTTATGAAATAGTGACAACGGATTTAATTATTCTAATAATCTGAAAATTTATGAAATATGGACAACGGGTTTAATGATTCTAATCTGAAAACTTATGAAAAATGGACAGCGAATTTATTCTAATCTGAAAAATTATGAAAAATGGACAGCGGATTTGGTTATCAAAATCAGAAAATCCATGTCGTATGAGGACAATGGATTTAGGACCTTCTAAAACCAAAAATTCATGAAAACGCCGAGTTTTTCATAACCCTTAGCCACCACAAAAACGCATCCAAGTAGGAAAATGCATGAGCTCTTTAAAGTATAACGACGCAATTTGCTCCAGATTCGAGATTACCGCGATAAGATTATTGGCTCATATATTCAATAATGACTCACTCGCTCTAGTAACTTCTCGGAAATCATTCTGGATCCTGTTCTCAACGGTGATTTCTGTGGACTCCACGACCGTGATTATGTTTTATACGATCCAGTGATCGATATTCTCATAAAAGAGAACGATTAAGTTTTCTTTCTCTAAGACGTAGTTTTGTCATCAGTAGGTCCCTTACACCAAGGTCTAGACCTTGCCTCACACAAGGCCAAATGCAATGTTTCGCCTTCTTCTATCGCATTTTGTGTTCCCTTATTCCCGGAAACCAAACTGGAAAATGGAATTAGAATCTCAATGCTCATCTTATCGAAGTTTTCTTTAAGAAATCAATGCTACGAGATACTTATTTACTTCTCTGTGAGAACTGGAATACGATACAGGGACTAGCCACATTACCTCGAATTTCTTGCGAATTGCGACAGGCCTCGTGAGAAGGTGTGAACGAATATGGGTCACAATGAAGCCTGAAAAGCTAGCAAAACGGGCGAGTAAACCTCGTAATTTTGCTTTGGTGTTGTTTGTAAGGTGTGCTTGTGATTCTCTTTCTTAATAAATCTGAATTTTTGCAACAAACACCTCATGACATTCTGAGAATCGGTTATACCGTATCACCATCAGGTTCGGGTATCAGCCCGGGGCCACCCGCCCCCTCTTAAATTTGGCAGGCATAATTTTTTTTTTTAATATGAAACCCATTAAAATAAGGTAGTGTAATAGATCCATTGCAAAATAGTCAATGTAATATATATATATATATATATATATATATATATATATATATATATATATATATATATATATATATATATATATATATAATATATATATATATACAATTATATATATACTGTATATATATATTATACGTAATATATGTATGTGTACAAACGTTCAACATTAAGACATAAGACATTTCTATTTAAATCAAACATGACACAAAAAAGGGCATCCCGAAACACAGAAGAGACCCAACGAGATTTTCATGCAGGCAAAATCTTAGCATGTGAGCCTAACACTACCCATTTTTGTGAAAATGTAAGAGATTAAACTAAAAGTAACACCACAGACAAGCATACATTATTTACGTTAGTGATTAACACAAAAGTATTCGTGGTAGATCAGTGTTCATGTATTTGCAGATGCAAAATAATCCCAACTTTATAAAAGAAACAAGCAAAGGTCTCTTACTCCTTCCCCCTAACAACCGACGCATGGTTATATAAGAGCAGTATTGATTTAGCATCTCCGATTACAATGATAAGAAACTGCCTTTTCGAAGATAGGCAAAACTTATTATGCAGATCTGGGTGTTTCACTTTGTTGCCTTGGCCTATATGAAAGGCTTCTAAAATAAACGAATACCACTGTTGCTATAACAACTGTTTATTTAGGCGAGTTCTCGTACAGAGGATCTGCCATATCCACTCGAATAAGATTATTTTCCCGCTCATATTATAACTTTCACCGGGTTTCTGCTATAGCATAAATCTCACAGAAAGGTCTTTATGTTTTTATTTAGGTAAGGTCTTGATAATTTGTCAACCACATTTTATAAAGGTCATATACTGCATAGTATAATCACTACTTAGCAACTAGTATTGTTGAGTAAATTCTTCGTGAATTACCAGTAGCCGGCGCCCAACATATCGTACAGCAAGCTAAGTCAGCGCCGATAGCAGAGGCGGCACCGATGCCAGGCAGGCAGCCAGCTGAACGTTTCAAAGTCACCTTTGGTTGACCTTCATTGCCATCCTCTTCAACTTCTTGTCCTCTGTTGGGTCAGACACGAAACAGTCGTCTCGCCCTTTGCACGCGTCCTTCGCAAAGCTCTCTTGCCCTCGTTCCACGCGCCTCTTCGTCAGGTAAGTGAGACCGTTTCGCAAATTAGGCTCAGACCGGTAGACTACAGTACCATCTTGTTGAGATAAAGCACCAGTGGATAAAAAGAATGATTATAAATCATGTTTGCATCCGCTTGACGCAAGTGACAGTACTATTTGATCCCGTATATCATATTCTGGGGATGTGCTTGAGAAAATCGTTGGTTACTTGAAGCAACAGTTATCCTATCACTCAGACCTCTGATTTTGACAGTATTGTTGGTACACCTAACGGGGTAAATTAATAAGACTTTTGCTCAATTGTGGAAAGTATGCTTGTTACCGAGTTAAAAATGATATTTTTGAGTGTATGTTTCCTTACTACACTCATGCGTGTTAAGTTTACGGTGTCAGCATTGATTATAAAAAGATATTTCTGAAACAATAGTGTGATGGCTTTCTGATGAGTATTCAGTTTATTTCGTTTTGCTTGAACTGATCGTCCAGTTGTTACTCGTCAACTGTGATAAAATTTCGGCATGTTTGTTAGAAAATTTCGAAGATCTACTTAAGCCAGGCCTCATCTTGGTTACCCTGATGGTGGCTTAACTCCGGAACAATCGTTGTGGAATTCTTATGATAAAGTTCTTGTTTAGCTTCGATTTGAGGTAAAAGGTATAACATGGGTATAACATTTATTGCATTCCCGTAGCGCTTTGAACAACCGCCGGGTTCTGGTAGTACAAGAGGTTATGTATCTTGGTTGGGTTGTCTGGTGCTCTTGCGTATTAAAGATGATGGGTCAAAACACATTTCTAGTTCCTCAATACTTTATTCTTGTACCGCCGTGGAAAACGCTAGCTGGCAACATTCAACTTTTAAGATTTCTGATTAAACTTTTAATTTAATTTGTCTTATTTTCTAGTTTCCGTTAAATATTGTTGCTTTGCATGGAAACGGTGAAAAGTTACAAGCTTTTCCATTCTTTTTCAGTACGAGGGAAGTTATGATTTTCATGAGGAATTTCTGTTTAGCGAGAGGATTGCTTCCAAGTGAACATTTTCAGAATAAATCCCAGGATACTGTACATGTCACTATAAAATATGTGGAATAATTTCTAGGCAAAACAGTTGCACATTCATTGAACAGATTTCATAACCAATCTTCAGTTTTTTGTAAAAGTTTGTTCCAAGCACAAAATTAACAGACTGGTATTGACACTCAAAATATGAGGGTATTTTTAGAACACCTATGTAAATTACTAGTAAAATTGTAGAACCATAAGTTAACAGTATTTGGACACACATGACAGAGTACCTACGATGTCCTCGTTAGTATAGAAGAGGTTAGGTAGTTTATGTCAAGTCTCGCCATTTCTGACTAAGAAATGCCAAAAAAATAGGTCCGTCGAGAAATATTGCCCTGCGAAATTTACAAAACATGAACATATTTGAAAGTGAAGTACCGGTCCTCCCATTGCTCCTTATGTCATTGGCCCCAGCCGCAGTTGGAGTGATAACCTTTCTGTGAGCAATGACCTCTGGCTTATACCCAAGAGAACCTCCTTGCCCAATGGGATAAAGGTGGCCAAGAGCTAATCATGTCTAATGTCAAGATGTCAGCCCGTTATTGAGAACAGAATCTGACCTTGACCTAGTGAACGACCTTGGCCAAGGTTATAGTGGTAATCATGTCCTGGTATATACTTGCCTAAGATGTGACCTTTGCCAAGGTTATATTGATAGTCTTGGCATAAGATCTGCCCTTAGCTAAGTTTATGATTATTATTTTAACTTGCCATAGAGAAGGTTATCGTGACAAGACTTCTAGTGATAATTGGGTCAGGTCAGTGATAACCACAGTTTAATAACAGCTTTGTTAAGGATATAATAACCTTTTGTTGTTAATTGAAAATGTGTTAGGTATGATGATACTTTTGTAATAACTGATCATGGCCAAGGCGATGATGATAGCACTTTAAGCAAGAACTGCCCTTGGTCAAGGTTATAACGGTAACCTTTGCAATGTTATAGTGGTTTGCCCTCGAAGTGTTTGCCGATGACCTTCATTCCGTGTTTCAATGTCTGCATGTTGTCTACTGCCAACTATGTGTAACTATTTGAGATTTTGGAATTTATTTTAGCAATAGCTGGTCTGCCCACAATTCACTTTTAATTCACTGCATCGAATTAGACTTAGGGGGGGGATTTAATATACGATTTTTTCCTTCGTTTTTTTAAATTTCTTCGGTTGTTCTGCGGTTGTTGTTGCTGTTTACACGAAAGTATCAGGAAATTGTCTTAGGCTTATGAAACTTTTTGCACAGTGGTTTTGTTGGTGTTGGCTTAATGCCACCTCGAGAGTAATTTTTTCCAATTTGTTTATCGCTTAGAGACGGAGTTCCCGTTGCCAAATACCCATGAAGCAAACAGGACAAACAGTTTGTTGTTTATTAATTTTTTTTTATTTTGCCAGAGTCCCACTCCGATTTTTTTTTTTTTTTTTGCCAGGGTCCCTCCGCTTAATGCGCTCTGCGAGACCCGCTAACCGAACTCGCCATATGTACATAATAATGCAGAAACATTTTGATTTTTTTTTATATCACGTACTCCATATTGATTGTCAAACCCACACGTTCATAGAATCCAGAAAAAAGATTTTGAGTATTTTTTTTTTGAGCGACTGATATCAATGGTATAATTTTTAACTTGTAGGCTTAGTGATTTGCTTCGGAAACTGGGAGGTTAGGTTTAACCTCCTTGATCGGAACCTTCTTACCTGCTTTTGCTTTCAAAGTTCCCTGATGCGCTATAGGTAGACCACATTCTTTCCCTTCTTTATCCCACTTCTGGGTTCGATTCTTTTCCCGAAGGCACGGATTTGCTCACAGGTACTAATAGAAGCCTTATAAATATAATCGGCGGTCTGGTTACCGTACTGTGAAAGCACCTTGTCTCTCGAGATTAAGTAGAGTTGTGTGACTACTGTTGATAGTAATTCAGTCGTTATTTTCAGTATTGAAATCGTGCAAACATCATCATCCCTCATTGTCAGTAGGCCTAAGGTCTAGAGAGTATAGCCTATACTCTATAGCCCTTGAGTAGGCCTATCTCTTGGTTTATGTTTGGAGGCTTCCCATAGGCCTAATGAGCAGTGGATGTGCCTAGGTGGGACCAAGATATTTTTTTGGTAAAATATACTATTTGGTAAAATATACTATTCTCGAATGTACTGTACATATCCATGTGAATGAAGGAAAATATTAATAATTAGTAAACCTGTATTTGAAATTATAGAGCTCAATTTTCAATTTTCAGCTCTTTACTAAATGTAGATGTATCAAATACTGTAATGTAAATTTCCTCACAAACTTATATTCAGTACTAGCCGAATTTCTATTATCAAGTTTTAATTTTCAACTATAGCATAATATCCTTGTCATGTAAATATATCAGTATAGTGCATATTATCAATAACACAAAAGACTTATGACACTCGAAAAGCTCTTCAAAATTTCAACCTATCCCATTCCCTCTTTTTCATCTCCTCTCTGGAAATTAACTCTAAAAATAAACAGCAGTAGCAAATTGCAGTGTACTTATTCCAAACTGTAAATATAGTTTCAGTCACTTCATACATAAGTTGATACCATTAAGTTGGATCAAAATATCATGAACAAACATATCATTTGTGTTAAAAACCTGTAACTATATCCATTCATTTCTCAGTTCTGTGTAAGTTGCAAAGATGATAGTAGACATCGTCATGATCAGCGTCTGGTGATGACGGTAATTATTCTATACCGCCAGTGTAGTGTGGCTTTTTTAGACTTTGTGGTTAATTAAAAGTCGCTTTCAACCGTCGTAGGGACATGATCGCTAGGGCGGTGACATCTGCTTTTGACCACCAAAGGGTTAATGTTTAGCTACAAAGGGGATTTCAACCTGGGGGGGAGCCAGTGGGGGAGTCAAGCACCTGAGGTTCATCAGGCGGGCTACATTTATCTTCCTTCTCGCAGCTGCTTTTTAATAGCCATGGCTATGCCTGATTTAATATCTTCCCAAATGTAATCAAGTTTTAACTCTTATGTAGTTCATGAATAGTCTGGCTGTCGTGTACGAATAGGACAAGTATAAATGGGCATTAATTTTGTCGACAAGTCTCTGCCGGATAAATTAATTGTAAAATTTAAAAAAATACATATGAGAAAAAAGTCTGATAACGAAGTTTATGGCATCAGTGTTGCGATATCCTTATCCTTTAATATCCTTTAAAATGTGTAATAAAATTGTGAAAAATACACAAACATGATTTAGGTATTGGCACGTTCGTACCCGCATCATCGGCCTCGTTTGTAAGTGAAGCCCTTAATGAAGGTGGTAGTGGGTGACTAGTCCTTTGTTAGCGGGTGTTGCCATGGTAACAGTATGACTGGTTGCTTTCATGAAGTGATTATAAATCTACTTATGGCCGACAGGTTGAAGAAACGTCACAGCAGCTGCGTGAAAAAAAAATAGTATTCCTGCGCAATGTTCAAGTATTTATTTCGTTACTTTGCTACAATCGAGCCACCCATCGGATAAATAACTAATTCAGGCTCTGTAGCCAGTAATTTCTCTCTACTTGCCAAATGGTTATAGCAAAGCTATTGTTAGATGTGGCAGTTGTAGAAAGTGTTTGAGAAAGGCTCAGATGAAGGAGACGTAGACTTAGGTGAATTCAGGCAGAACGTACACAACACAACAGAGGAGAGAGAGAGAGAGAGAGAGAGAGAGAGAGAGAGAGAGAGAGAGAGGAGGTGGGGGGCGGGGTGCCGGGTGCCTTATGTCCCGTCTCAAATGATGAAAGGAGAGTAAAGCTGAAATCAACCACATCTAATTTCTTTTGTATCTCATAGCATACTACAATAACGAAGATTTATCTCAGTTTATATTCATCCATTTCTATATAGATAGGCAAGTATTTCTTACACTCCTGACATAAATCTAAATCAAGACTTAAAAAAAAAAAGGCTGCGTAGTCAAGCCAACCCTAACGTTACTCATTTTGGCTTCTCTTCTGTGTGAGAATTACTGAACAAGTCGATGGCTTTTCAAGTGTGTGGGGGTGTTTTGTAGTCGTAATCTACACCAGTAATATGGAGAGTAATTCAGGGGCGACATTTCAGATTTTTCATGGGGGGGCAAAGGCGGTTTGGCAAGCGAAGCGAGCCTAATCACCTGTTTTTTTTTTTTTTGAGCTGTTTTATGTGATTTTTGAAGCACATAAAATAGATAGAAAGATATAACTTAATGTGATGACACATTTGAATTTCGGTAGGAATAATGGAAAACCAGCTGCTGTTACTTCTTGGGGCTTGGTGGGGTGAGGGGGCAAGTTGAGGCTTTGGGGCATCTTGAGTCTTGGGGGGGCAGTTTTCCCCCAGCCCCCCCTAAATGACGCCCCTGAGTAAAGTACATATTACTGGTGTAGATTACGATTACAAAACACCAACACACACTTGAAAAGCCACCGACTTGTTCAGTAACTCTCCCACAGAAGAGAAGCCAAAATGAGTAACGTTAGGGTTGGCTTGACTACGCAGCCTTTTTTTTTTTTTGAAGTCTTGATTTAGATTTATGTCAGGAGTGTAAGAAATACTTGCCTATTTATATGGAAGTGGATGAATATAAACTTGAGATAAATTTTCGTTATTGTATTATGCTATGAGAGATACAAAAGAAATTAGATGTCGTTGGTTCCAGCTTTACATATTTTATTTCAAACGGGAGAGTCTGTGAATTTTTACTTCCTAATACAAGAGATCTTGTGATCTATTGATGGCAGAAAGTTTTCTCTCTCTCTCTCTCTCTCTCTCTCTCTCTCTCTCTCTCTCTCTCTCTCTCTCTCTCTCTCTCTCTGACACAAGCAAATAGGATTGTCAGCTAAGTTAAGATAAACATACCTAAACTGTCGACTGTTAGTTCGCGTCTGCTGTAGAATTGAGTGTGATTGGTGTCAGTGTTCAAAGTAACATTTTCAGAGAGAGAGAGAGATGGGTGGGGGTTGAGAAAGCAATAAATTGAGGATGAAGTTTACCACTAAAGATATACAGTATTTTCAGAGCAGAAGAGGAAAAATTCTGCCAGAGCAAGAGAATGTTGGGGTGAGACAGCAGCACCTCTCTCACTGAATCGTGTGCATGGTATATGAAGATGGATGTAAGGGGTTTGCTGTTTTATTCCAATGGTTCTCAATTGCTAGCAATTTACTCATTATTCCTATGATGGATTGTGAGCATAACGTTATAAACAGCCAAAGCTAATGTCTGTAAAGAAGGGAAATGTTAACTCTGATTAGTTATTTGTAATTTTTCTCTAATTTCTTTTCATTGAATAATGAGAGAGAGAGAGAGATCGACCGAATTATCTGTAAAATGGTTCCACACCTGTAAAGATAAAGTTATTGGAAGCACAGACATGGGTGGTTGGGGGAGAAAGGCTTAACCGTGGGCGAATGGGCTTAAAAGGGAAGCTGTGTATGACTGAGGGTAATGGGGAAGGCTGATCAGAGACACCGGCCCCACGAGAATAACAGAGCATTGGAAGAAGAAACACTTATGTATATGCGTATGTATATATATATACATATATATATCATGTTGAAAATTCATTTTTCCCACGGTTATGTAATGCACATAGTAAACTGTTGAATCACTCTATTCAATGGAAATTCCCTTTCGTTCTACGTAGGTATGTGTGTGTGTTCGGTATTCGTGGGAGACAGAGACAGAGAGAGAGACTTGCGTGCCCGCATTTGATGGCATGCCTGCAATAAGTCACGTCTCGCTAAAGTTTTGTATTCATAGTAAAAATTAATAAGGATCATTTCTCGGAAATACTGCTATCACGGGAAGCTTTGCCACCGGAGACAAAGGTCAGGCTACCGGTGTGCTTTTTTCGTTTCGTATGTATGTTCCGACAAAATAACTGAAATAAACCAACTTAGTTAAGCAAGCAAAGGCTCTTCAGCGTTGTCGGAGGATTTCCGGTATTCTGATAGATTATCTCGAGACAAAAAATAATTTTATCTGTTTTGTAACTGTTTCTGAAAGGAGAATCATGGGGAATTTTGTTCTTCAGAAAAAAAACGGTTATTCCCCCGTACCTGGTTTATCCCATTACAGTGGTGAAAGTTATAGCTAAGCGCACATGAGCGGACACACGTTCACATATACGATTATATTAATGCCAACGTTCATAGAGTGACATACTTTAAACTACGCAAGGCAAAAAAAAAAACTAATGGTACTAGTGTATAAGACTCGGAGAAAAATAGCGTGTGACAAGGCGGAAGGAGGAAAGAGCCCCCACTCTTAGGCAACATCGATCGATCCTGCCATGTAGAGTGTCACGTGCTCTTTGCGGGCGTGGCCTCATTGCATAGACCCACCCCGATCTAGGAGAGACGTGTAGGAAAACAGGCGGCAACCTGTACCACCTGTAGAATCACCTTTACGGCGAAGGGTCCTTGCATGGTTTAATTGTTGTTGGAGCTTCCTTCCATGTGTGGAGAACGAACATTGTCGATGAAGATAATCGGAGATCAAGTTTTCTATGATTACCCTCATTTTAGAGAAAACGTCTTAATATATTTCAAAAGGAAGACTGTTCCCTATAAGGGGGTGGCTCCAGGGGGAAAAATAAAACAACGGCGACAAACATTTGCAATTTAACAGCTGCATCAAGGATGAACCCCATGTACCAAAAGCACTCTGTAGGTCTGCGTGGTATGAATGTCACAAAATAGTAGGGCTTATGTGATTTGCAGCAGCAAATCTACAGTATTAACTGTAAGCTGCATTATATTTATTTACAATGGCCTATTTACACCTATTCTGTATGTTTTTTTATAATAAATTTATTTTACTAGGCTGACTCTAATCAACAACAGTAGATAACGGTTCAGAGTGACAGTAAATAACGGTTC
>NC_089754.1:40829770-40847270 GCF_040412425.1 Macrobrachium rosenbergii | reverse complement strand
CCGTCACCATCTTCATTATTTAAGGAGACCCTTATCAGGTCTGTCAGGCTAACTCATATTATACGTCAGTCATAGTCTATAGTTTTATTGACTTTTTTTTTCTAGGCGCCCTAACAGCTTTGGAAGACATATCTCTTACTTCCTGGGGAATATCTCGTAATTTTCCTCATCTGGGCCCCAGGGCCAACTCTATAAATAGACCTGGTGCCTTGTGCTCGAATTTCCACTAATGTGATTAACTTGGTTTTGCATTTCTACCTTTATCGTGAAAGTTGTTTCAGTATATCTCAGAATTCTACTTTTCCTTGTGTTTATGTTAGTTTTGGTGGTCGCGTAAAATGTAGCCAGATCTTGTCCTAATGATCAGAACTATTTTCTAGAGGAATTTTACAGTTTTTATATAATTTAAAGCCCAGAGAAACTCTGCTAGTTCCTTCTCTAATCGCATCCAGCAGCCATGAATAGAACTAATTATTATTAATCATATTTAATAATGGTTAACCACAAGCCATGACGTTTTTTTCCGCCGAATATAATTTGAGTTTGACACTAAAGTAAACAATGCCCTGAAGTTTCTTCAGTGCATTCGAGTTTTCTGTACAGCGTATAATCAAGGCCACCGAAAATAGATCTATCATTGGGCTGTATGATCCGCGGCCCATGAAACTTTAACCACGGCCCCGTGGTGGCAAATATATCGTTGCCAGAAGCACGATTATGGCTAACTTGAAACCTAAGTGAAATAAAAACTACACGGGCTAGAGGGCTACAATTTGATGTGTTTGATGATTGGAGAGTGGATAATTAACATACCAATTTGCAGCCCTCTAGCCTCAGTAGTTTTTAAGATCTGAGGGCGGACAAAAAAAAATCGTCTATGTTGCCTGTAGGCCTACGAGTCCGGAGGTTCACACTAGGCCCATTCCCTTTCTCACGTTCCCTTTTCTTGCGGATCCATATTAGGGCAAGAGCCCGTTCTGGCATCTGGCAACTTAAATCTACATCAACAGCCAACCACCAATGTAAGAATGACGCCAATTTTAAGCTATGATCTGTTTGAAAATGAGTTGCTCTATAGCAATCAGTGAAGGTTTATATTGCAATCAGTGAAGGTTTATATTGAGCTTTTTTTTTTATTGTAGAAGTATGTGGAATCAGATCCTGCTGAGGGGACCATGTTGAGGGCATAGTATTGAAAAATGTTTGTGTTATGTCTGACAAGTGACAACAACAACAATAATCACACAAATTCCGATGCGTCTTAGCAGACATGTTGGAGCCTTCTCTTGTCATCTTCGGCTTCATCTTCCTGGTTTTGTTTTTGGAGGGCTTTCTACCGACCCATATTCGGTCCATCAAGGGCCCCATTTATTTGTCAGTTACAGCTCATATTTTTCTTGAATAACTTGTGCTTTTGTGTCATAACTAGTTTCGAAACGTTAACGCCTCGTCTACCCATACTTTCATGTATATTTGGCTCAATACCACTAGCGGGTCAGGGTTGGGGACCACCTGGGCACGTGCTACACCATGAGAAATAATGATAAAATAATATTGAAGATTTAGATAACATAAATGAGAAATATAAAAGTTGGAAAAATAAAAAATATAGAAATAATTTTGAGAAAAATATATCTATCTATCTATATATATAATGTATGTGTTTATATATATATATATATATGTATATATATATATATATATATATATATATATATATATATATATATATATATATATATATATATATATATATATATATATATATATATATATATATATATATATATATATGAAAATTGGTGGCCCCCATGAAATTTTTCTGGATCCGCTAGTGCTCAATACAGGTGTCTTGGAAGCATGCCAGTTTTAGGAGAGCCGTACCATACCCCTTACCCTCCAAGGACTATTGAAGAACGTTCACGGTGATCACGTGATCATGTGAAACAAAAAGTCAACGATAAACAGTCGATTTTTTCTTCATATCGTGACATCCACAATCAATTTTCTGTTAAAATTGAACTGAGTAAGGCAATTGTGATGTGATAATGGTATATTGTTGTTGCCATTGTTACATAATGGCGAAATATCACCATTCCGTGAAGGCTTTGTAACACTGTCAGCGATGAAGGGAGTGGCGCCTTTTCAAGGATTTTGTCCGGTTAATAAGACCTTTCGTGACCCCTGTCAGTTTGAAGAAAGTACAAAACCTTTTAATTATCGTTACCACACAGAGGATTTGATTATCTTTTTGACATTTTTGACTGATTATCTGGACCTGACCTGACACCTAAAAGTAAACGTAAGATCATAATGACAAATATGTTTGTCACATTTAGTTAAGAAATTATTTGACATGCTATTAGATAATTCGCTTTGTAATGACCATCACGTTGTGTATATTTTCATAATTCTCGCCAAAATAACATCCTATCTTAGTTGAGTGAAATTTTTATGTTATGAAAATAGTCGATTGTTTGTTTCAAACTTCCATCTGTCAGTACGTCGATACTGGTTACATATTATGTGAAGGCCTAATGTTCTTGCTAATGAAAAAAACAGACTTTTCATGTCGATCCTAAAAGGATGCTCTTTAGGATTTTATCTATTGATCTGTCTGATGTCCTTTAATTTTGTTTAAGGTTTGTCTTTAGCCGTTTATAGTTTGTGTGTCTGTTACATGCACCCACGGACACACCTTGAACTTCAGTTTGAAGCAAGATGAATCTGGTTTTTGAAAGGTGCCATTCTCTCTCTCTCTCTCTCTCTCTCTCTCTCTCTCTCTCTCTGACATACACACAGACACACACACACACACACACAAGTGATGCACCACCCACTCACCTTGATATTTAGGTTTAAGAGGGATAAAACTGGTTTTCAGTAATGTACCATATCTCTCTCTCTCTCTCTCTCTCTCTCTCTCTCTCTCTCTCTCTCTCTCTCTCTCTCTCTCTCTCTCTCTCTCAATCATCCATGCACACACCCCCTTAGCTCCTAGTCCTAAACAAGAAAACTGCCTATTAATATGTAGCCTCTCTCTCTCTCTCTCTCTCTCTCTCTCTCTCTCTCTCTCTCTCTCTCTCGCTTTCATGTAACTCGTCTACTATCCATTTACACACTCCCTTAGCTACTAGTCTTAAACAAGGTATATGTCTTTTAATATGTATTCTCTCTCTCTCTCTCTCTGTCTCACACACACACACACACACATGTGCTTGTGTTGCATGCAAACGATTAATTCTAAAGAACCACGCGCGCTTGTTCATTTGTGGCTTACTCAAGTAGACTACCAATTAGGCAAGGCACGACTTCACCGTAAAAATAAACAAGCAGTTGGTGGTATTATAATAGGATGATCTTGTTTTCTGCTATTTAAATCGATGAGTAAATATCTTTCTTAGAAAATGTGCATAAAAGATGTTAAATCGGCCTAATGTACTGTTTGTTTTAGCGGCTATATTTAGCTCCGCTAGGGCGGTGTCACTAACAGGCAGTGGTACCCGGCCCTCTTAACACGCACACACACTCTCTCTCTCTCTCTCTCTCTCTCTCTCTCTCTCTCTCTCTCTCTCTCTCTCTCTCTCTCTCTCTCGGGGAAGAGTTACATGGCCGCCTCTTTGGATCACCTTGATCAAGGCCAGGGTTTTCATACGCGAGTCACCCTCCCAGTCTGCTGCCGTCTTGTCCCAGCTTGCTTGCGTGTTGTTCGCTGGTATTTCTTTCATTTTGTGCCGGGCTTAATTGTGATTTAATTGAGTGTTGGCAAGATTGTCTAGCATTGCATAAGTTAACTGTTTCTGCGTTACCCTGCCAAGAAATTTGGGAAACCTTGCCGTGTTGGAAACCACGGTCTCACCCTCCCAGTAAGCCCCTGTCCTTGTGTTGTTTGTGAGGGATTGAATATGTATGTATATATATATATATATATATATATATATATATATATATATATATATATATATATATATATATATATATATATAATTTTTTTTTCATATGATACAAGGAAAACACAGTAACATACTTGAATTGCAGAACGAACTGTATTTGTAAAAACATATACAAAGCGTATAGCTTTCGTCCATCCTTCTGCGACCAAGTCCACAGAAGTGATGGACGAAAGCTGTAAATTTAGCATATTTTTACAAATACATTTCGTTCTGCCATTCAAGTATACTACTGTATAACCTTTACACACACACTATATATATATATATATATATATATATATATATATATATATATATATATATATATATATATATATATAAGGTTTGTATGTATAATATATATATATATATATATATATATATATATATATATATATATATATATATATTATATATATTATATATATGATATATATATGTAATATATGTATATATATTATTTTATATATATAACATATATATATATTTTTATATATACAGTATATATATATATATATATATATATATATATATATATATATATATATGTATATATATTATTTTATATATATAATTTTATATATATATATTTTATATATACAGTATATATATATATATACACTGTATATATATAATAAATTTCTGACTTACATCAGGATCAAACTCAGGTCATTCAATTGAAAGACAAGGGCGCTGCCCACTAGGCCATACAAGTCATAAAAGATGTTGGAACCTGAGGGCCTAGTGGGCAGCGCCCTTGCCTTTCAATTGAAAGACCTGGGTTTGATCCTGATGTGAGTCGGATTCAAATATACTATCAGTATCGCCTCGTCCAGCACCGCGTTAAGCAAAGGGCCTTTGCTTTATCTTTCACAAAACTCCACTGGGCCTTGCAACTTTTTTGGTGGACACAGGAGACCAGCTGGCACTGCAAGTATTATTCCCCCAGAGGTTGTGCAGAGGACCATCTCCATCTCCCTTTCATCATTATCTCATCTACATATTATTTCCGTAATTTCCCTTATGTATTTCGAGCTCTGTCCTGCCATCAGGCTCTTAATTTTCTTCTTAATTTTCTTCTTAAGCCTCATTCTGAACTCGACAAAGAATTTTTTTCCATATAGTATTTTCTGACCTAGATTCATGTCCATATAGTAATGCAGACCATCGTATGCAGTTTTAATCTATTTGATTTCTAAATCTTATTCAACCTGCCCATTGTTTGATTGACCTTTCCTAGTCATTCACTTAATTCCAAATTAATAACCAGTACTGGATATCATTGGTCGTCCGTAATACTTTCTCGATCTGATGTTATTTCAACCCTTTGTATATATTCTGCCCCCTTTATTTCTGCTTTTCTTATTTTTATTTTGAGTTCCATCCCTCTAGATATACGACCTCGTAGGGGGGTAGTGCCGTCAGTGCACCTCATGCGGTGCACTGTAGGCTTTACTCAAGGTTCTTTGCAGCGTGCCTTTGGCCCCTAGCTGCAACCCCTTTTGTTCCTTTTACTGTACCTCTTTCATATTCTCCTTCTTCCATCTTACTTTCCACCCTCTTCTAACAATTGATTTATAGTGCAACTACGAGGTTTTCATGTTAACACCTTCCAGACGTTTTACTGTCAATTTCCGTTTCAGCGCTGAATGATCTCATTGGTCCCAGTGCTTGGCCTTTGGCCTGAATTCTATATTCAGTTCAGTTCAGTTCTAGATGTATGATGCTTTCTCTTAAGTAAGTTTTGCTCTTTAAAACAGCACCATCTGCATATTTCAATTCTGTCAAGTTTCTATAGTTCCTCTCGTCTCTTGCTTCTCTTCCAAGTTCGAGTACGTTTTCTATTATGAAATCTTTGAGAAGGGCAAACAGCGAAAGTGAAATAACATTCCCTCGTAACACCCCACTGTTTATTGCGAATTCATTTGACAAGACCCCCATCAACATCAAATTCGCATCTACTTCGTCCATGGATAATTTCAAGTCGCTTTACATAGTTAATTGAAATGTCATAGTGACGCAAAACCCTCCATAATATTGGTCTGTGGACGCTGTCAAACGCCTCATCATCATCAACAAAAACCATCAGAAGGGGGTTTGAAATCCCTTGAACTGTCACACAATGTCTCGACACAAAGAATTGATCTTTGCAACTCCTGTCTTTTCTAAATCCAGCTTGTACTTCTCTCACCTTTATATCAGTCTTAATTCAGCTTGTTGAGAGTAAACAAGAACAGAGTATTACCTCCAATTTCCATTTGTCAGACTTTTTCATCAATCCATATTCTGAAACACAGTTTAGTTGATATTACAGAATAAAAAGCAAAATCTTGACAACTGTAGTTAAACTTCATTTAAATGGCATTGTACCACAAAATGTGATTTGTTGCACATCAGTTTGGACATTTCATTTGCACAAAACAAAACTGTAAGTAATCAATAAAATGGAACCCTAAAGTTTCGGGTCTTCAACAGATTTCTTTAGAATTTAGTCTTTTTCGCAGTTTGCTACTTCAAGGTCGGAGTCAAGATGGGGAAGGACTTGGCCTAGTGACTTATCCCAAAATAATTTTTAAAAACCGGAAGTGTAGCACCTGTGAGAAAGAGAGAGAGAGAGAGAGAGAGAGAGAGAGAGAGAGAGAGAGAGAGAGAGAGAGAGAGAGAGCATCTGAGACTGAAAGAAATGAGACTTGTGGTGGGGGAGGGCGAGGAGGGTGATCCTAAATTAGCCTTGGCCAGAGTTTGACAGCTCTATAACTGGAGCGCAAGATTTTTCAGATGCCTTCCTGGCCTAAGTCAAGGGTGTAACGATGGCTACATGACTTTTCCTGATAGTTGTAGTCATTTGTTTGTTAGTTAATAATCAATACATATTATTACACTGTTCTTTTAGTGGCCCTGTCTTCCGTAATAATAAAACTCTTAGGGGGGGGGTAGTGCTATCAGTGCACCTCGCGTGGTGCACTGTAGGCATTAAGGGTCTTTGCAGCGTCTCTTCGACCTCTAGGCTGCAACCTCTTTTATGCCTTTTACTGTACCGACGTTCATATTCTTTTTATTCCATCTGACTTTCCACCCTCTCTAACTGTTGTTTCTTAGTGCAACTGTGCGGTTTTCATCCTGTTACACCTTTCAAACTTTCTTACTATCAGTTTCCGTTTCAGCACTGAATGACCTCATAGGTCCAGCGCTTGGCCTTAGGCCTAAATTCTATATTCTGTTCCATTCTGTAATAATAAAAGAATATTCTTTCTTCCTCAGTTAACCATCAAGATGGCTTCCATCCCAGAGATGTTGATGAACGAGATCCAGCCCCCTCTGCAGACCTCAGGGGGCAAGGTGACCGTCGTGGGCGTCGGGCAGGTGGGTATGGCCTGCGCTTTCTCCCTCCTGACCCAGCACATCTGCTCGGAGCTGGCTCTTGTCGATGTCATGGCTGACAAACTCAGGGGCGAGATGATGGACCTCCAGCACGGCCTCACTTTCCTCAGGTGAGGCATTTTTTAGGATCAATTCGGTAATAACTTGTTTGTATTCCGTAATTATTTGCTATTATTTTATTTGTTTAGCCGAATAGAAACGAATAGAATTAATACTGAAAGTAGGGCAAAAGGTAATTTTTGGTTTCTGGTCAGTCAAAAATGCCATTTAATGGCGTTAGGGACATGGGTCTTATCGACTGTAGGATTTGTGGATCCTGGAGTAGGCTTAGGGTAGCCATTTGCAGTTGCATGGACTAAGTTTTTCTCTTGTCTGTCATTTTTCCAAATGGTCCGTTGCTCTGGATGGAGGCTTTCACGAAGTTCATATTAAAAGACGTTCCTGTTGATCCGTAGTTTATTCACCTCGTCAAGAATATTTTCTCTTATTGACAGGTCGCATTATTACTTATTAAACAATCTTTTTCACCTACCTTTTTTTTCTTTTTTAACTGACCAGGCACTTTTTTGTTTTTTAACTGACCAGAAACTTTTTCCCCATTTTTTTAATTGACCAGGAACTTTTATTTTTGAACTGACCAGGAACTTTTTTCTTTTTCAACTGACCAGGAACTTTTATTTTTTAACTGACCAGGAACTTACTTTCAACTGACCAGGAACTTTCTTCTTTTTCAACTGACCAGGAACTTTTATTTTTTAACTGACCAGGAACTTACTTTCAACTGACCAGGAACTTTCTTCTTTTTCAACTGACCAGGAACTCCTTTTTAACTGACCAGAAACGTTTTCTCTTTTTAACCTGACCAGGAGCCTTTTCTCTCGTTTTTAACTGACCTGGAACGTTTTCTCTCTTTCAACTGACCAGGAACGTGAAAATCGAGGCCAGCACAGACTTCTCCGTGACCGCCGGTTCTCGCGTTTGCATCGTGACCGCCGGAGCCCGCCAGAGGGAGGGCGAGTCCCGCCTCTCCCTCGTCCAGAGGAACGTCGACATCTTCAAGGGCATCATCCCCAACCTCGTCAAGCACTCTCCCAACTGCATCCTTCTCGTCGTTTCCAACCCTGGTGAGTTCGGTCTTGAGAGTAAGGAGCAAGAGCCCGTGCTAGCCTTGGCCCAACTTACCACTCAGAAAGTAAGATGAAATACCAGTTAATGCAATGGCTCTCTT
The DNA here is from genome assembly GCF_040412425.1 of Macrobrachium rosenbergii. Lineage (NCBI taxonomy): Eukaryota > Metazoa > Arthropoda > Malacostraca > Decapoda > Palaemonidae > Macrobrachium > Macrobrachium rosenbergii. The sequence goes on along the minus strand of NC_089754.1, from coordinate 40,838,729 downwards.
TAGTTTTTCCAGCCTTGGTAAGTACAGCCACGAAATTAATAAAAGAAAGCCTGTGCTGGTATTTTGCCAGCACACACGAACAGCAATAAAGGTATAATTATGATTTATCATGGATAACGTTTTAAAGACTCAGTAACATGAGGCCCTTGGGTTATTGATTATAATTTTTTTCTTATTTCTCCTGTTCGAGTTCCGTTTTGAAATCCCGACTCCCTTGGCTGCCTAAAACAGACCCCAAATTTTCAGCTAGTCTGTAAACATTGATTGACAGGGCTAGATCCCTTGAATTCACTTAACCATTTATTATCTTCTTTACAGTTGACGTTTTGACCTACGTGGCCTGGAAACTGTCCGGTCTGCCCAAGCACCGCGTCATCGGATCTGGAACCAACCTGGACTCTGCTCGTTTCAGATTCCACTTGTCCCAGAAACTCAACGTGGCGCCTTCATCCACTCACGGCTGGATCATTGGCGAGCATGGTGACTCATCTGGTGAGTTAGAAATGAAAAGCTAAGTTAGGTTTTTATTGCGATTCAATGCACTAAAGGTGAGTTCAAGTTATATGTTAATTTAGGTTTTATTGACTCCCTTTGATCAGTGAAAACCGCATAGAAATTAGAGCTTGGAACTATGATGTTGCTGGAGTTCTAATTGTGAGTTTAGTTATATTCAGTAAGTTAGATTTAAACTGGTCGCAATATAAAACGGCTACCACAAAGCAGAACCTGCGATTGAGTACATTACTATTAATTTCTTATTACAAGCTAGGTTAGCTTTATTATTTTTAGTATTGCTGATTCATCATCTAAGGAGCTATATGTTATACTTATTTTAATTAATAATAATAATAATAATATCATTATTGTTACTGTTGTAATAACCATGTTCAGCATAAATATTTGCCTATTTAAAAGCAGAGCCATAACAGTACTCTGTTCTTCTTCAGTCCCAGTCTGGTCAGGCGTGAACATCGCAGGCGTTCGTCTCCGTGACCTTAACCCTCTAGTGGGCACACCCGAAGACCCCGACAAGTACAACGAGATGCACAAGGAAGTTGTCAACAGGTACATATGTCACTGGCCCTCAATGCACGATGTTCTTGATATTAAGAAGAAATAAAACAGTCTATTCCATTAGGCAGTTTAAGAAGTTTTGGCTCTAAGAGGATTCAAAATTTTGCACGTTATGATAAAATTGAATAGAAATTTATTTTATTAATTTTAAATTAATCTCAGTTTTCTTTGGGTAGTTTTATTAAGTCTTAGTCCTTGATAATTGAGGGATATATATTTTTGGAACTTAATCTTTTTTTTTACTCAGAAATACTGATGTTTTAACTAATGTTAACCAAAAATACTTGTTGGAATCAAAGCTGCTTACTCCAGTAAAATTTGGGTAAATTGGGCTTTCTTTAAAATTAAATGTTTTATCATAAGCAGTTGGAATAAACTTCGTAATTTTCAAAGAAAAACATTTTAAATCAGAGTCGACCTTGTTCAGTATATCTTCATATAATAATAATTTGCAGAATTATTCATGCTGACTTGACGTTGGAAAATGTGTAACTTGAATTTTTTGGGTAAAGTTATGTGAAAATGGTATAGTATTGGATTTTGTGTAGAATACTTAATGATAATCAGTATTACTAAAAATATGATGAGTTAATTTTATTGGTGCAAAGAGTATTATTTACTGTGGTTCATATCTCAATGTCGTAATATGGGCTTCAGCACCAAAAATGTTCTTAACTTAGGAAAAAATATTTTCTTACTCCAAATTTAGCGTTTAAAAAACTAATTCACTTTTTTAGTGTGCTATAATATCATTCACAAACATTTCCTTTTTTATAGTTGATTTTTAACTTAGTTGTGAAGTATTAAGAAAATGGACTGAGCTATTTTGCAAAGCAGTATAATTGTTCTTAAAAAGCCCCTTATTAGAAAACACTTGAGATTACGAACGAGCAAGAATATGAACAGTCTTTAGTACAGTATGTATTTGCCATAATGTAGTGCTTAAGGCTTTGTATATCACAGAAGTAGGCCTACTTATAACTATTAGTTTACTAATCTTGTATGTTTTTGTGCAGGCCTTTACTCATCCTTAGAATTTCATGTCATATTTATTTTTTAGTTTATTTAGTAGTTTTTGACATTTCACCAACTTTTCATTAGGACGTACCAAGTTGCTAACTTTGTGATAGACAAGTAGAAGTATTTTTAACATACAGTTGAAGAAATGCTCTTTTTTTTTTTTTTGGACAAATTTAGATTAGACGTCTTCCAACTTGTGTGTCTTGGTGAATGCTAGATTTCCAAAGAGCATATGTGAGGGTGAATGAGATTTGGTTTTCTATAATTGCTCCGTAACCAGTTCTTTTTCTGTACCAGAAGAGGTAAGGTTTTTTTCTCGGGTTGGGGGGGAGATTGAGGAAGGAACTATATAAATTATATACACACATATATATACATATATACATATACATGTACATATACATATATATATATATATATATATATATATATATATATATATATATATATATATATATATATATATATATATATATATATATATATACATACATATATATATATATATGAGACTGTGAAATGTTTTCTGTTAAAACAGAATTCTATCGAATATATAGGAGCCCATAGAAACGCCAAAATGTGGAAAAATGATGGCTATATTTCAGAGACCAAACTATCTCCTGAGGAGGGAGACAGTTTGGTCTCTGAAATATAGCCTTTATTTTCCACATTTTGGCGTTTCTATGGGCTCCTTTATATTTGATATATATATATATATATATATATATATATATATATATATATATATATATATATATATATATATATATATATATATATATACATACATACATACATACATACATACATACATACATACATACATACATACACATAATCATCAGTTTCTTCCTGAACTCTTTTACATAATGTTTGCGCTTGAATGGAATTGTGAATGCGATTGAACTGCATGGTTTTATTCGTTGTAATGATGAGATATTTTCCTCTGTAATTTCAATAAGATCCTCTTTGATTCCTTTTAACAACACGCTTCATCATTAATTATGTAACGTGAAGATTAAAGCAGAAAGATTGTTATATTTGGTGGGTAATTAAATTGGTTTCAGTCGAAGTTGAACGTCTCTCATGCTTATAAAAACTTCTCAATATTCAGCTCACTTTTAATCAGAAACTCCAGTGTTTTCAGTGGAAAACGAATTAAAAAAAAAAAAATTAGGGAAACTGGAGGTTAGAACGTTCATTGTGTGTGGCTGCCATTTTGCACATAACTTGGGGAGGTGACAAGGGGAGTGTACGGTATTCCATTTGTTACGCAGTATCTTGTTAATTTACTTCTTGGAGAGAGTACATTGTCAAAGATATAAAGAAATTATTTTTTAGCAAGTATTTTTAGACCTAATGTGGCTAGTTTACAAGACGGTTTGTGTGTATGTTTAAAATTACGTTAGTGTATTTTAAGTTAGAACATAGTAATTCTAAAGGGAAATTATACTTCAGTCATATTCTCTAGAATGTCTTTTCTCGTCTTTGCTAATATTAAAGTGATAATACAAATGTTAACGTTAGTTTAGCATTCTCCCATTAGGGATCTCCTGAGTAGTAAAAAGTTGTATCGATTTTGGCGGAATTTTCAGCTCTCATTCTTTGGCAAAAATCTGCTTTAATCAATCAAGTGTCTTAGGCGAAATCATTAAGGATATACCGTGAGTTTGGGAGTACTCAGTTAATGTTAAAATATTTATATTTTTTGCGCTCTGGTGTATTCTTGTAGCGTGAAATAAAAGGATTATTTTAGTAACTTCATTTTAGAGACAAACCCTTGACAAAAAATAGTCTTCATCATTACATTGTCTGAAGCTATCCCTGTTAGTTCCTTGCATATGATTTCGTGTTTTGGCATAATTTTTTGCATGGCTTTCCCATAATACATCGCTGCCAATAAATATTTGTTTTTAATAGAAGTACCATAAGGATAAAGACTTTGACATCAGTAGGATTATAAGTATCTGATGCATACTAGACACTCCATGCGGAGTTTCTTTTCAAGAATACTGTACAATTGTAAATTAAGACAGATTACATCTTTATAAGGACTAGACTAATTGGTAAACAGTACTAGATGTTACCAAACTAGTACTGTTTACCAATATGATGGAAAAACTAGAAAATTATCATACAAGCTGTAATTTTCTTGTGTTCACTAGAATTTAAACCATATGCTGATTATTACTCTACTTAATGAAAGAAAACAAAATGGTACATAAATTACACACACACACACACCTGTGATTTTTCTCCTATTTTTAGCTTTGATTTTACAGACTTAGGCTGAGATTTGACTGTTGCAGGTTTTTTTTACATTTTTTAAAATGAATCCTGCTTCTTTCATGTATCTAATTAGTCCTCTTCATTACTGATAAAAAGAAAACACCAGGCCTGTAAGCACTGAAATCTCAGCTTAATTTGAACTCTCTAGCTTACCTGTGCCAGGTTTGGGTGAGTGAACTATTCATAAGATTAATGATCTGTCTTTGAGAATGATTACCTTTAGTAAAGTGCTCATAACTGACAGCCACTTATTGAACTGTCAGTGATTTTTGTCACCATGATCATTACGAGTTGACGATGTTTCAGTGCTTATGAAATCATCAAACTGAAAGGATACACGTCATGGGCCATTGGTTTGTCTGTGGCATCTCTGGTGTCCAGCATCTTGAAGAACATGCGTTCCTGTTACGCTATCTCTGTCTCTGTGCAGGTAAGAGGCATGGGTGAGTGAATGGGAATAAGTGAGCGATAGATGGTTTAAGATCTCTCTTTAAATACATAGATTTAGTACTGTTAAGTAACTCTAGATACGTATTTTCCTTGGATTACTACTGGCTTCTACTTAAGGTATCGCAGAAGGTAGGGTTTGCGTTGGGTACCTTGTGGCATGAAGATAGTGGACGTTGGCCACTTTGTTGGTATGGGAGCTAACGAAAGGTTCCTTGAGGGTCTGTTTGTAGGATGTCGCCGCCTAAGCGACGTGCACATGCTAATTAGCTCGCATTTCTGGGCTCGGTGAAGGCTTCCTTATTAGGAAAGTGGCGATTAGCTGTAGAAACCTGCAGCCAGATGCTGTTGAGAAGATAGGTCAAGTGTTTGGAGCTTCTTAGCTACTTGGCAGTCACCAGAAACTGGAGTATTTTTTGCCCCCTCTAGACATATCAGGTGCATATTTTCAGTGCCTATGAAGTTATCAAGCTCAAGGGTTACACCTCCTGGGCCATTGGAACGTCCTGTGCCATCCTCACTCGATCCATCCTAACCAACCAGAGGAGTGTCTATGCGGTTTCGACTTGCGTACAGGTATCTGATTTTCCCCTCCCAGATTGCTATGTTGATGTTACTGCCATGAAGTTTTTGTATCTCTCTATTTCCCCCCTGAGCAGATTGAGCTCCTGTCATTCTCGCTTATTCCATCTCCCTTTTATCATAGCTATGGCTCATTCCCCTTCTCCCCCATGAAAATATTGCAAGTATTGTTAAAATGTCTTAAAAATCAGTCGTTGTTAAGCAAATTGTGGAAAATATAGTATACGTTACTCTCTTTTCCCAGCCATTTCGAACATACCAGTAATGATAGAACAACCAGAAGGTTTTGCCATGCTATAAGGACAAAAAATCGACTTATCATAAATGGCTTGAGCATTCTTAGTGAAAATTAATTGCATTTTCGTTCATGTTAACAAAAACGAACTTTATATTACTCAGTAGGAGGCTGGTAAAGATCCCTGAAGAGAGAGAGAGAGAGAGAGAGAGAGAGAGTACGTGAGGTTCAGGACTACATGAGAAGCAACACAGGAAGGAGCTGTTTATATTAAACAGATTCATAATAAACAGAACCATTTTCCATTGAGGTTCAAATGTATTGCATCGTTTTTGCTCATCACATTAGTTTTTAAGTAACCTACGTTGACAACAAACAATGCAAAGTGTTTGTTTTGATTGCACCCCATGCACTGCTAGCAAGTTTCCATTTGTTAAGTGGCCTGTGTGTTTTCCTTAATTGGTTAAGGTATTTTTTAGTTTAAATAATTTAAGAATATTTGCTTGAGGTTTCAACACAATTTTTCCTTTGTTATAAATTAGTTTCCATTCCATAATTTGCAATTATTAATTAATGAAATGATGATGTACCAGGTTTATATATTACGTGAATGCAGTAAGTTCACATACCTAAGTATGAAAGTGACAAGATAATTTAGCTCAGATAATGCTTATAATGTACCTGTAACTTGTGTTATTGAAAAAGTATTGGTAATAGTTTATAAATCGTTTGGGCTATGTCGAATCTTACGCTCTGTCAAAGGGGCCCCTAGTATTACTGCTTTTGTGATAATCATTCGATCTATCATTATATTTTCAAGAGAAGTTTAACATCATGAAGTTCTTTCTCTTCAACTTTTTCGCATGGCAAATGTTTTAGCAACTTTGTTAATAGATGATTCTGAATAATTTCAAATTTCTTCTCGAATTTGTTAGTCAGAAATGTGTAAAATCCAATACTTTCAAGATTTTAATGCAAACATAAGACTAATAGAATTTGTATGAATTCTCTAAATCCTTAAAATATAACGAACCTGTAAATGTTTAGATTTACTGTATATTTAATCAAAGAGTAGATTATAAATCATCATTTGTTTTCAGAACTACCACGGCGTTGATAAGGACGTTTTCCTGAGCTTGCCTGTGGTATTGGGTGAGAACGGCGTCACTCACGTCATCAAGCAGACACTGACAGATGCCGAGAAGAACCAGCTCCAGAATTCTGCCAACACCTTATGGGATGTCCAGGCTGGAATTCAGTTCTAAATTTAGGAGAACTTTAGGTTAAAGGTGAGAAGTTCAAAGTTTATTGATCTGTTGGCTAAAAATGAAGATTTCATAAAGTTCAAATCACTAGTTACCTATCGTTGCTGACTGGTCTCTCGGCCACAGAAGTTAAACAACCGGTGAATACCAACTTCTTTTTTTTTAAGATTGCCATGACCATCTACTCGGCATGGGCAATAAAATGTAACCTTATTCCAAATATTTTAGTTGTAGGTCTATTACCTCTCTGGGGCCTACTAAAAAAAAGTTGTTCCACTTATATCCTTTGGAAATCATAAACCAGATCACAAGAACCATTAAAAAATAACGTTTTTAAGGAGAGGAGGATGTTTTGTATTTTACCTTGAAGGGCTGTTCCACACATCTGTTGCATCTGCACCAATGTTTGATCAAGTTTATAGTTAGATTAAAAATATCAAGATGTTTCATCGTCAGTAACTCAAGTTTTAAATAAGCAATATAAAGCATAGGATTGTTGCTAATCCAGCTTCAACCCTCACGCTGGAGTAGCCAGAGTATAAATATATTTGAACCATGTATTCTATGTCAACAAAAACCCTGGCAAGTTAGTAAAAGGTATGTAGTCCATAGGCTTTGGGTCTCATAATGATCCATTCCAAGTTGTGGAAACTCAACATCAGAATAGAATATAATTTTCATTTGCAGATATTTGATACTGTTACTCCATTGGCTTTTGATAACCCTGCAACTGCTTATGTTCTGTGTTTCAGCCTGAAACCTTCGACATCCTGTTGCCAAATCGCTATCTCTGAAGAGTTTGAGCCGAGTGGTATTCGAACGTTTCTTTCATCAGCAAGCAACGCCAAAGTAACGCATCATGCTCTCCTAAAGCGGGTCGTCCTTCCGGAAATCAACGCTTTTGCAAAGACCTTCCCAAGGATGCTTTCGAAGCTAGGATGGAAGAGCAGAATATGACGAGCTCACTCTCACTTTTATTTGCCAAAGGAACAAGAGAGCCAGGACCTGATTTTACTTATTTAAAAATGGCTTGTATGTAGAGACTGTAATCTTCACAAATAGGCATCTGTAGGGTTTTGATTTCCAGATGTGTCTAGTCTCGCTTATAATTGCACTTTATTTCTGTACGTAAAGTACCTTTTTACAGATACCCGTTCTTGTGGGCTGTAACCACGGCAAGTGATGATCATATTATTTTGTAATCTGAATTCTGTAAAGTAGATACGTTATAAGAATGATTCCTCATAATACACTTTGATTCATAATAATATTGAACTTAGGGTGTGTTCATGCATTTCACCCCCATTCTACAGAAGCAGTATTTTCGTATCAGTATGCTTAAGATGTTTGAAAAAACAAAAGCAGTCTTGATCAGGCTTATGTGCTGTATGTGATAATCAGTTAGTGGAATATGTGTTCACGAAGTATATGTATCAATCGGAGTATTTGTTGCACCATTTATGAGTCTTATTTAAAGATGTAACCCATTTCAGAGAGATCCTAAATTGAGTAACAGAAAGGTCAATCAACGATTCAGCATCTCTTGGTGACCTGAGGTACATTTATTTTCAGTATGGCTTATGACCAATACAAAAGTAATTTTATTTACTAAAATTCGTGTCATCATTATGTTACAGTATTATTTATCTGAGAATCTCTATTTTCTGTATCTTTTTCATTTTTCTCTTTCATATGACGCATAAGTGGCGAGTAATGTTTGATTGAGTGTTTCTGATAATGTAGGTTTTAATAAAGTATTATAGAGTAATTACCTGGGCTGGTATTATTAATATTCCTTAAACTTTGCACATTTAAGAACATTATCTTGACTTACACTACTTATATTGATTTAAGATCCATCATGGAGCTTATTACAAGAATATTCGTTTTGACATTTCTTGAATCTGTAGTAACGGCAGACGTGCTGATGAAACAGTGTAGGGTCACAGGTTTCATTATTTGATAATCTGTAATAAAAACTACAACAAAACAAGTTGCTAACAAAATTTTGCCTTCAGCTCAACGTACTGCTCTGCTATATGTTAAG
>NC_089754.1:40734770-40824770 GCF_040412425.1 Macrobrachium rosenbergii | reverse complement strand
CATTCGGTCCATCTGTTGGGTCCCATTAATTGTTGCAAGCAACGCACAAATCGCCAAAATAGCAAGGCTGCGGCCCAAATGATGTTGTTAGGGTCAGACTTGACTTTTCCTTCAAACTGAATACAATGCAGAATTTTGGGATGCTAATTGCGCCTATAATGCAAAATTGCAATGTAGTTTTATAGTGTTATTGGATGGCTTTAATTTCTACATTGTCTCATTTAAGTTTTTGCGCGTCTTTTATTACTTAAGATAAACCACAGATCTACTTTAGACAAGAATGACTCCATCCTTTTGTTAAGCTCCGTCAAGCTTAACCTTTCCCAGTAAAACGCTCTCGTATAAACTTATTCTTGACTCATCAGGGTCCGTTTTGACCCATTGCAGCTCCTACGACATTCCGAAGTTCTGTCGTAAGTTCCTTCGTTGGTCAGGGAGCTTATGTGCCAAAGACTGCTGGCATGCGTCATGGGTCACACATCGAAATGCTGAGCCGTTTCATAGGCAAATCTCCACTCGTACTGTTAGTAGACCTAGTTATGCTTCATGCATTTTATCCACAGGATGAAAATCTCAATGGCTTTATTGCAAAATGTCAAGAGTTTTCATACAGAGAGAGAGAGAGAGAGAGAGAGAGAGAGAGATAAAATATCAATGAGGTATTCATGGCTTCTGTTGAATTGAAAGCAAACTACTATAAAAAATGGTGATTTATATAATCAGTGTTCTGCATACATTTCTCTCTCTCTCTCTCTCTCTCTCTCTCTCTCTCTCTCTCTCTCTCTCTCTCTCTCTCTCTCTCTCTCGGTTACAGTCCAAGTCGTATTATTTTGATAATGTAAACGGACAGGCAATTAGGAGTATTGCATTAGAAAAGAATTCTATTAAAGAGTAGTCTCGTTAATTTTGACGAAAAACATTTCTGTTTTCTTATGTAGCATTCTATTTCAGCATAAAACAAAGCACACCTTAATTTGTTTCAGATAAGGCATCTGGATATCAGTCTGGCTCACATTAAGATTTTACTAACTGATAGAGATTTAGAATGATTTATCGTTTCAGTTATGTAAAGTTTTAGAAGAGATAGGTTTTCTTGAACAGGTTTACATTATGGATCTCATCTCATAGTTAATCAGTTTTACCCTATTTTATTTTTCGTCCTTATTTATCATTCACAGGTTATTCTTCACGTAATTTCTTTTTCCATATTGTATTTTTCCCTATTGGAACCATAGGCCTATAGGCACATGATTTTCATATTGACGATGAAGAGCTTCTTAAGAATACTTAAGTCCCAGTGAACCATCGTCAGCAAAAAGTATTTTTGACGATCCAAATGAGCTATCATCCTGTATATATTTAAAATGAACCTTCGTCAGCAAAAATGCACCTGGAACCATCAGATTTATTCATCGTTACCAATCGCAATGAACTGTCGTCGAAGACAATGAAGCATCGCAAACAAGTAGATTTTAAGACGATCAAAATGAACCATTGTCAGCAAATCGCTCGTCAGACGACTAAAATGAACAGCTGACAGCAGAATCTGCTATCGAGAAGAAATGACATAACATCGATAGTTTCGGGACATCTCTTACTAGACTTTGGAGATAAGCGCATGAGACGTTTACCCTATCATTAACTGATAAGGGAAACAATGTTTTTTAGGACAGTCCTTGACAGGTTCAGGTCATTCAAGGTCAAGGAACCAGGGTCTCTGAAAAGTTGTTTACTGTAGAAGTGTTAAGGACAACGTGTGCATCGAAACCCTGTATATTTTGAAGGTGCTAAAGTCAAGGAGTGACGGAGCCTGTGACGGAGCCTGAGTGGTTGAACCGCAAGATAAAGAGATCCAGAAAATAAAGGAGATGAAGTGCAAGGATCTACAGGTGGAACTTGGAGAAAACCCCATATTTGCACTAAGAAGCAACAGTCAGAGGTGCTGGACAACGAGACTGAAGAAAAGAGGTGGGAATAAAGGTAAAGTAAAACTCTAAAAAGTGGATGCAACGAGGGGCCGAAGGGAGGCCGCAGACACCATTATGATTAAGGAACTTATGTCCTGAAAAACTTATTATGTAATTGTTAAAGTCAAAGTGCTTAAGTTTTCAGAGAAGCACAGGAACAGCTGTTATTTTATACTACGTTTGTAGGTCTATTCAAACAAATCGGGATACATTCTTATTCTACAGGTACTTAACAGTGAGTCTTGTATGCTGACAGTGGAAACTAGGAAAGTATTTTTATTAATATAATAATTTCTATCAAATGTGTTAGCAGTGCTTGTCGTAAATGGGGGACACGTGTATGGAACAAACGCACCAAACCATTAACATACCCAGCAGATTTCCAGGAAATAAAATGTCAATATGAGAAAAGAAAAGGGTGTGAAAAATACATGTGTAATAACTAATGAATAAAGTGAAATAATAAAAACAAAAAATAAACAGCGTCGAGAATCAATGAATATTTCTTAACAATAGGGTGCCATAAGGAGATGATTCCCTTATTATAAATCGTTCTCTCTCTCTTACAGTCATAGTCTCCAGGTTTACTTTTTAGACTAAATTTAGGGTCTCTTTTCGACTTTCATTTGGTTCACTCAGTGGGGCCCCATTCATTTGCCATTTCCAGTGTATAGTTTTCTAGAGTAACTTGCTCGTTCACCCATGTCATTGTTGCTATTGAAATAGATGTCTTTAGTTTCTTTGTCTGTGCTCTCAGTTTTCACATCGTTTTAGCCCTAGCGACGATTTACTGACTCATTGAATTTCACCATGTGAGGATAAGCCGCGCATTGGAAAGTGACAACGTACCGTATCAGCTTTACACCACGTGGGGTAAACCACCTAATCAGTCATGGACTTGGTAATTGCAGATAAAATTTCTTAATATTCCTCAGATGCTATGTACTAAGCAAAGTTTAAGGTCAGCGGGACGATGAAAGCATTTTATCGCCATGCTGTTCAGTGGCCACTTTGCCCAGCAGAGGGCTACCTTTATCAAACTAAGAAAAGGGTAGGCTTTCTGTTACACTGTCAAATAAAGCTGGAATACAATAAGAAATATTTTTTCTCGACTAACATTTCACATTGGAGACAATGAAGAAGAACTAGAACTACAAGATAGAAATGATATCGATGTAGTTATTCGCGAGGAGTATGCTTAGGAACTATTACTTAACTTCGCTGTGTCAAATTCCTTGCTTAACTTAGCCCCTCTAGAAAAGCGAGGTGGGCAATAATACTGACGTTTTCCAATTCATTTTGGTTAAATATAATTGGATAGTATGCTGAGATAAACAAATGGTAAAACATTTCCAACAGTTCTTGACTTAGCCTAGGGAACATCCATTAGGCCTATGAAGACATTGGCTTAAAACTTTGCATTGGCTTAAAGCAAAGTTAAGAAAGTTCGGCATAATGAGAAATGTCTCCAAAAAAGAAAGAAGAAAAGACTTGCTAGCTTCGGAATTTGTTTTCCTACTCGTTTGGCTTGGCCACGATTAGACCGTGGCCTAAGCTAAATATATCTTTTGGGGTAGCCTACACATTAAAAAAAAAGATTCTTAACACATGGCATAATCATATAGCGTAAATCTCAAAGGAGCCTGCCACCGTAAACGTTTTCTTAACGCTGTATTCTTTTGCCTGTGACGTCCATTGTCCTATTAATAGATGTGACTAAGAAAATAGATGTTCTATTTTCTTAGGATGAAAAGAAAATAGAAATTTTTTTATTGTTTCTATTTGATCAAAGACGACTCCAGTGAAGAGTGAATTTTTCATTGCGTTATATCAGTTCTCAAATAAACAAACTCTTGCAAATATACCTCAAAACACGCAGAACCTACTGTTTCGTTGAAACTTCTGCCGACACTTGCACGCTAGTGAATTTATATTACCCATCAGGCTGATTCTGCATAATTGGCCTATACTTTAAAAATAAGGTAATGCCCTTGTAATAGAGGAAAAACGAGTAAGTTACCAGCTTGGTGTCAGAGAAATGAGTGAATTCCAGTGTTCAGAATATAATTGCAGTGATTACAATAAAAAAACATAGGTTGTTAAGTTCTTTCTATTTTAGCACAAATTCTTGTGTTTTTAGTTTTCTGGAAGAGACGTGTTTCATTCACCGCAAGTACTAAACCACTCCAAGAACAGTTAGACTTTACTAATATGATCAAAACAGCTACGTACCCGTTGAGAAAAATAACGCGTAACTATTGCTCAACGTGGTTTAATATCTGGAAAGTGTATACTAGTTATGCAAGATTATAATATAACTTTTTCATTTTAATGTATTGCGTAACAGTAATTTCTTCAAAAAAAATACCATGTAAGAAAACAATGATCATGTTAAAGGAACAAGAGAAAATAATTAACTGCTACATTGTATAATATACTTACGTTATTTGCTACATTTTGCAATTTTTATACGCTTCCTCAGAAGAGGTATGATTTTCAAAATTTATTTATGGAGAATATTAAAAAAAAACAGGCAATTGGTATGGGGTCAGTTAAATCAAGTCCCGTGATGTTCTATCGAAAATTTTCCTGGTAAACCCGTCTTTCGTTACCACAGACTGATATTCATGTTAATTACATCTTGAATAATGGCCAACAATTATATTTTTATGTTAAAACATACTTTCAATAATTAAAATGGTGGAGGCAGATACCTTGACTCACCTTCCGTTTAGGTGAATTTCAAAAAAGGAGACTAATGCATTTGGTAATTATCGTGCTTTTCACGTGAAAGTAACTAGGTTTGGGCTGTGGACATCAGATCATTCATATTGATTTTCCATGAAGGTATGATGAAGTACTATTAAGTCACATGGACACTTGTGATAAAACAGTTCCCTGTTGTTACATACATTAACATGCACAAGTAGAAACGCAATACGATAATTTTAGTGTTCGTGTACGATAGATTTTGAACACGCGATATCTGCTACCGTGTGTCCTCAACTCTTAACCATTATTGGCGGGTGCGGACACGATGCGTATGGTAGCTCAAGCAGTCTCTTCCTCATTTTGTATATTTTTGAGCTTGTGGTGTTGTATTAGGAACCCTGAGACTCTGCCTTCGTGATTATTGAAGGTGTTATAGTGTTAGTGTAGTTAATAATATATTAAAATAAAAAAGGAAATGCCACGGGACAAGAAACACAAGAGGAACGCAGGGCCACCACTTCCAGCAGCAGCTGCGTCTGGTGAGAATAACGAAATCTTTTTCGTGTAATCCCGCTCCGTGCAACTTTCAAAGTCACGTACGATGCATTTAGGGTTACCCACGGCCTGGGGGACCCAAGTTTTGGTGGCGCAGATGGTACTGTGTGCATTAGGTTGTTTCTACTTTTACTGGGCTCACGGCAACAAGAAATTCAAGGTTGTTGCGTCATCCAAGGTAACAGCTCTTTGTCCAAGAGAATGTCATAGGCTAGGCTGGGTGCCCTTGTTTCTTTGGGCAATATGTTTTAACGCAGTGATGAAATTGCGCGATTTACGCCAGCTCGGGTGTCTGTAGTTCATTTTAGGCTTTTTTTTCCTTGTTTTATGTTTACAAAATGTACATTTTAGGCGAGTTGTGATTTGACACATGTAATGGATATATCCTATTTTAAAGGTCCCTCATGTTCACATAACCCATGTTTTTACGCCTCAGCATATGTTGCTATATACATCTCCATAGGGTAGTTAAAGGCCTAACCTAAACTGTGTATTTGAACAAAATTCCATTTTTCCACCTAGATCCCCCTCTTATATAGCCTAGGCTAAATTGATAAATTTAGCTGGTAGGTTCCTAGTTCCTACTTCTGGTTCATAAGCAGGCACACCACACTGCTAGGAGTTAGGCCTAGATGCAGAGCTTTATCCTAGGGATGCAGTGCAGCAGCATTCAGAGTCAGAGATCATGTTGTGAAAAGTCGAGGGCATTTTAAGGCTAACCTTTAAAACAATTATTTAATTGGGTTTAGGCCACATAGTAACCTGCCCTCAATAAATTTGCAGCATGTATATATATATGTTGGGCATGACAGTGCAAAATTTACATAAGTTTTGTAAATTATAGGATGTTTTCATTTCCCCATGTCGTACTAAATTATCATCAGCTTGGGGATATTTGCATACCAAAACAAAGTTATGGTGGTGTCCAGGTCCAACTTTTAATGGGGTTAAAAATTTTTGTATCGTACAAAACCAAGGTATAAATGTCGTCCACAAATTCCCAAAACAGCAGTGTTTGGTATGGTTCTGAAAACTCTAGTACAGTATGCACAAGTTTAGTGATTCAGTTGATCTTAATCAGTAAGCCGCTTTCTCCATCTGATGTAGGAAATAGCAGAAATAGCAGTTTTACGTGTTGGTGTGTTATCCTGTGGTTCGTGGCTTTTTCATTTTTATAAATGCAGACGAATATTTTTTCCTTGGTTTTGTAATTCAAGTTTATAATATGCATATACTGTATCTCGGTATTCTTAAGTAACAGCTGTGTTTTCTTTTTGGTGTTTATTGTAGATCTTTTGAATAGTTCTGGTATATTCTACTCTATTTTTAGTTTGTAACCTATATTTTTGTGGTCTGTGTGCTGTTTACAAATAATTAGCCTGTGTCTTATTAAAATTTCATTCACTACCTTTATCAGATTAAGTAGTCAGATTCAGTGACGAGTGTGTATGGTCCCAGTACAGAACTTAAAAGACTGTTACTTTTTTATGACATTGTAGAATGCTCTCTAGTCTGTGTCTTCAAGTACAATATTGTGCTGTATTAAAAGTTGCAGGCATCAACAGAAAACCTATAGCTGCTGTTATGTGAAGACTGCCTAAATAGGTATAAGTCAAGTATATGGTGCACTAAAAATGGTCAGTCCTTTTGTGTACATTGTGTGTTAGTAGAAACTGATACATGTACTGTAAATATATTGTGAATTTTTTTGGTAAGGGGAAGGGCTTAATTTGCACAAGCCCATGTTGTGTGAAGATGGAATTTTGGAAAATTCTGTTTATACTTTTGTGCCTGGCATTTACTTTCCTGGCCTTGGCTGCTTGCTCATTATTGAAATTAGAAAAGAACTGTCAAAATATGTCACTGGGAGTTGGGAAAATATTTGAAAGGGAGTTTGCTGACATGTAATAACACCATATACTGTATATATAATACAGCCTTACAAAATTATCTGTAAACTTATAAAAAAGAAAAAATGTTCATTTAGATTTAAACTGGTAAAAAAATGTTAACTAAGCAAAAGGGTTTAAGCCCCAACAGTGTTTGAAGCAGTTACAAAATGTATTTTTACATTTTTAGGTGGGGAGGGTGGGGTGAGAATCTGACTGCTCAAGAATGCACACCCTTCACTGACAGAGCAAAAATGCTTAGCAATAATTTTATGTGATTGCTTTGTGTAATGTTATCCTTTGTGCCACTTTATTGAATTTGGTGTCATTGTTTAAAGTTTAAGAGTTGATCATTACCATATAGTAAGAAATACCAAAGAATAAAAAACAACATTGATATCAAGAGCAGAATTTGCTGTGATGATTTTTTTATTTTATTTAAAATTTACAATAAATTAGAGAAAAGAGATATCTAATTTGTATTTACAAAATGTAAAAATTTAAGTTACTGTTCCAGTGATATGAAATTCGTTACTAATTGACCCATGTATGATACCATGAAGGTCAAAAAAAAAAAAATGTACAGTATACTCGAGCGGAGTAAGTTTATTGCTTTTTTAAAAAAAATTTATAAATCGTAATATGAATGTCTCCATGACAGCAACAAGCATCCATAACAACAACAAGCATTCATGAAGCCATATTCAAGTTTCAATGTTAATGCGCATTCTTACGATTTTTGGCAAATTTGTTTTAAAAAATAGCGTTTCACGACTTCAGTCGTCATCAGATTCGTAGAGATTGAAAAGGTGGATGATGACTATGGGCTAATCATCAAAATCTCTTATGGGTTAACAATATTAATACTGATTGGTTATTATTTTGTTAAGTATTTTTAGTGTAAATGGTAAGATTTTAAGATTATTTTGCATGAATATGCAAATTTGATGGCACTTACTGGTTGCTTTCAGAGTTATTTGACATTATGACCTTGACAGGATTTTCTTGAAATATAGTCTTCCTGGTGAAAAATTGAATGATGTTGGTGTGACAAAATATACAGAAATTTAGAATTTTGTTATTTGTAATTAAATGTATACTGTACTGTATACAGTCCCAGTAACTGCAGATGCTAGGATAGGGGAATATGTTGGGCTGCATTATATTGAGTAGTTTTTTCCCCCTGTGGAATTATGTCTACTGTATCTTTGTCTAGATTATTTTAATTTAATCATTTTTGTTTTTAACAGCAGCTCAATATAAGTAATGGAAGAAATGAGATGTTTTATGAGTTTCTAGGAAATTTTCATAATAAATATGCAGTACAAAAAAAATATAAGTATTTTAAATTTAGAAGTATGTAAATGAATAATGGTTGTTCCCTGGGAATCAGGGTGGAACAGCAAGGTAGAACAGCTATTGTCAAGTTATCAGTGAAGCCAGGTTATATTGACTTCTTGCTATTAAGCTTAAATATAATAATAATAATGTTGTATCGGGAAAAGAAAATAATTGATTTACATTTTGATTTTGCAGGAGGTGGGGGTAATGCTGCTGATGAAGATGACAAGGCTAGCATTAACAGTGATCGTACAGAGTCAACTGTGCAGCTCAGTGATGGTAAGCAAAGTTTGCGATTATGGAAAAGCAAGCATTTTCATGGTTCACATGAATGGACTTTTCTAGTTGACTTACCTTGGGAAATCAATCAGCACAAAGGGATGAATTTTCTTTTCTGTCTAGAAGTAGACTTGTGACACTTGATTTTAACATTTATTTTCAGGCGATGAAGGAATGTCCGAAATGGAAGCGTACGAGCGGAAAGTACGTGAGGCAATGGATTTGGCTTTAGAGAAATCTGTTCATACTCGAACCAATGCTCTTACAGCTCTTACAACTGCACTTCAAAAGAGGCTAGTATGATGTACAAGTCATAGGATGTTAAGTATTAATAACTCATGAGTTTTCACAAGGGAATTATGTTCCTTTGCTTTTTCTTTTCTGTAGCATGCAATATCAATACTGTAGGGCACTGCAAGTTTAATTCATGCTCACAGCAAGACTAGAGAAGGGCTTGGTTAAAATTTACACCTTGCCCTGGTTTAATTCACGCTAAGAGTAAAACTGAAATAGTTTGGACGGATTTATTTTCAGGCCAGTAGTAAAACTATGAAATAGTATGGACTGAAATATTGTTTGTGAACCCTTTCAACTGTATTTACAGTATCTACTAATGTAGATGCTATCTAGCATTGTTATGATGAATATTTTGCCAAGTCTTTTAAATAGTGCATTGATGTGGAGACATGAACTGTAAGAACATGACAAGACTACAGTACTTCAAATGTTGGTTAGTGCCTTTGGTGATTTTAAAAGAGCATATCTCTTATGTAATTAAGTTTGATTATTAGGCAATTTTGGACTTGTATACCTTTTCATATGAAATTTTATTAACTTTATTTGAGGGGGCCCAAAACTCCTCTGCATAAACATAAACTTCAGGCATAACACATACCAGCTTATAGGTAATGTTATGGTATACCTAACTTTAAAATTTTTTTTTTTTTAATAGTGCTGGGTTTTGGTGTCATTTTGAAGCCAAGGAATAGTAGTGTAATTTGGATCATTGAATATTTAAAACAAAAAGATGTGTTGAAGTTTATGGGAAATTGAAATTTCTTCCATTTGGTCAGTATTTGTCATTTTTTTTTATATTTTTATAGGCTAGTCATGCTATCTCATTTTGTTATCCTGACCATTTTAATATTGTGCTTAGTTTTTTTTTATCATTAATTTCCAGGAAGCTAGTTTTATGCTAGTGATATTTTCTCTTACAGGGTTTTGTCCCATTTCTTGCTGGATCACCACCAAACATTGTGTGACTTGATAGAACGCTCATTGAGGAAAGGCCGTGGTCCAGAGCAGGTGGCAGCTGCCCGGCTTGCCTCCTTGTTGGTTTTGAGTCTTTCACATATGGTTGAAGCTGAGCAGGTAAATTTACTGATGTAGCCTATGCGCTTTTGATTTTATAGTTTTATTTTTTTGAACATTATAAAGATTAAAGATGTAAAAATGTTCATGAAGATGTATCTTAAGTGGACATTGATCTGTTAATGATGGGAGTTTTTAGGTTTCATCTGTCTAAAGCATGTTTGCTCACTTTTGCAGGTATACAAGACTTTGGCGCCTGTGTTAACAGTGGTTGTAACTGACCCTTCAGCATCTCTGAATGGACGACAAGAGGTTGCGCTTACTCTGGCAATGACTGCTTTTTTGGCCTGTCATGATCTTGCAGATGTAACAGCTACTATGAACACCCTGCACGGTGTCTTCGCAGCTTCTCTTCCTAAGGTATGAGGCTAATTATTTCTTATTTTGCAAGGGGTTACCACTTGATGTTATGCCTGTGGAGTATACCAGGTGGTAATAAATTTTCTTCCTAAGTTCTTTCAGCTTGTGGTACACCAGATGGTAATAAATTTATTTCCCAAGGCCTTTCAGCCTGTGATTTGTTTTTTACAAATATTTCCTTTGTTTTTTACTGATATTTCCTAGTCTTTCCAGTGTCGGATGTATTTTTTTTTCCCCTGGTTTCCACTTGTCTATGTTTCTTCCCACTTAGCTGTCCAGTTCTTAGATTCTCCACACCTATTTTCCAATTCCCCTCCAGACAAGCATTAGTGGAGAGTTATGTATTTGTTATAAAATATCTTTTGAGTCCCATTTTGAGATGCTCAGTGAGCTTGCCCAGATTTTTTGTGAAATGTAAAGTGAAAGTTGGAGCAAGGTAAAACTAGGTTGATGGAGGGATGAAATGAAAAGTCAGTCAGAAAGCAGTGCAGCTGGGGTCACTGCAAAGAACATTATTATTGGTTAGTGTAGTAGGAGAATCTAGAAATGTAACTTTGTGGTCTGGTTGAACTACAGATGTTCCGGGTTAGTCTCTCAACATCCACTATGTGGCATCATGACAGTTGTTCCATAAGGCATTCATAGTAGCTGTATTGGTAGGTACAGTGCTTATAAGCTAATTTTGGCATAAAAAGTAGCCACACTTAAGCCAGATAACTGTACATGTTACCTAATATTTTGTTACCTAATTTATATTAAACTGATTTTTAAAATGTAAATGTAGATGAAGTAGAAAGAAACAAATGAGTAATAAGAAATATATATATTTAACACAACCTGGGTATGTGTAAAACTGAGGATTAGGCACTCATCTAGAATAATATTTTCCGAAGCCTCGACCTTCATTTCCACATGCATCCAATAAAGTTGAGTTAGACAACCAGATAGGAGACCAAGGGAACTAATGAAAAGTAAAAGCAGGGCTTGAAGGGGTGCTTCTGAGACCTTTAGTACAATTCTTGCAATATTATTGTGTATTAGACATGAAGTTTTTTTGTAAATTATTATCTGGGCGTTCTTATAATGTCAGAGTAATAGGTTCTAGCATTTAAAAAAAGTCTGTTGTTATGGATATTTTTCAAATTAGATATTTTTTCAGGGTAACGGAGAACTGCCTAACCATGCACCAGCATTAACAGCTCTACATACATCTGCTCTCAATGGCTTCTGTCTCCTCATGTGCCTCCTGTCCCCTTCATCTGTATACACCATGGCTAATAAGTAAGTTTTTGTACATGAATTTAGAACTATACAGTTAGTCATTCAGTACATCATATCTATTTCACCATACTGTGTAGGGGTGGAAATGGTTGGTATAGTAAAGTTATGAGTATCAATACAGGCAGTCCCCGGTTTATGACGGGGGTTCTGTTTTTACGCTGCATCGTAAACTGAAAAATCGTCAAAAATCGTAAGAAAACCTTACTTTCAATGCTTTCGGTATATTGAAAATGATGTAAACTGCATTTTTATTGAGTTTTTCATCAAAAATAACTCCAAATTTTGATTATTCTGCTGTTTTGGAACCATATTTCTTCCGTCGGATGGGCGTACGACGCCCTGTAACCACGGAACATGCATCGTAAACCAGGAAATAATTTCTGATGAATATATTTGAAAAGCGTCATAACCTCGGAACGTCGTAAGCCAGACCCATTGTAAACCGGGGACTGCCTGTAATTATTTGGGTACAAATATAATGTTTTAAAAATATTAACTTGAGTTGTTTAGGGAACTTCTGTAATTTATGATAAAAGTAAAATGTACAAAACAATGATAATGTCAGTAAGATTGACTTTTAATAAATTTTTAAAAATTAACCTTACTTCTCCATTATATAGCTTTTACTTATGTGCCAGCGGAGTAAAATCTATATAACAGAGAGGCAAGTATTTAAAAAATAAATACTTAGGTATTTATGTTCTTTAAAAATAAAAATTCCTTCATTTTGATGACATTGGTATTGGTGTATTGTCTTGCATGTCCTGAGACTTTTGAGATACACTAATCCTATTCTCAGTATCAGCAGTAAGTGTTCTTTGAAAAGTCTTCGTTTTCTTTCTTCCCAGGGTTCCCCTTTGAGCTACCACAAAATTACTGCCCAATGAATGGGGTTTACAGTTAGTCTGCCTGCAGTGGTAAACTTCGAGTTGGTTTTAATAAGGATTTGTTTTTATTATTGTAATGAACATTTTTGCTTTGTCCTGCTTTTTGAATGCCATTCTTCATCTTTATGATTACTGATTAAAGAAACATTATTTGGGTTGAATCTTACTGCCAACAGGTGTGGTCAGCTTAAAAATTTTTATTTATTTTTTTTTTCTGACTTGTATGACTGTCATGTTTACTTGTTCACCAGGTGTTTTAAATGTTTTAGTTCTTGTCAGAATTATTGTTGCTTTAGGGCAGGATAGTTGTCAGTGATTTGCTAGTTGTGGTTGACTACTTTTTCATGGTACTGTATCTTGTTTTCTTTGCTCAGGATGTCATTGACTGTCAGGAGGAACAAAACATGTTTTGCAGGTATATTTTATTTGTTAATAGACAGTATTCTATAGAATTAGATACTGTAATTTAAAGTATTAGACACATTTTGTGCCTGTTAGAGAGATATCGAGGTGTGAGGAGTGAGGAGTGACCCGACAAATTTATAATTCCTTAGATAAAGGAAGGGGAGAGGGTTATATTAAGGAAACAGTTAGTTTGGCAGGGATATATGTTTTGCTTCTCCTCCTGCTTTGTTGCCAATTTCTGCCTCCTAATTACCCTCCTCTGTTCCCTTTCTCATACCTCCTTTACCAAGACCTCATCTTATAACCTCAGCTCCATGTATTCTAAAATTAAGCAGGATGTAAGTCTTACTCTAGAAGCTGTTTAAGGCATTAACGTTTTTCTATAACTCAAAAAGTATGATAGTTGACTCAGAACACTTTTGCCTTTGCATCCTGGTTTACATTTAAATGGTGACTTTTAAGATTGTAAGTGTAAATTTGAATTAGAATTTTGCTTTTGAGAAGCATAAATTTAACATGGCTTCCACTGGTTCTCAAAAATTTGGTTCTCTTGTGGAAATGATGTAGAATGTTTCAGGATGAAGCTATTATATGTAAGTGTTTTAACTCTTTCTTCTTCCTTGTTGGGAGTACTGTTCTCCTGTCAAGTCTATCAGTCTCAAAGTCTTGGAAAGTTATGTTATCATTCAAGTTTATTTTGCCAGCATTGTTGGTTTTTGGCATAGATTTGAAAGTAAATTCATTGTTTATTGCATAAAACATATTAAGGACAAACATCCTCTACACTCTTCTTTACCTGACCTAGCAGGCTGGTGCTGCAAACACTATGTCGTTTTCTGTTAACAGGTTTAATACTACTAGGTTTGCTGCGAGTACTGTTGTGGCTACAACAGAAGTGTGGAATAGATTTCCTAGTGCAGTTGTGGAATCTGATCTCAAAATGTTTTAAGTGAAGAACAGATTCCTGCTTACAGCTGACATCTCCTTTAATCTGGAGCGTAATGAGCTCAATTATTTGAATATGCTTGTTTTAATAAAAGTCAATATTTGTGTTTTTCCAGACTTGTTCGAGAAATGTATGACCTCCTAGGATGCAGTGATGTAGATCTACGGATTCAGGCTGGAGAGGCAGTAGCTCTGCTTTATGAAGCAGCTCGTTTACATGATGAAGATTACTCTTGGAATCGTGAGGGGGAACTGTGTGCAGCTCTTAAAGGTAATTGAACATTTTAATTTTTTTATTTTTTAAATGTTACTTTTCCCCAAACCATCCAGATTACTTTACAGTAATAAACTGTATTGGTGCAGACAGTCATGGAGAACCAACAAGAGATATAAAGATTAGACACAAACAATAGAAATTTTATCAAGTTTCATAATTTTCAGTCGTTGAATTGTCAACTTATTTTGAAAATGAATAAATCACGTTACAGTAACGAGATACTAGTCTGAAATCGGTTATAGTATTCTCCTCGTAAAGTTCCAATGTTATATTGGCTGGTGCCAGAGGTTTGGCATCTGAGAGCATGAAGCGTATGTTCCATTGTTGATTGTTTATTATTGAGGCTGTACGCTTGTCTTTTCTTCTGCTTCGGAAGCTTTCAAAGTCCATGAAAACAAATTAAGGAATAATTATAGAACCTTTAGTAGACAGGTTTGATATTTATTCACTGTTCCTAAGTGAAATTCTAAAATATTGTAAAACTGAATAGAAGGATATTTTATGTTCATAAAGTTTATTAGATTTGTACTCTAGTAAAAACAATGTAGGTTGACTTGTCAGACATTGATGGTTAGGTGTGATTTTATAAATACTGTTTTAACATTTACCAGACTTGGCCACCGATTCTCATAAATTCCGAGCTAAAAAGGACCGAAAGCAACAAAGAGCATCATTTAGAGATGTAGTAAGGACTGTTGAAGAGGGAGAATTACCTTGTGAAACAGTAACTGTAGGACCTCAGCATCAACGTCAAGAACTGCTCCTGGACACCTGGTCGCTGAAATGGCAGTATGCATCTCTGTGCCACACATTGGGTATAGGACTCAATAATCATATAACCTTTAATGTCGGGGTAAGTTTGAATTTTGAGATTTTTAAACAAATTTTTATGTTTATTTTAAGGGATGAAAAGTAATGCATAAGCAACTTTAAATTTATCCACACTCCATTTTAAAATTTTTAAAGTTTTAACATCCTTTGCATTTTGGTTTATGCATACTGAACTGTAAACTCAGATGTTATCTTTTTACCAAATTTCAGAGTGAAATATTCCTGTTTTTATATTAAGGACAAATTGAATTTGTTCCTTTCTTGGTAATGATTGCTTTGCACTCCAGTTCATCCATAATTCAGTTGTTACTGAATGATGGTTGATGGTGTGGTTGCATCATAATTGTTGTTTTGAGTCTTGCCTAAGCATCCTTGTCCCAGTGTGCCTCCCCTTTGTGAAGAGAATTGTGTGTGGGGGCTTCTTCCTTGATTCTCATTTAGATGTCTAACACACCTTACAATTGTCCTAGTGTTGCTGAAGTCAGGTTTGATCTATTCATCTGTTACTCTGTCCTTCCTTCTTGCACTGAACTCATTCAAGTGTGAGCAGTGGTGCCTCATCTCATGTTTCATGGCAGCCTCTCCTGACTAGACCAACATTTGATCCCTAACATTATTTTTCTTTTCTTTTCTATTTGTAGGGGAATTGTCATTACAGGCCTGAGACCATTTAAATTTGCCTGTTGATTCATCTCTCTCTGATTTCCCCATAACTTTTCTTTCTCTGGGACCTAACCATGTTCAAGCTGGTCACAAGCGTTCTTAGTATTGCTCTTTCTTTACGTGGTACTTAGCTGCTATCTTTTGTGATATCTTTTTGGACTGAATTTCCATGCCTATGACATCTGCCTTTTCTCAGTCTTTGTATGCTCTTGCTTGTCTGCATTCCTGATCTCTTGTTGTCCTCTTGCTTTATCTTATTGGCAGCACCTGAGGGATCCTCCTAGCTCTTGCATAGTTGGTTACCATATTTTTTGTATTTGCCTTTTTTAGTGTTCCATGTGGTCTCAATATCCTCAGGTCCTTACTTCTGTGTTGTTGTCTTGAATTTTCTGTTGATCTTTTATTTCCAAGTTCCTGCCAACCCATAATGATTCAAGATTCCTTGCTGATTTGTGATCCTGCAGTTTTTCTTGAGACCCTCCCCCCTTGCTTACAATTTTCAGGAAATGCAACAGGGATCACCTTTGCCTTCTAGCCCCATAAGTTCAGTCCATGTGATGTCTTATGACCAGAACTGCCCCTTCCCTCTGCCTTGTCTTTCACTTTGTCTCTGAGGGGAGTGTCACCTTGGTTCTTCTACATGATCTAGTTGTGCTTCACATTTCTGTTTAGTTCTCTCCTCTCTACCTGTGCTCAATAGGTGAGTGATTCTCACTCTACAGATTCTGCCCCCATGTCTAGTGATCTTTTCAAGGGTTCCATGGGCATGGTTTTCATGTTCATCTCAACTCTTCTTTTAACTTTTTGGTTCAGTTTATATAATGAGTTGAAGGTTATCCATTACTTTTTGAGACTTTGCTGCTTGGAAAATAAAATCCATAAATGGCACTGTACTCCACCAAATGATAATCAAAATATTCCTCACCAATGTCAAGAGGTTGTGGGGTAAAATATTGATTTTTTTTTTTTTCTCATATTGTAAATATTGCTTACTTTCAGGTGAGAGATATGTTTGACTTAGGGCCACCACCACTACAGCTCGATCGAGGTATGCTGTCATTAGCTCGGCGTTCTCAAAAGAAACCGAATCGTGAGTCCCCTGCATGTAAAGCACGACACATGGCTCGTAATAAAAACAGAGACAATCGTGCAGCAGCGAAAACATATGATGATTAATTGGCATTTACTCGACAGCTGGAATTTTAAATTTTAATGAAATATTTCCAACTTTAAAAAATTGTACTTTTGACTATTTAGCTAACTCTTTAAAGTAGTTTTATCAAGATTTTTAATGAAAAGGTAATTGTCTTCATCTAGAACGAACAGATTCTTAATGCATTGTAGATATTGAATATGTACAGTTCTTAATTTTAAGGTAATGTAGTTAAGTAGACTATAGAATTCTTAAGAAATGTAGATATCCAAATTAGATTAGACTAATACCTGGCCTGTAAAATTTGACAAGACATTTATTTAATCAGGCAGACTGCATCTGTTTATTACATGGGTTGTTTACAGTTGTTGAAAGCTTTATCTCACCAAAACACTGCTTCCTGTCTGTAAATGCTAGATGCTTTACAGAATTTGAATTGTCAAAAGGGTTTGGGAATCCTTACCTATTTAAATGTTGCCTTTATGTACCAGTTTTGAAGTTTTTTTTTTATACATTAATTGTAACAAACTACTCCAGATGAAGATGAACTTTGTTTTTAATACCTTGTATCAAATGTGACTGGCAATGAGTACAATTTTTATAGCCTATGGATATCATAACTTCAGTTAGGGTTGAAAATATTTTAAACGACACTGTAGGATAGAAAATGTTTACGATACAGAAATTCCTTCGTGTTTATATACTAGAGAACTGTACTACTAGAAGATGATTAATTCGCTGAAATGGAACAGTGCAAAGATGTAGTAATATAATTTTTTTTTTATCTTTGTTAAAAACCCTGAAAGGAATTTGCTCTTGGTTTAGTCTAGTACCTTCTTATACATTCACCCTGATTAAATCTTAAGTAAACAGCAGCCATATCAAGTTTGACAACATTCTCTGGAATCTTTGAGATAGCTTATTGCAAGTTATCTTTATCATCATGAGAAAATTTTAGAAAATTTTTTAAAAGTTAAATTATACAGCATTTTTATGTTGACAACTTTTAAAATTATGGCAGCAGTTAATTTTTTTCTTTTTGTAGGATTGTTATACTATATCTTTTGTGGACATGGTACATTAAGGCATCAGTTCTGTAAAAATAAATTGTTAGCAAATGAAGATGTTTTTATAGCCCTGTGATTTATTAACTAATAATAGATATTGATTTAACAGGAACGCAAACTCAATTGTAAACTTGGATAGGGCTTGCCCAAATAATCTGTACTTCAGTGAAAAGTGAAAATCTAGGGGAATATTTAAATTAATTGAAGTGGACAGCCAAACAATCAAGTCTGAAGGCTCCAGATGAAAAGTAATGGCAGAAAGTAGTGCAGCTTGGTCCAAATAGCAGACAAAATCACTTTGTTTAGTCTAATCACCCCATGACCAGAATATTGGCCAATAATTATTAAGTAATCTGCAATGATGAATGTCATTTTAGTTGCTTTTAGTTTTCTGGTCTAACACTTACAAAACCAAGGTTTATTAATGGGAGTGGGAATGGTAGTTTCCAAAATAAACTGGAAATATGACTTTAAATTCAACTTTTAATATATTAAATCCTCTATTTACTGACAAAACCAGGAAAATCCCCCCAAAAAAAGCAAAAATACAAAATGTCCCATTCTAGAACACACTGGCAAGTTACTCTAATTGCAAGAGGCACCCTTAAAATTAAAATTGTGGATGCAACCTCTGCTTTCCAGAAGCCAGCAAGCAAGAAAATGACACAGACATTAAAAGGAACTGTAAAATGAAAACAGCAGAGCAATGAAAGCAAAATGGAATCTCATGCAACTGGTTCCTACATTATGCTTAATGTTGATAGTTAATGAACAAGATATATGTGAAATCTCAAAAAATGTCTTATACAGCTGCCTTCTGTGTCTGGTGTTGAGAGAAACCACCTATGAGACAGTGCTTTGGACTTCCTTCAGGAAGAGCAGGGAGCCTTCCCAGCCCTTTCATCATCACCATCCCTAAGCCATGGCTAGGAAGGGAAGCAAAATATAGGATTGATGCTAAAGTTGGCAATGTACCCCCCTCCAGCTGCCACAAGTATGGGGATGCCTTTCATTCCAATGGACAATGGCGTTGTTCCCATCTTGCTTGCCAATACTTTGCCAATGTATCCCCCTGGATCCTGGAAAGCTTTGGACCTGTTAGCAAAGGTGTTGGGAGAAAAATGCACTGGAAGTAATGGTCGACAAGTTTCCAGGGCCTTGCAATCATTTCTTTTGAAGAAAAGGTGAGCACTGGTTTGAGACTGATCATGGATCTCGCCCCATAGAAAGTTTGTCCTTCCAACTGTTCAAGTGGAAATGGCATAATCCATGTTGGATTCCACCAGAGAGGATGGCTTAGCACTTTCTGAGGACATGCATGGAATGGATAGAATATACAATTTAGGCCAAAGGCCAAGCCCTAGGACCTTTGAGGTCATTCAGAGCTGAAATGGAAATTGACAGCAAGGAGGTCTGATAGGTGTAACAGGAGGAAAATCTCGCAGTTGCACTATGAAACAATTGTTAGCAGAGGGTGGAAAGTCAGATGGAAGAGAGAGAATATGAACAGAGTTACCGTAAAAGGAATGAAAGAGGTTGCAGCTAGGGGCTGAAGGGATGCTGCAAAGACCCATAAGTAATGCCTACAGTACACCAAGTGAGGTGCGCTGACAGCAATAATCCCATACGGGAGTTGAATGGAATGAAATGGAATATCCAATTAGGACAAAGGCAAAGTGCTGGGACCTATGAGGTCATTCAGCAATGAAAGGGAAACTGAGAATAAAAAGGTTTTAAAGGTGTAACGGGGAAAACCTTCCAGTTGCACTAGAAGCATTTGTTGAAATAGGGTGGGAAGTAAGATGGAAGAGAATGTGAATGGAGGTAGAGCACAAGGAATGAAAGGGACTGCAGCTAGGAGCCTAATGGACACTACACAGAACCTTAAGTAATGCCTACAGTGCATCGCATGAGGTACAC
Source organism: Macrobrachium rosenbergii (assembly GCF_040412425.1). Classification (NCBI taxonomy): domain Eukaryota; kingdom Metazoa; phylum Arthropoda; class Malacostraca; order Decapoda; family Palaemonidae; genus Macrobrachium; species Macrobrachium rosenbergii. The sequence goes on along the minus strand of NC_089754.1, from coordinate 40,804,867 downwards.
TGATGGCACTACCCTCCTATGGCGTGTGGACTTGAAGGACATGTAATCCATCACTCCTCCAGGAAGTACCTCCACTCTGTCTACAATGGGATTGTCTACCAGTTCAAAGCTCTGTGCTTCAGACTAGCAACAACCCACAGATGTTCACTTTGGTAACAACTTGCTGTGTCAAATGGATAAGCAGCTAGTTCAGTCATCCTCAGGTGTGTAGTTGCTCAAAAACCAGACCACCTACTCACATGATCTGGGGAAAGTGATAAACTGGAAGAAGTTGGATCTCACCCCGAAGCAGCAAGCATAGTACCTTGGTAGGCTTATTGACATGGCAGCAAGAGGAGCCCTTCCTTTAGACAGGTGACTCCACCTGTGCTTGCTATAGTGACAACCTTAACAACACTGGTCAGCATCAAGTGATCTTCCTTCTAGCTCTTTACTCACTTTGGCGAGACTGAGCTGCCATCTAATTTGTCACCGCTCATAGGGTCACACTTGGTTTTCCACATTTCCTTTTTTAAATGAGATCCCAGACACTTCTCATTCAGGCTTAGAGCCCTATTGCTTTGTCATGTCTCTTGAGTATCATTCCCTCACTCCCTACCATGGCTGGGAATATGACATTTCCAGATGGGGATTCAACTTACCAGTCACCTGAATGACTACCTTCTTCCCCAGTCTCCTATGCAAAAGGCAATGGTTTGCATTTCTGTAGGGACACAAAGTTGAATATACTGGGTTGGTGAGACATCTCACATAATCAAGTTAATCAAGAGTGAACACTTGATTAGCAAGAAAAGGAAGTGTTTGTATTATTTCAAGAGAACATAATCATGTTAACCAAGAATGAACATTTGATTGCCAAGAGAAGTAAGTGTTTGCTTCAACTACAGGAAGAGATCACCCATCCCAACATTAAGATAATGATTTGCCGAATGAAATTCTAAGAATGAGTTAAAAAACAAAAGAATTAACACTTAGTAAATGAATTAGCAAGAGTAAAGGACAACATAAATGACATATTTTGAAAGCAATTTGTATTTTTCCTAACTATACAAACATGAGGTCTTTATTTTAGGAATTACCATCAGCGTAGCTGGAGACTGGCCATTAAACTTTTCACAAGGTGGTATGGTAGTTAACTACTGAACAACTGGGTGGGAGTCCCACTGGCTCGGTCGACAGAGCGCCACTTTACCTTTGGCCCAGGTAAGCTTTTGTCAGCTTGAGAGCATTAAACTACAAAGACCTCAGGTTTGTAGTTAGGAAAAATAAAAATTACTTACAAAATTTGTCATTTGTTCCTACACAATATACAAACCTTTTGGTCTTTATTATAGGAAGACTTACTTCTTGGAGGGAGGAAGCTGGATAAGTCTCTGAACTGACTGGTAGTTTGCCACCCCTAGGTCTTCTTCCTGGTCAAGAGATCAAGGAAGAGGACCATGCCTCCAACGAAATGAACAAAGTACAGGAACTGTATGTTCAATTGTCAGACTTCTGGGCACTTTCTCGAACAGATGAGTATAAAAGCAACATCATTAAAGAAGAAAGGCTAGGTTGAACCTTGTCAGAGACAATGATAGGGCCATGTAAGCAATGCGGGTTCACATTGTCTACCCCTCTCTCTTCTTGCTAGCAAGAGGGAAGGATTTGCTTCTATATATCTGTTGGACTATAGAAAGGGTGCTCAGTTATATAACACTCTCCTGCATCGACACCCATTCCAGCTTCGTGACAGCTCAACAACTCACCCCTAGCCCACAAGGAAGGGTAATGTTGAAGGAAAGAGGGAGGGGGAGAGAATCAGTCACTCAACACACACACATTCATCTGCAACCATACACCTTAGGCGTGATGTTACCTGCCCTCTTAGAGGAGCCGGGTAAGCTACACATCTTGTTGAGCAGCCACCACAGGACCCAAGGAAAACGTGTCCAGGGACTTGTGGGCAATATCCCAAAGGTAGAAGGAGGTGAAAGTGGTCTGATGCAACCACACCACCGCCTTCAGAACCTGAGGAACCAACAGATTCTTCCTGAAAGCGAAGGATGGACCAATGCCCCTAACTTCGTGAGCTCTCGCATGTCCTGGAGTTCTCCTCACCTGATGCAGAGTATGCCCATTTGATTCTTATGAAGCCAGAAAGCCATAGTGTTCCTGGACACCTCTTCCTTGGTCGAGCCAGTGCTAACAAAGAGTAGTCAACATTCAGGCTGGAGATGGCGAGTCTTCTTCAGATAGTGCCGCAGCACTCTAACAGGACATAGTAGCATCTCATCTGGATTATTATCAACAAAGTCCTCTGGGGAAGGGATCATAAAGGACTCAAATCTGGTGTCAAGGACCAACAGATTCTGAGTCTTCGCTATGAAATCCAGGACGAAATGGAGTGTAACTGATCCCCATCCCCTCGAGGGGCTAGCAAGAAAACGGACTTGAGGGTCAGATCCCTGTCTGACGACCCTTGTAAGGCTCGTACAGTGCATGAGTCAGGCTCCCGAGTACAAGAGGCACATCCCACGCAGGGGGACCCGAGTTCCCTGGGAGGGTAAGACCTTTTGAAGCTCTTCATCAGCATGATATCTTCCAGCGAGGAGATATCCACGCCCCTCAAGCATAGGACTAGGTGACTGAGCATGTCTGCCACTACATTCCTCTTGTCTGGAATGTATCTGGCTGACAGCTCTACCGACTCGTGCACCTGCACTGTCAACTGGTGCAACGAAAGTGACACTACGCCTCCTTGTTTGTTGACATACGCCACTACTGTGGTGTTGTTGCTCATCAACACCACTCAGTGTCCCATCGCTCAATCCTGAAACTTTTGGAGGGCCAAGAAGGCTGCCTTGGGCTCCAGAATATTGATGTGAAGGTGCTTGTCCTCTCGGTTCCACACACCTGAGATCAGCAACTCCAAGTGTGTGCCCCATCCCTCAGTTGAAGAGTCTGAGAACAGAAACATCTCAGGAGGAGGAGTGTGCAAAGACACTCCTATTACAAGGTTCCTGTCGTCCAGCCACCAGGCTAAGTCCTTTCTCACCCTCTGTGAGAGAGGGATGGAAAAAGATGGGTGACCCCATGCCAGAGACCAGAACTCCTCCATTCTCCAATGGAGAGAATGAAGGTGAAGCCGCCCATGAGGGACCAGCTTCTCCAAGGACGACAGGTGACCAAGAAGACCTGCCAATGTTGTGCTGGTTGTTCCTACCAGGACAGGAACATTTGCACTGCTTCCCTGAACCTGCTGATACAAGAGTCCAAGGGGTAGACTCTTGCTGCTGCCGTATCTATCAGCATGTCCAGGTACCTTATCCTCTGCTTGGGCACAAGATCGGACTTCTTGAGATTCACTACAACCCCCAGGTCACAGCAAAATTTGAAAAGGTGATCCCTGTCTTGGAGCAACTGCAGATGAGAATTCGCAAAGATTAGCCAATAGTTGAGATACCTCAACAGACGTATCCCATGTAAATGGGCCACACAAGGGTGAACACTCGCATGAACACCTGGGGAGCAGTTGAGAGCCCAAAACAAAGTACTCTTAACTGGAATACCGTCTCACCGAGGACAAAGTGAAGGTACTTGCAAGAGGACTGATGAATGGGTCTTTGAAAATATGCACCCTTCAGGTCCATCATAAGCATGATGTTGTTCTTCCTGATGGAAGCAAGCACTGAACAGGCCATTTCCATTTTGAACCAAGTCTGGCAAACGAATTGGTTCAAGGGGGAGAAATCGATAACTGGCCTCCACCCCCTTGACTCTTTCTTGACAAGAAAGATTCGGTTGTAAAAGCCTGGGGACCGACCTGTCACGATTTCTAGAGTGAGTTCCCTCAGCATCACTGCAATCTCCTCCTGAAGAGCAAGAGCCTTCGGCGAACCGAGTACATAGGAGTGGAATCAGACCGAAGTGTCGGTGAGGGGTGGTTGAGACTCAAAGGCCAGTGGATAGCCCTCCTGAAGGACATCTACTACCCAGGTCTCAGCTCTTAGTTGCTGCCATGTTGCCCAATGGCACAACAAGCAACCCCAACCAGCAGCAGCTTGTGGAGGGGAACACCGACCCTAGCGTTTTCCTCTCTTCTTTACTTTGCCTCCTTTCCCTCTATTGGACTGGAAGGGTGGAGGAAAGGGGTGCAACTGCACACCTTTCTTGGCAGGGGCAGAAGAAGGTTGGGTTGTTTCTCGAGCACCCTTCAAAGCCTGGGACTTCTTAGGACCCCTGAGGAACTGCTAGCTGGACCCAAAGGTCATGCCGTAGTGACATGCGAAGACCAGGATGCCTTTGTCACTACCTGGTGGACAAGTTGGTTGTTATCTTTGACGTGACGTTTGTCTACTGCAGTGTCTACCTCTTCTCAAGAGAAGATAGAGGTAGAGCCCAGCACTGGTCCATTCTGAAGAGCTAAAGCCAAGTCCGGGCTGACATGCTTGGTGATCCGAGAGAGGACAGCATCTCTCCTCTTCAACACCAAGTTGGCCCACAGGTTTGCCATCTGGTGGGCCAGGTAGGAAATAGCCCTACCCTACATTGGCACACCCCCAAAGGCCGAGTCCTCCAAGGGGTTAATGTACCCCCAACGCTGTGATCTTGGACACTGTGAGAGACAACAGGTCCAGCCAGGAGACTGCCTGGAAGGATGCCATTGCAGTGGCTTCCAGGATCACTGCTCCCTGTTGCGTGATGACTACGTCTTCCACTCCAAGCTGCTGCAGTGATAGACCTGGAGCTAAGCAAACCATGTCTGGGTCGACCTGTTTCTTTGGGATCTGTCAAGGGCATGCAGTACTTCTTCTAGCGAGGCAGAGGCAGGGGGAAGTAGCTTGGCTGATCAGTTAGATCGAAGGGAACTCTCCTCCCTAGAGACAAGAGAGCTAACCTGATCCAAGAAACCCTTGGCAAGCAAGCCTACAGAAGCTCTGGGTTCCTTTTTGGGACCCCAGTAGAATTCAAGGCCAGAAGGACGATCGACAGACGTCGCCGTGGTCCCTTCCCCGAGATCATCATGTTGACGAATCAACACAACGATTTCCAAAAAGGTCCTCTGTATCTCAAGAGAATCTGTGTCTCAGGGCAGAGAACCCTCAGATTCTTCCAATCTACAGTCTTCCCTCGATACTCTCCCTGCAGGTGGGAGAATCTCATCTGAACCCCCAGCTCCTTGCTCAACCAATTGGGCATACGAACAGGTAGGTCCGAGAACCTTGGCCGTTTTGTAAGTCCTTGCAGTAGGGCTACAACTGGATACTAAGTCTGAATCTCGGGCCCTTCTGTCCGGCTCATGGTTCCTTGTGTACCCCCACGAAGTTGAGGGGACAGGAGAGGGGGAGCGGGTACCCTTAACTGTCCTGGAGGAACCAATGGTCCCCACAGGGAAGGCAGGCTGAGAGCGATCACCAACCCGTGGAGGTAATGGCTTTGTGGGTCTAAGAGAGCCCTCCTGTTGCGTGAATGTGGAGGGGGGCTGTCCTGAGGAGAAAGCAGAGGCTCACGCGAACGTACGTGAAGGCTGTTGGGAGGTGAGTGAACACATTCACACAAACACAAGAGGGAGGTGGCCCGGGGAGAGTGGTCGCATACTCTTGGGCATAAGCTTGCACCATCCTCACGACGTACTCTAATCGTCTTTGAGGCCGAGGCCTCCTGGCAAGAAGACTTGAGAGAGACCTCCTCAAAGCGACACCCAGTGAGCCAACCCTCGAGCCAGCAACACCTACGCTGATGGTAATTCCTACAATAAAGACTGAAAGGTATGTATATTGTGTAGGAGCAAGTGTAAATTCATCACATATGGAGAATCTGGGAGAGACACATAGGCTTGATGTTAACTATGCAAATTGCACAACAGATTGTGGAGAGATGCACAGTATCATGATATTTTGGGCAAATACAGTAGGAGCCCTTCCAGTCTTGACCACGATAAGTTGGTAGAACTGCGATTTTGTTGCATGGATATAAGCAACAAATGATTAATGGGATTGTGGTGAATAACCAATCATTAATGGGAGGAGCAATATTCCTTGGCTGAAAGAAAAACCTCCAGCAACAGCAAGAGGAAGTCGCTGATTCTATGGCTGGTCAAATCCTGGCACAGCACCCTATATGAAAGTTAGGTTAATGGGAGATTAGGTTAAGATATATTCCTGATGGAATGTCTTTGATCTGCTCTTAAGCTAGCCAAAACCAAAGAAAATAGTGTGTAACTCTTCTGCAATTTTACCAAGGATAGCAGGGAAGAGGCCATAAACAGCTGTAAGAATCTGACACTGGAGAGCTTCATCACATCCAGTCTTATAAGGCCATTTCTGCAGAACAAGCTGCCAATACATAAGGGCGTATGTCAGAAAGGATAACAGACATATTAAAAGAAGCCTTCACAAGGTGAGGTTTTATGTGAATGATCACCTTAATTTCACCATCTCTACAAAGCATGCAAGAAAATGAGGCACAGGTTTTAAAGGATTCTGTGTCATTGTAAGCATTACTGCCCCCATTCCAGCCCGAGAAGAACCCTAAAAGAGTTCAGAGGTCTGGTTAAACAAATCATTTATAACTAACTAACTAAATTACTGCCCCCAACATCCTTTGACACTGGCAACCAGTAAACATGAGGACCAGAAATAGGCGTCATTAAGTGTTTTTTATTCTTTTATATATTTGACCTTTAGTATCCTCAAGCTTACTGTCAGTTAACTCATCACTAATTTTGTGGAGGCTTATTACCACATACTTTCCTAACTTTATTTTCTTGCTTTCAGTTTAATATCTTCTTAGCATTATTCTGGTACACTAAATTTATTACATTATACCTGGAATTAACTTTCTAATGACCCATATAATTTATAAATATGTAACATTTTATGATAGTTGGGTTTCTTGAAAGTGTGTTTTTTTCATCATATCCTTATCTGAGGATAACAGCTGTTCATATTTTATAGTTATATTAATTTTGTTTTATTACTTCCAATTCTCAGGCTCAAAAAAGAAAAATGAACCAAGTTTATCTACAAATAACTGGGAATTGCCTACAGAAGTCCTTACACAACTATTTGGCCCTCTACACAAGCCTGCCTGTATTTTCTTGCTTACCGATTCTCCATTTACATTCTTTAAATCTTCAGCCATAAACCCTTATGGACAGAGGCAACACACTATACACCCAAGAGGGCTCCAAAGGGAAATCAGCTAGCAGAGAGAGGCAGGTTATAGGAAAAGGTGATAAACAAATAGAGGTTATTGAAAATAAAACTGATAAACCTCACTTTGGGAAATTTCAGCAAAAATCAGGAATGAATTTGCTCCTTGCTAAAAACATTTTGAGATCAGAGTATTCCACAAGTGCACTAGGCAAACTATTCCATATTTTAGTTGTAGCTAAGATAAACTCTAGCAAACAGAGGAGTATGAAACCAGATACTAGAAAATGGCACAGTGTTTGCAGCAGGCCTGATTACAGTGTCAATTTCTAGTACCACTCTCAACAATACTTTTTCTTGTTTTTCTTTTTCTACTAATTTTTGTCTTTTCCTTCTCAATTTAAGTTTTCACTGGTTTTCCTAAGCTTAATTCAGTTCTGATCTCCTCATAGGTTATTTTTCTTCAAAGCCAGCCTCATAAAAAGAACTGACCTTCAACCCATTATTCACATTTTCGAACTTTATGCTCACCTAAAACTGGCAAAATTTCACCAGAATTTTCATGATACATGACTTTTATACTCATCAAATTCAATTCTCAACTTTATACAGTCATATAAAAATACATCCAGTCAAATGAAGGCAGAATGAAGAATGAATATAGAGACATACAAATACATTTTTCTATACAAAAGCTTACAAGTCTCAAAAATATCTTGAGTGTGAAAACCATGGAATAGATATTGAACACAAGTGACAGTCATGAAAGATATACTTAGAATAAAATAAATCAAATATTGTGCTACATATAATATATGCTACAAAAAAAAAATCCTCTAAGCAAATGCTTGATCAATTAATTTCTTTACTAGCAGAAAAAAATCAAATGAATTAATATGTACTGCTCTCCTATTACTTCTTTTCTCACATGAAATAGTCCTCTGCCACATACTTGTAGCCTGAAGACTCAATGGTTTGGTCTCATCTTCTGCATCATCTGAAAGCAATATAAAACCTTACATTTAGCAGTAATTACATGAAAACATCCGTCATACTGTGGTTCATTAGTACTAAACATTCAAGCAGTTCTTCCTTTACAATTTAGTATAAATAAAATTTCTTTGCAAAAAAAATTAAAAGGGCAGGTCAGATATTTTAACTCATTTGAAAGCAAGACCTCAGTAAAATATATATATTTTTTTTACACTCATTTGGGACCATTTCAGAATCATACAAGTATTCCTGCAACAAAGTTATTATAATGGGATGCAATGATAATCAAGACAGTGTTTTATTGCAAACCAATTTATCACAAACGTTTCCATACTAAACAGATACTGGGACACCAACTTAATAGATTTGAAAGAAAACTCTATACATGTCAGCTAATTTCACTTGGCCAAAAGGGACAGTTTCTCTAATTCCTGAATGTCTGTTTCTATACATGTGTCCACCCAGTGGATCTCATGCCATATCAAGGAAAAGTTATTCATAGCCACTACATTCAGCTGCATGGTGCCAGACCTACCAGATAACAATAATAACTGATGGATGTAAAATCTTAGATCAAGGGCCCCATGAACCTGAAGATTCCAATATCAAGAAATGGTAATTTCACCACGATAATTAGGTACTGTCTTCAATGGTCCACTGCTAAAACCAACCAACATACAAGAAATAGTAACACAAGCAACACCAGGTATTCTCTACATCCAAAGCTGGCACCCTGGAAGGGGACCTCACCGTAGTCAACCAAGCCTCCTTTCAACCACTAAGATTTCAGCTAAAATATTTGTAATATATTCTACCTCTATGTATACCTTTGTACTAATATATATATTCTACCTCTATGTATACCTTTGTACTAATATATAAGTTTTTAGTAGTGGCTGAGGTAAATTAGCAATACTTTTTAATAAAAGAAATCACTTACAAGGAGGATGAATTACCTGGATGAACCAGCTTGCTCTTGAACAATTATACAAACTGAGTACTTACTAAAATTTCACAAATGGAGACAAATGATAGTCGGTTCCCTTCACCAAGTACACACACTATACACTAAAGGAACTAAAGCAAAGCAAAGGAAAGATGAGAAAAAAAAAAAAAAAAACCAAGGGGAACAAAGATTGTCTGGGAGAGAATTGCTGAAACGTTGACAGTACTAAGTCGCATCACAGAGTAAACATACATATGTGGAGGTTCTTTTAGTAAGATTTAAATGGGTGTGAATGGGATAAGTTGTACACAGAAAAAGGCATTTTATGATTAATGGATTGTAATGAACACAATTTCCACAGACATAAGTAAACATTTCCACTATATAAGAATGTAATTTTAAGTTGCACTATTTTTCACTTTTATTCACATTACTTTTACCTACCTAATACTGTGATATTAAGCTTAATGAATGTCTTTAGTCCTACTAGATAGACAACAAGAAAAATTTGATTTACAACTCTCATTTTATTACTTACCGAAGTAATTCTCTGAAGGCTATTGGGTGTAAGCTTTGCTAACTGATCTACTGCTGATTTAATCTGAGAATCTTTTCTTGGTGTTGGTGAACTTGAGTGGGGACCATCAGTTAAATAAGCATGCTTGAGTAGTTGCTGAATACTGGGTCTTTTATGAGGATCATATTGCAGGCAAAGCTGCATCACTTCCTCTAGCTGCTTATCTTCTATTCCATCAAAAGTTATCTTTGTTTTTGGATCTGATATTGCTGTTAGCTTTTGTAAAGGATTAACAATATGCTGAAAAGGTGTCTTTCCATACACTAGGTTATACAAAATACAACCCAATGACCACACATCAGACTTTACACCAATCTGAAATAATAATAGACCACACATCAGACTTTATACCAATCTGAAATAATAATGTTTAAAAAATTGTTAAATAACCATCTGTGGTTCCATATCATATAATGAAAGTTAAATATTATAGCACATAATGAAAGTTCAATATTATAGGAGTCAAAATAATGATTGTACTGAGAAAGTCACATTTTGTCATCAGTTATGCAATTACATATAACCAACAATGATTGTAGAATTAGCTCAAGCATATACTGAAGCAATCAAACTGATAGGTGTGTACACTTACATTGAGTAAAATATTTAAAAAATGCCAAATTTAAAAAAAATTTATTTGTAATTTTCCTAAGTATAAAAACCATAGCCTTTCATATAAGGAGTATCCTTCCATACAACACAAACCCTAACTGTGAGTAAAGCAATGAGCCTAGAAAATACCTCTCGAGTATACCCAAAGGTCAACTCTGTACATGACGTCGATCAAAGGTGTAGCTGGTCTTGTTGCTCTCCACTAAGAGAGAGAGAGAGAGAGAGAGAGAGAGAGTTGCTCTCCACTAAGAGAGAGAGAGAGAGAGAGAGAGAGAGAGAACTAGCATTCTTAGGTACAAAAAGGCAATAGTCACACATGAAATCAGTTTGGAATGTTAACTTACAAAAATGCGAATGATTCATGCAAAAGAAACAGCCAGTAAATGTAAAAAGACAGCAAAGGAAGGATAATGGGAATGGAATGGAATATAAAATTTAGGCCAAAGCAAGCACTAGGATCTATGAGGTCATTTACCACTAAAAGGAAAATCAAGAGTAAAAAGGTTTTAAAAGTGTAACAGTAGGAAAACCTTGCATTTGCTCTATGAAACAATTGTTAGGAGAGGGTGGAAAGTAAGATGGAAGAGAGCGAACATGAATGGAAGTACTGTAAAGGGAATGAAAGGGATTGCAGCTAGGGGCCGAAGGAACGCTGCAAAGAATCTTAAGTAATGCCTACAGTGCACCATGAGAGGTGCACTGATGGCACTATCCCACTACTGAGAATGGGTAATGTCAGTTGGGTGAGAATGGGCATACCTTTCCACCGTCTCCACCTGGGTACCACTCGTCTAGCCATACATAGCTGGTCCAGCGCATGTGTGTAAGGATGCTCCATATTTGAAAGGCATAGTGTTTGCATCCACATTAAATAAATTATTAATACATTTAGACCTGGATGTAGGACCAGGTGTTGAGTAAAAGCTTTTATATACGCTTAACTTTCACTGCTACATGCATTCACAACACTGACAGATTTTGTGTATGCATCCATATGTGTGTGTCTGCTGATTTTTTCTAAGCGTGTAGAGTAAACAAGGTGTATTATCTGGTATACACTACCTTACAAATGTTCTAAAACAAATTCTGTAAAGTAATTATGATGGTAGAAAAGATACAAACCACATGGAAATCTGTAATACTTTACATATTTATCAAAACATGGCGATGTGTGTGTATAAGTACATTACTTGTAACAATTTTGTTTAATACAGAAATAATATCTGAAAAGCATAAATTAATGCACATAATTGTAGTTAAGAAATATTAGATGCTAAAATACAAAAGTACAGCTCAAGTTCAACACAGGGCTACTGTATCATTATTCCATCACAATGCCCACAGGCTTCTAGATTATTTTTGATGAAAACCAACTGTCCAAACACCATAGTGATGCTAGACATCAATTTTGGGAACTAGAACAGGAGATATTTATAATTTAAAGCAATAACAAAAATATTTGCTGCCTGATAAACAATCATTTATATGTAGTTTACCTAAATATACAGGTAAAGCATCACTGACATGCTAGCTCAAGACATCTAAAAGGGCATTTACAAATACAAAATTTTTCATAAATTGAAATGACCCACAGTTCTTTAAACATGAAAAAAAACCAAGGCTGAAAAGTGAAAGATGTAAAGTGCAAAGGGATGGGATAATAAATAGGATAAACCAGGATGGCAGAAGGAAAGTCATTAGAATAAAAGTGAAATAATATGACTACAGCTGGGAACTGGTACTCCAGGGAGAAAACTACACAACATTAGCTACATTAGAATTATAAAATTTATTAAACCAGACCACCAAACCACATTTTTTGACTCACATGGCTGCTCCAAGGCATTGTTCTTAATGAGAAGTAAACAGTGGAGAGAGAAAAAAAGATATAGAAGATGGAAATCTTGACATATTTAATCAAATGTTTCCTTGATGAAAGACTGAAACGGTGTCCCATGTAGAATTTTGAAGGTTAGTGCAAAGAGAGTGAATGAAACTCTAGCATTGACTTACAATTAATTCTATTACTGTAATAACACCAATCTGATTACTGAAATGACTAGTTACATTGGATTAGATTCAATCATAATTTACCTGCATAATACTACACAAATGGTGACAGTATATGAACACTCACAATAATTTACTGAATTTTTGCTTTTACAGCAATTTTAATAGTTTAGAAATGACAAAAAGTAGACAAAGACATCATCATGAAACTAACCATCCTTTTTTCTGTTCTATTAATCTATATCTTCCACAAAACCTTTCATTTATTACTTACCTTAACAGTCAACTTATTTCCTGAATTATTATAAAATGCTAAACCACTGTGGGCATCCATTGTGGACTCAGGACTCATGTAGTTGTATGTTCCACCCTGCAAATGACATAAATTACTTAAAATTCAAAATGATTCAACATAGACTAATTTAATAGGATTATTCTGCTATAAAAACGTACAGTACGACATTATTAAATACAAATAATAATCAACTCACTTTTTCTTTACAGTATAACTTGATACACTTGGCCCTGGGTATACAATATTCTGATTTATGATTTTTTTTAAAAGCATTTTAATGTAAGAATACTTTTTTTTAAGAACAAATACTTAGAAAACAAATCAATAATCAGTAGTCTCCCAATCATACTCATGGGTTCAAAGTGAGAGCAAAATCCCAGAGTGTAAATAACAAGTAATAGAATTTCATTTACTCCAAATTAGTGAATGAAAGTGAAAAATTCACAGCCTCAGCAAGGAGAACAGGTTCCATGCCTAGGCTATGCTTACTAAAAGGCCTGGATGGTGAATTACAATGTAACTGTTCGATATATTCCTCACACAAAACATTTTCTTAGATAAAGTGCCCTTGAAAAGGAAGTATTTACCACTGACAAAACTTGCTATATTTGTCCCCAGGAAGAGCAAGAGCATTAACTTTACAAGAGTTACACAGAAAGTCAGAGTGAAGTAGGTATTTTATGAAAGACTGGGCAGGCATAGTAGACACCTCTCAAAAATTGTAATGACTAGGATTTCACTGTTCATGAAAATGAGGCAATATATGATTAACAAGGTTATGATGAAACAAAAGTTCTATTCATGGTGGGGTTCAATTTCTTTTTCCTATATTTGTCAGCTGTCTGAACATAAACCACAGGAAAGTTACAGACAAATCTGTGTTAAAACATCTGACTTTCAATAAGTTCTATTCTTCACCAACTGTATCAACAAATCCTTCTCCACTGACTTCTTTTGCTGCCTGAAGAATTTTCCTGACTCCTGCAAGACCTTTAAAATCATTCATTACATCACTACATGTACTCTTCCATCATGAATTAATTTTTTTTTTATTTTACTTTAGGTTACAAAAAATAACAACATAAGCAGACTTCAAAATATGGGAACTGAAGAAACTACACCATAATTTTAGGATCTTGAGAGGTCATCTGACAGAACAAAGGCCAAAAATTTCATGGGCATTGAGAACCATGAAATAGAATACCAGAAACTTAATGAGATGGTGACATTACCATATCAAAACTTAAGACCAAGATCTGAGACAGAAGCATCCTTACCACAATAATTTACATATTGTTAACCCCCAAAAAACCATCACTGAATTCTTCGTTGATCATCCCAGTGATAGAGGAAAATACAAAGGGGTACAGAGAGGAAGGCCCATGGGAACTACTATATGCACAAGACCTGGTGTAAGTAAATCTAGAGGAAAATATAAAAGAAATGTTGAAAAATGGAAGAGTAGAATGGACAGTGAGAAGAATGAAGAAACAATGTATGTAAAACAAAACATATGACTGTTTGGTAAGCAACAAATGAATAAAGAAATTGGGAACGTGGCTGTGTGAATGCAGTGTGGGAAGTGTAGTGTGAAATAACTACTGTGTATCAAATATAACCAATGGTGTCACAAAGATGCTCAAGGTTGCACAATATAAATGAACCAAGGAATTTTCAATGATTGAAATGTCTTAAAGCAAAATAAGAAAGAGAGGAGGATCATGTTGCAGTGGAATGAAAATCTTATAAGGCCAATTGTTTCTTTGGGGACACATCATCTTGAGAAGTAAGTAATGAGCGGGCAGTAAATATAAGACAGCCTGTAAAAAGTGTAAAGATTGTTACACTACTAGTATAAGTGTCTCCATTTAGTAAACAAAAAATTTATGATGCATGTGTTGTCTAATCTACACAGGTAATACATGATCATCTACAAAGACAATGAGCATGTGTGGCTAAAATGCTAATGTTTACTGCAGGAATGCACTAAGAAGACAATTAATATAAGAACTCATAAAGATTTGGGTTCTATAGAGGCCAGAAAACAGACTGAAAGCATTGTCAAAGCTCGAAGAAAGCTAAAGCTTGGAATGTGACCATATCTTTTAGAGCTAAATGCTCTTTAAATCTACTCTATAAAGCTTTACAATTGGTAATGATAGAAAGCAACAGAATAGCATATCCAGGGCCAACTGTAAAATTAAATGTTCATAAATTATATACAATTTATATATCACATTAAAAACAAACTATCATTTTCTCTCTCTGTTGAGAGAAAGGCAAACTGACTGGGGGTCAACTGTTCCACTGAGCAAAAAGATGCTTTTATATTGGCATTTTACTTACTGGACTGTCCTTTACAATGCTTGTCATATCTTGCTGGATTGAAGAAGAAATGCCGAAGTCAATAAGCTTAACCGTTTGATTAACCAGTACAAAGTTGGCTGGCTTGAGGTCAGAATGTATGATACCTGTGTAGAAAAAGACTTGGTATTTGATAATACTGTGTGAACATTTTTCATAGTACAAAGCTTCATTTTACAGTATAATTTCTACTAAGAATATTCTAAAATACTTTAATCTACACTATGGCTTTGCATAGAGATAGAAGACTCTATGATTGGTTAAATGAAAAACTGAATTCCACAGCCATTGTTCTGAAATATTATCTTCTACCATAATATACTTAGGCTTCCGTTTCATCTTCCACTGTTCCTGTATTCCATCCATACTTACTCTGCTATCAGCTTTTTTCTAGAGCAAGTGAAATCATATTTCAACTTGCAATTACAGTTAAAAACAAATTTTAAAAGACATTTGTATTTTTCCAAAGTACAGTACAATGCAGAGCATTTTATATTAGAGTCTTTTAGCCCAAGGTAGAAGCTGGTTGAAAACTTGGTAACAAGATAGCTCATCAAGTGGTTAACAGGTGGAGATGGGGGATGAGTGGGAAGTATCCCTCACTCACCCACCATCACATTCACTTTCCTTTGGCCACCGGGTCTGAGCAGTGCAGTGGGGTGGGAAAGTATATACAGTAATCTCTCTTGTACCTGCATTAATAGAGCCAAGGCCCTGCCAGATACGGTCAAAATCCAGATAAGGTCAAATAAAAACTCTATGGATGTAAAATGGCAACTCCATACTCTTACTCCCCTACCTTGTCAATACATACGCACTCAAATTATGTCGGATTCTTTAGGGCACCTGGAACGTCAATATCATTATTAGATAAGTAAGAGGGTGACACATCTGCTAATGAAGCATCTCACTCAGAAGCTGCTACGTCCCCTACGAATCCCAAGCAAGAAAATTCTAGCAAGGAGAAGTCTTAGGAAATTCCCCTTCTGGAAGCCCCAACTAGGGAGAGTCAGTTGGTACAGGCGGGATAAACTGCCCACGAAGGCAGCTATAACCCAGCAACAATAATGTTTATATTTTTTCTCCATCCAAATATAAAACAAGAAGTTCGGAACAAAAAAAAAAAAATCCATAAACAAAAGGCAATGCTTAAATACTCATCTACAAAATCCAAGTTTTCAAACACCACTCAACAGAGAAGAGAGCAGCATGTCTGCTCTTTACTGCAACTGAAAGAAAAGTGAATGCAACAGTCAGTGAGTAAGGGATAATCTCCCACTCACTCCTCCCCATCTCCGCTTGTTAATTACCTGGTTAACTATACAAAAGACAATGGTTTGTACAGTATTCTCACAAGAACAAATTCGAATCAATGAAATCAAGTCTGTTATCAGTTCTTGCACTGGTGAATTCAGATACTTTACTGCTTTTATTTGCTATCCTTAACACTTTCCACTCCTGTCTCAGCGAGACGAGATTATCTGCTACTCCAGGTACCTTCTGATATTTGGGAAGTTGAGTAGTTACTGCAAAAGTTAAAAAAAAATCCTATATTGTCTGCATTATGGTTTGAAAAGATTCTTGATAATGGTATCAATGAAAAGATAAATAATTTTCCTATCTTTATGTCCAGTTTTCGTTAACATAATATTAATACTTTTCACGAAGAAATGCTAAGAATTTCCCAAAATGCACGGAAAACATGTGTTAGACTGAAATTTCCCTAGCAATTTTTGCTTCATAAAAGATTAATATTCTATTTTTGCCTCTTCAAACACGTTCCCCCTAAACACCCATTTAACTGTTATTATAATTTTTCATTAATGGACTGATATCGAACTCAAATTATTGAATTTGAAGCCAATTTCTTTAAAACAAAACCAGTCACCGTAGTCTAAATAGGCTGCGTTCATTTACTTGGGGAAACTGAGAACGCTCTGTAGCGACCTCTAAACAAGAAAGATGCCCTTTACGAAGTTACTAATTAATTATTTCTTCTTTTCCTGAAATAAGTCGTCACTGGGGACATCACTGATATAATAATTTTGTTATATATAAAACAAAAATATAGAAAAGAACAAAAATATTGACATGACCATAAAATAAAACATAAAAGTTTTTGTAACTACTGTGTACGGAACCATACAATCCAGCTGTTTACAATAAGTGTGCAAATTTCCTCAGGTCCTTCTCTGCCCGCCCTGCCAGACCTAAGGTTGACCAACTCGGTAGGAAATGGAGAGAGAGAGAGACAGACATATTAATCTGATTTTATATATATCCCTCCATTTCCTACAGAGTTGGTCAACCGTACTGGTAGGTCTGGCATAAGTATGGAGTGCTTGGGATCATACACATGACACGCACACATTATATATATATATATATATATAAAATATATACATATGTGTGTATGTGTGTGCGTGTCATGTATATGAATCCACGCACTCTACACCTACTCTGTATCTACAACAAAAGCTCTCATATTTCATGGACAATCGATTAGTGTTCCATTGGTTAAAAGAATATGCACCTGTGTGCCTTACTTTCTCTAACGCTTACTTTTATGGGTACCAGTTTAGAAAGGGCCAACCTACTGCCCAACTCTGACATGAATGTGTGAAAATTTGCACAAGTAATTAAATATATTTAAATGATTTTGCAATGATTTCATGAGTGCAAATTAATTTTTTTTATTTAAGCAATAGTTGTCTGAAGTGACAGATCAGTGAATAATATATTGATCTTCTTTCTGGATAATATTTTAATGAAGGCCAAGCACTCAGTTGACAAGGAATACCATAAATAGTTTTCTAAATTCAGATTTATCAACGCTGTGTGAGAATTTTATAACAGGCTGAAATTAGTACAGACACACAGACATATAAACCTCTCTGGATTTACCAAAAATATTTACTTTTTATTAAATGATTTCTGATGATTTATTATATATTCTTGTAAAAATTCTTGTAATTAACTAAATTTTAATTGTTCAAGTATTTTTTTAAGCTTTTCATATGAATTCATATCAGATATCATTGGCATTAGTTAAATTATATTTTCATAGGCCTGATATTTGAAAAAATCTCCGTCACTTTCATAACACTGATATGTTCGGTAAATGAAAGAATGTCATGTTACTTGCAGTGACTGTGAGAGAGAGAGAGAGAGAGAGAGAGAGAGAGAGAGAGAGAGAGAGAGAGAGAGAGAGAGAGAGAGAGAGCATGGCAAGAACAGCAGCCACTAGTTTTTCTTTTTAGCGCAGCTACTGCCAAACTGCGAATCTCCTCAGAGAGAAATGTTACGATCTTTGTATGCTGTATAATGTACATATTTTATATAGGTTTAGGTTGAAAAGATAAAAGGAAACATAATCTTTCCCTTGAGCTTCTTCACAACGAAGAATACTCTTGGAGATTATACGTTTGAAAACTGAGTGTTGAATTGTTTTGATACTTTCGGCCTTGGCAGTATAGGTAATTTCTGCACTGTTTTTAGGGGGGTAAGGTGAATGCGGGTGTGTCATTGTTCAATTCTCTGGCCTCCACATACATCAGGTATGATAGGTGTGACCGCAAAAACCATTTGCTTGAGATTAGTGCCAGAGATTATCCCGAGCCCTTCTCGCAGATTCCTGTCCATATTTTGATCCCTCACGGGGAATTCCACAATTCCCTCATCGGCTGTCAAAAGTCAGGAGGAAAGTGGGAACGATGTTTGAAGGTTCCAGAATCCCCCATCATAAATCAGACTGGGAATAGGAATATGTCAGAACTAGATAAT
The DNA here is from genome assembly GCF_040412425.1 of Macrobrachium rosenbergii. Taxonomy (NCBI): domain Eukaryota; kingdom Metazoa; phylum Arthropoda; class Malacostraca; order Decapoda; family Palaemonidae; genus Macrobrachium; species Macrobrachium rosenbergii. The sequence continues at coordinate 40,786,151 of NC_089754.1, read as the reverse complement.
CCCACTGTCCCCTTCTGAAGTAAGTGTTCCAGTGGTCAAGCCCACCAAAGTTGATGCAGGTTGGCAAAAGAGCAAAAGACAAGGAGGAGCCATTTCTTTCAAAAGAACTCCTGCATCTCAAACACAACTCACGCGGTCTGTCATGTAGATAATCAAACGCAGTCGAGAATACATACATACACACATATTTACATATATATACACAAATGTAAATGTGTGTATATATGTATATTGAAATATATACATAAATGTTTAAATAATATATATATACATATACATGTATATATTATATATATGCTTATGTATACATAATATATAAATATACATACATACATACATACATATATACATAATTTATATATATATATATATATATATATATATATATATATATATATATATATATATATATATATATATATATATATATATATATATATATATATATAAATGACAAAGCATGAGAAAATTTTTGAGAGAATATTATTGCAGAAGATCTTTTATCTTAATCTTTTGCCTTGCATTATTTTTTTTATATGGTTGACAATGAAAAAGAAAATTTTCAGTGGTAAAAATAAAATGACAAAGCATGACAGGAAAGAATTTTTATCATGGGGTAGTTTATCCTTAATCCAGGTAATGATTATAATAGTTGTTAACATGACCAAATCCCTCCAATGAAAGGCAAGTAAGTAGTTCCCACCCCTGACCACGGAGGGTGACAGGGATTCTGTTTGCACACCCGACCCAGTGCAACCATTCTAGCACAGAATTCAAACTGTTAACATGGCGTCTTCTCATCCCTCCCACGTTCAATTTGCTGCTGCAAACCCAGTGACTATTATTGATTTGGTGAAATTATGTGACAATGAAAATGAATTGCATTTGTTTCTGATGAAAAGTGGCCTTTTAGGTGATTTTAGTGGTCTGTGTGAACAGTGTAAGGAAGGAACAGTTAGTCTTGTAAATCGTCGATAACTAGATGTTAGGGGTACAATTTTCCCCCGTAAGCCCTGTGGTTAGTGCGCACAGTGTGATATTACCGCTTGCCGGAATATATATGCTTACCGGGAATCAGTCAAAAAGTGGATAAATTTTAGTGGTCTGCGTGAAGCACCGTTCGTTAGGGGTACGCCCCATGCCCTGTGGTTAGTCGCTGGTGTGAAACCGAAATCAGAAATGCGTAAAAATGACCGCTAACAACCACAGATCCACAGTTTTCGTGTCTGCCATTTTTGTCGTTTACCGTTCCGCCAGTTTTCCTGTCAGAGCTTACTGCCACAGGTTCTGACTAGAAAACTGGCCGAACGCAGGGTTGCCCGGGTAAACCATAGCCACTCCAATTTTTGTGTTCAGGTAAATGGATAATTTTCCAAGTGTATGTCTTCATTATATTTTTCTTATTAATTTTCTTTGCTCTTGCTAACACTTATTTTCGTCCAGAAGTTTTCGGGTATGATCACAGGAGTCTTTCTCCAATATCACTCCCCAAGTTGAGTCAGAACCAGACGAATTGTATACCACTCAACCAAACCTCGTTAAAACAAACTGACTGTTTTCGCCACTGTAGTCAATTCCTATACAATCTCCTTCTGCAGGACACATTTCAAAGAAATCTAAGATTTCAGATGTAGTGTGCAAATACCAGTTAGACTATACTATTGTTAGTAACCAGTTGTTTTAAGGGGATGACACTGGACCGATAAATGAGCTGCCGCACTTTTTTCGGATTCGAAGATTAAATAGGGATACCTTGTATTAGCTCAAAAAGAGTGGCAAACAAAATGAAAAAGGTGATAACAGAATTGTTAACCTTTAGTATATATGCAAGTTGTTCATTTTTAAATTCTTGTTTTAATTATTTGGATGAATATGTGTGGAAATTAATATGGTCAATATGCGATTTATTTTTGTAAAAGAATGAAACATAATTTCTAATATTGAAAAGAGACAACGTATTTGCATAGAGCATAGGCAGAGGAGAAAGAAAGTGACCGCGTGAAGTCACGCCTCTTAATCCCCATCCTCTCAACCCCCATAACTCCTCGCGTGAGACCTCGTTTTCTTTAGGTAGCGGGCAAAGCAGAGATGTGTGTTACCGCCTGATAGCCGCTGAACGTGGCCAAAATTCGCTAAGAAAAGGAATCTTGCGCATTTAGTTTTATTTAATAATCTGGAATAAATTTAGGGGGGAATGGGGATGATGATTTATTTCAAATTGGAATGAAATTAATAACTAGGAACCACTGAAGCTAGTATGCTGATCTAAATAAAGGGAAAAAATCATATTATGAAGTAAGCAAAGAATAATAAAAAACTTTTCAGTGGGGGAGTACAGCTAGCCCAAGGGCTGAGTCGGTAAAAAGGTGGTGGGCAAGTACAGTTAGCCTAAAGGGCTCAAAGGGTTAAGGTGATAAATTAATAAACAAATGATTCTTACTACAACATATACAGTATTTTTTTTCTATGACCACTAATCTCAAGAACTCTATTAATTACCATATCCTGTTCATGTTCCAAACATCAAATGCAGTTTTCTTTGTACAATCTGCAAAAGCCAAATTCATGATTTTTCTAACTGGATCACACTGATAAGGATGATGCAGAAGGCACTTAGCTATACTGTAATCATATGTACTGGTTACATAAACCCCTAAATAAATTTTAGAAAATTCAATTGATCCCATGACAGAGTTCCAGTAAAATATTACTAAGGTTTCTAAACCTTATAAGGTAGGGTTCAAATAAACTATGAAGAAACATTCAGATATTACTTTTCATTACCTTTTCTTAAAATAGCACTGAAAATTTGAGTACTCTAAATACCCCAGAATGAAAACACACCCCAAAGGACTTAAAAAGAAATCAATGATCTGGTTATATTAAAGATAAGACTGACCTTCATTGTGTATTGCTTGAACAGCTAACAACATGCCATGCCAATAGTGCTTGATGGTAAACGGGGATATACGTGCTCTCTGACTGCCGCGTGCCTCACTCAACACGGATGCCATATCTTGGTTTCCTTTCTCCATCAAAAGCTTCAGGTGAGTTTCCGTAACTTCACTGAAAGCACAGAAAAACTCATTCTTTAATCCAAAAACAAATGAAAAAGCAAAATACAAAATCTGGAAAAATTCTTGAACTTCACATTACAACATTAACAGTTAATTTGTGGCACATATCCAGGAAGAGAGAGAGAGAGAGAGAGAGAGAGAGAGAGAGAGAGAGAGAGAGAGAGAGAGAGAGAGAGAGAGAGAGAGAGAGAGAGAGAGAGAGAGAGAGAGAGAGAGAGAGAGAGAGAGAGAGAGAGAGAGAGAGAGAGAGAGAGAGAGAGAGATGTAACGAATATAAAAAGACTTTACTTACAAATCATGTAATTTAATGACTCTGTCAGACCACTGCAGGCGCTTTAAAATCGCTATTTCATTCTCATAACATTTCAGTGTTGGTTCATCTAGTCCTTCTAATTCCACAACCTTAATAGCCTTAATTTCACGGGATTCTAAATCAAGAACCTGTGGAAAACAAAAGAAACAAAGGCAAAACAATGTATTATATCTAACTGGTTAAAAAGTTTTTATATACTATTTACATATGCATTCATATGAAACAAACCAAAGGCCAGCAATACTGTGATATGCACAGAAAAGAATAAAGCAGTAAAATTAAATTGCAAAATCAGTAAATTTTCCTTTATTAACCCCTTGTGGATGGGTAACACATATATATGTTTACTTATAGCTTTGGGGTGGATTCAGGGAAACATATATGTACAGTATGTTCAAGATTTCGTGCCATCCAGTTTGAACGATTTTTGTGGGAAGTGTTCAGATCTCTTCCATGGGCCGTAAATGACTCATGACAACTTCTACCTCAACTCTAATAGCTAGTCGGCACAGGAGAGAGAGATCAGTTTGCCTTGAGATGCTATGGGGAATGTTGTCCAAAACTCCCATGCAATGACACCTCATAAATATTTTACAATAAATATACTCAGAGTTTGTAATTGATTTTAGTTCTTATCTGTTATGATATTGTGTGAGCTGTAATTATAATTCTACAAAATAAAATAAAAAATATTAGTAAAACACTTATAACTTGGTAAAATTACCATATTTTTTACAACTGTCTTTTGGAAAAGAGGCCTCGCACAGGGTTGGAAATATTTACTTTCAACTTCTCCTGGAAGGTACAAAAATTTTTTTAGAATTCCTTTTATTATACCATGTGCATATGCATATCTTCCTCTTTCCATTGATGAGTTTTTTTTTTTAAACTGGCCATCCTTAAATTTAGCCCAGTCTAGTGGTGTGCTTAAATATTTAGCCCAGACTGTGAGGGTTAATTAATATGTGACAGAAGTCAATAACTTTCTGGGGATACTCTTACAGAATAGAATGCCCCTATGTAAAAAAAAATCCCATCCCAAGGCAGATACAGGCAGTCCCCGGTTATCGGCGATCTGCTTTTACAGCGCTTGTCTAGTGACGACAATAACTGGATTTTCGGCGCTGATCCTCACTTAACAGCGGCACTGATCTCTAGCTATTGGCGCCGATAAGTGGGTTATTAGTGCTGTTATCGCCATTTCCATTATCATCATGCTGCCGGGAACAGAACCCCCAACGAAAACCGGGGACTGCCTGTAAGTATATTATATAGCCATGTAAAAATAATGAACCAAAAGAGCATGCACAAAAATATATGGAGACAAGGCATTTCAAAGCAGAATTACAGCCTATCTTATACTTAAGTGCATCAACCTCCATAATATTTCCAGAGACTGTTCCCCACTTTTTCAGTAGAAAGAATAAATATTAGGTGTAGGCCAAATCAAAAACATGAAAACAACAAACTAAGGATGCTGACACATCAGCACATTTTACAATCTCTTTCCCTTCAAAGTGTTTGGCTCTGTCCCAGAAACAGAAAACTATCTAATGTTCATCTCACAAGGAAAGCTTCAGTTTGCTGTCTTACGTATTATTGTTGCTCTGTTCCCTTTCATGGGTTATCGTTTACAGAGTGCCTTGGGTGACACACAGTATTAAAGGTTCCTTTCTGTCCCACATCTTTTGACTATGTTGCTCCAATGTTCATTTTTCATTTAAGAATTAAATTAACTGAACTATGAGTCTAACAAATAATGATCAATGTCTTGTAAACTTAAGGTAATGCCCTTACAATCAACACTAATCGTGTCAAAAATGGAAAATTTCATGTGTCATCTTGCAACTAAAATTTGGCACCCTTTTTATGTATGGGAATAGTGGCTTCTCCAATATGTCCCTAATCAACAATAAAATTTAAATCAGTACAGTATAACAGAAGCACATAAAACTAGTGTGAGTATAGTCATACTGTGAAACATATTGTAGGAGCAAATCATTCCTTTACCGTTTCAGTCATAAAACGATAGTTATCAGCTTCACCACACGTTACCTATAGCATGAGTGACACATTATTTAAGTCAAGTCTTTTAACAGATGGAAACCATCCTTTCAGCACAAATGATTTAAGTGATAAAGTGTCATGGTCTATGGGGTACTACTTACAGTGAGCCTTGCATGGCTTCTACACTGGTTTTTTGCTTTTACTTTTCATGTTCCTTCTGATCTCTTCCCACCTATCCAACATCTTAACTCTACCTTTCTCCAATTTCAAGTTCTCATTCAAGAACATATTCTTTTGGCAGGCCACAAGAGTCCCAAAATGTGACTAAATGGTCCCATTAAACTATTTTGTAATATATTGTATACACTATACCACAAAATGTTAAAAAGAATTGTCAGTGTGACAGTGCCCCAGTTACAAAGTTCTGTTAGTCAGAAATTCAGACTCTCTCTCTACATTAACTACTAAGGTTTTCACTAAGTGACATTCAAACTCATAATAACCCCCCTCCTTGGTTTTGCTGTTTCTTTTATTCCACAGGGTAGTAGCATTTGAAACCCCTTGCCATCCCTGTACGTCCATAGATATCATTGTATTAACACACATAGTCTTAACCATGCTCCATCATCTATGCTCCAATGTGCTAAATTATCTTCATCTTTCTGTATGTGCATAACAAAAGGCAAACTTATAACGAAATAATGCTACATAACAAGAGAGGGAAGAAAGGATGAGGCAGATTTTCACAAGATTGCTACGCCAGCTCTGAGGTATCAAGCCTATACTACTAGGTCTTGGGAATTCATTACTTATCAGGAGACGATAGCCCCCCATCTGAGTTGCCAGTGCAGTAATAAATATGTTAGTATTCAAACACAATCACATAACTAAAATTTAAGTGATAAGCATTTAACACCATAAAAATAAAAATTTGTAAAATAACATTTACATCTCAACAGCTCAGTTGCTATGCCTTTGGCACAACAAACATATTCATGTTTAAGAATAAATAAAGGAAGCCTGATGGAAATCCTGTGGAAATAATCACCTTTAAGTCATCAATGAAACTAAACATGAAAATGTAATGGCAAATAATCTTACCTCATAAACTTTACTGGAACCTCCTCTACCCAGAAGTTTTAATTTCAAGAACTCACGCCCATTAACTTCTAGATGGTCAAACTTTGGATTTGATGCAGGGGATCTGAGTGGTAGAGCATTTCTAGGAGGTTTTAAGTTTACTGATTTAGCACCCACACTATGGCCAGTACCTTGAGTTGAGTTATTATTGAAGTTGCCTGAACTGTAACCACAATCTGTAGCTTGACGTGAAGATGCGCTATTTTCCTGCACTATATCTGAATTTTGAACGTGTGATCCACAGTGTGATCCACCAAGACATCGTCCTTTTGAACCACCCAAAGATGATTCTCTAATATTCAGACTTGTCAATTTAGTCGCAGAAGTACTTGAAGACCTACTTGTATGATGTTCACCCATAGGTGTATTTGAAGAGGACTTCATAATCTGCTGGCCAGCACTTACTATTCTTTTTACATCACTTTTAGCATTTTGTTGTGAGTTAGATGAAACATCCGAGAAATGATTTTGTATTGTAAGAGGTGAAGAACGAATATTGGCTATCTTGGGAGGACGGATTTCACTACCTGCATCTCTATTAGAAAGGGAAAGTTCCCTCTTAGTTTGACTATTCATACGTTGTTGGTCAGTCTTTGTGTTTCCTTCCTTGATTTCAATTTCATTCGGTGAGGATCCTTCTTTACAAGGTTTGCTTGTTACCTTCAGTGTGTTCTTATTATTCTCATTAATAGGACTTAGAGAGATGAAATTTGTTTTCTTGTTTTCCTTATCTTCTTGTCCACTCTGAACCTGTTTTAGACTTTCAGAGGAAGAGCTGATGGTTGAATATTTTGCCAATCCATTGCCCACTCTTGTATTTGTTGACACTTTAATCAAATATTTACTTTTCAAGTCAGGTGTTGAGACTGAGCGCTGCATTTTTGAACCATATCCATCACCTTGCTTTTTCGCAGACCAATTAGCATTAGTTTTTGGGCAATTTTCTGGACGTAATCCTTCATGGTTATTTGAAATACCTGCATCATTCACAGCATTCAAACTCTCTGCCTCCGATACTTTGCTGGCTGACGTGTAAGTCCTGAGGTCAGTAGTTTTTGGCTGGAAAGAGAGATTAAAAGTTCAAAACCAGCAATAACCTTCTGATTACTGTATATTCCTGGGCTAAGACATTGTTAGCAGATTCAGTACGAAGGGTTACAGAAATGCTAAATGAACATCATACATCTCTATTCGTAAGTACAGGTACTTATCATTACATGTACTGATTCATAAACTTTATACAAAGCAATTAAAAGTATGTTTAGTAATATAAAAGGTCAAAATTATATAAACTATTAAGAATAAGACACCACTTGTGAGAAAGGGAGATAAGGAATGTTAAAAATTATGATACTGTTGACCAATATTAGATTGCTGCCATATCCAGTTCTCTCTTGATATTTAATTCTCTTACTATCTAATGCATTCCTTATGCAGCATACTTTACTTTAATTACAAATCCGTCACTTCAATAAGAATTTGTAAAACTGCAAACCCATTATAAAAGAAAAATCTGCTGAAACAAATACTGTAACCCATTACAGCATGCAAATTTGCTAATGTAGTCACTGGTTTACATTTTTTCCACAGGTATCCAAACTAGAGTATTTTTATGTAGGAGTATTCCTCAGCATGAGCTGGAAATGGGCACTGAAACTTGGTAACAAGGAACTGACTGGTTTAAGAATAATAGCAAACCTCACCCCAACCCTATGTCAGATTTGATAAAGTTCGCTACATGACTCTGCAATACACTTCACTGAAAGCTCCCCACAGGCATGGGCAGTTCTACCATAGAATATAACAGAATATAGAATTTAGGCCAAAGGCCAAGCAATGGGACCTATTAGGTAATTCAGCGCTGAAATGGAAATTGATGATAAAAAGGATTGAAAGGTGTAACAGGAGGAAAACCTCACAGTTGCACCATTCTACTATAGACGTACTGTAGAAGTTCATGCCCTTCAAACAGATAATCTCATTAGGAAATGATGGGTACTGACTTTGCTCCAAACTGATCATAATAATAAGATGAACCCAAGCCCTTTGCATGCTGAACTTGATTTGATATGCCATATAGTTCACCAATGAGCTTCTGAGCTAAGGCTAGAGAAAAAAAAAAGTTCTGAACATGAAGTAACTATCTGAAGACTCCCACAGTGAAATCACTTAGGGCCTGAGTTAGACTGAGCAAATCAAGACTGCATATTCTAACCCTAAAGTAAAGCAAAAACAGTGGGGGATCCACAGTAAAGGATGAAAAAACAATTACAGCCTATACTGTTCTATGCATAAGACATAAGCTTTATTTGAACAGCATACATACTGAAAGCCAAGCACACTAAGTCAAAAAAATAAACAAAAACTCAAGAAAAACAGCATCAACTCAAGTGGAGAATGTAGCATGGCATCTGCTTAAGACAGCGGCTGAAGAAAAGTACTGAGTTATCAACAGGTAAGTGGGCTGCAACCTGCCATTCACCTACCTACCACCTTGTCACCAAGCTTCAACAACTATTTTCACCTCACACCAGGAATACTCCTACATAATTCTGATGGCCTGTATCAGGGGAACAAATTCATTTTATGAGCATTTAAAAAATCTAGTGTATTACACACCCATCAATCTAGAACTTTATAGTTTGTAATTAACTTTATGTTCTTTTAAATTACAGTAATTATTATGACATGTTGCTTACCAAAATTACCTTTAAATTTCTTCTTAACTAGGATTATGCATCATCATTTTTCTAACCTTAAAATATGTTGAAAGTAAATTAATTAGCCTTATTTTATTTGTTCTTTAAAGGCACTTTCAAAGAGACAAATTTCATTAAAGTAGAGTTTAGTGAAGCAACACAAAAACTTGAATGCAGCAATGAAACAGAATGCATAGATTATCATTATAATTACAAAAAAGGGAGAAACCTAAGTTTTTACCTAGTTTCATACCAAGAATACCATCATTAATAAAAAAAGCAGAGATAAAGCAATTACATTCACACCAATACATGATCTAAATCAACTGAGTACAATAAGCAACATAAGAGAAGGTTATCAAGCACTAATAAGAATGTCAGAGAGAGGCCTACATATCTGCTGCATATCATGTTCCCATCTAGTTTTTACTATTCTCACAAGAGGGCAAAATTTTCCTATAAGGTCAAGTGTACTTGGTAAATTTTACTTGCATGTAGAGTAGACTATCTAGCAGCAGGGCACACAAAATTACACACATATTACAAACCTGAGTCACTTGTTCTCCCTCTGGAGATGAACTTGCCCGGCCTTGACTTCTTGCTGTACGTAATAACAGTGGTCCACTGGACAGCCCCAATTTACTGAAATAAATTACAGCACATGATTTATGACATATATCAGATTAAACATTATACCATGGTACTTTATCAAAATGTATAAGAGATGCCAATTGGCAACTTTATTACACTTACAGATGGCCAGGCCTGTGATAGAAGGAAGAGTTAAACTTAGCGGTGTGGTTAGAATATAATAATAATGCAGTAATAATACTTAAAAAGAATCACAGTTTGAATGCCACTGAGCTTATACTGCACCTTCTCAAGTTGGCATATAAGTTTATTCGTTTCAGTAGGTAAGTTATAAAGCAGTACCCCTGCTGTTTATACCTTGAGAGAGAGAGAGAGAGAGAGAGAGAGAGAGAGAGAGAGAGAGAGAGAGAGAGAGAGAGAGAGAGAGACTAACCTCTTCCTTTTTACTACTGAGGATATGATTTCTTCAATTGTTGGCCCTGTATCCCAATCACCATCATCTTCCTCCATTATGTTCTGAAAAAGACAACATACAAAACTTTAAGTGTGTAAAAGCTATACATGAAATTTCTGACAAAATGACAAATTTTTAAAGTAATTGTAAAATGACAGATTTTTAAAGTAATTTGTATTTTTCCTAACACAAAAACCTGAGGTCTTTACATATGGGATTTACTTTTCAGAGCAAGCTGGAACTGGCCGTTAAACTTAAAACAAGGTTATTATTGGTAATTGGCTACCGATGGCAGGGAAGGTAGACCTGCCATCCAGTTGTTACACCTTCACTTTACCTTTTGGCCCAGGTAGCAAAATGAGGGGTAGTAAAGACGTTTTATTGTGTGCTTTAAATATTCCCGACATTCACTTTGGTAGCAAATGAGTAATTCTAGAAATGCTAGACCCCCTTAAGTCCTACAATTATAGAGGACCACAGTGGAAAAGCATGGTTTTTGAGGGGGAGAGGGGTACAAAATGGAGTGAAATACCATACAAGGATGTATTTAACCTGACCTAGGGTTATGGGTCCTCCCCTGATGTAGGGGGTGGGGATGGGGAAAGCTTTGCCCCCACCCTAGACCCCTCAACAAACTAACCTAGAACACTATTGATTAAAATAAATGGAGTTGAGACTTAAAGTAACCTAACTTAAGGAATCCGATTCCTATCTGGCTGCGGGGCTTCACCCCACCTGAACCCCCCATCTAACCTAGCCTCAGTCATTGTAAACAAATAAGCAAATAAATATTATGACTACAAGCTATCCTAATCTAAACTGCCAGGTCCTTGTCTGGCCAGGAGGGATTTGCCCCCCTGAACCATCCCCCAACTAACAAATTAGGTCACCAGGTCCTTACTAACCTAGCCCCACCCAAAAAACCCAGTCTCCCAATATAGCCCCTAAAAACTATAAGATATACAATAGGTCCAGTATCTCAAAAACAAGGCCAATAATTTGCTACACAGAAGGATAAACATTCAGAACACACTAAAATCTAATGTCCAATAAAGCTTACCTTATTCTAAATCAGAACTTGCTGCAGCATGCTATCATAGGGATGTTAAAATACATTACTATGCCATTTTCCTCTTTGTGTTTCCCCACAACCAAACACCCAACTTTCCCACCAAGGTCCTTAATAATGTAGGATATAACAGGTTCTAGTGTGTTAAATTATTAATTTGTTACCAAAATGAACATCAGCAATGTTCAAAACACACACAAAAAAAATTCAAATCAGTCAAAATAATCCAAGAAACAAGAGTGAATCATTTGGGTATTATTTTACATTCAACCATTACTCACGGTTGGGGTTTTTATATTGCGATCTTAAGTTTCCTTAACTTAGCATGAAAGTTATGCTCATATCTGTCAAAATTTACTGTTACCTACATTCTTCCAATGAATGTTATTCCCTGCTTAGATTTCTTCTAAATTGTTTGTTTATAGTAACAATGTCATGGAAGTGGAGCTCCCTATTTGTCTGAGTGCACTATGGGTAGGGAAGGATTACATATCTGGAACATCTGTTACTTTCACCTATAATTTTGTCCTCCTAACACACACAATCTTGTTTACCTTTGGAAACATTGAGTTTTACCCGATTCTTTGGAGTGTCCCATTTGCAGTTCTTCCTTAAATTAAGGGGAAGAATGACACTTATGATGCTGTAGTGCTACAGTGAAACTTGTGAATACAAAAAAAAAAGAAAGCAAAGTAATTTTTTGGTTAGTTATTTTACAGGTACCGTCTTGGAAAGTGCTTAAACTTTCACCATGGAAGTTAATTTTGTTCAAGAATCACTGGTTAACCATTCAGTCTGATATCCAGCATTCTTCAAACATCCAGGAAAGATCTTCATCAGTTTGAAGATGTCAATCTTACAGCACTAGGATAAGGACCTGTTGTCCTAGGTTAGGTTAGGTCAGGTCACAACCTTATTATAGGCAGTCCCCAGGGTTACGGTGGGGTTTCCATTCCAGTGGCGTGCCTTAAGTCAGAAAACGCAGTAACTCAGAACAGCATAATAAAAATTTACATAAATGAGAGAGAGAGACTTTTGTAACCCTGGGGAAACAAACAGGTTTTTAAGCTTTACCCTGGTAATAAACCAGTTTTCTCCCCTCCTTATAGTGAACCCTCCAGGTGGCTGCAGCTCCCTAAACTGGTTTTCTCACCTTGTTATAGCACCTATAGCTATGCCACTCAGAATCCTAGTGACAGCGCCGAAACTTCGGAACATCAGCTGTAAGATCGCAATGCCGTAAGTCGGAGTCGTCGTAACCCGGGGGCTGACTGTATTATCTATTTGCAGTGACCTAGGTTAGACTAAGTGGGAAGGGGGTCTTAGTCTAGATAAGGACCCAGGGTATGAAGCCCCCATTGCTAGGAAAACAAGTGGCCACAGGCCAAGGGCTGGGACCTATGAGGTCACTCAGTGCTGGAAGGGAAATTCAGAGTAGTAGGTTTGAAAGGTGTAAAAGGAGGAAAATCTCGTAGTTGCACATGAAATAATTATTAGGAAACGGTGGATAGCAAGATAGAAAAAAAGAAAATATGAATGGAGGTACAGTAAAAGGAATGAAAGGGGTTGCAGCTGGGGGCCGAAGGGACGCTGCAAAGATCCTTAGTAATGCCTACAGTGCATCCCTTGAAGTGCACTGATGGCACTAGCCCCCTATGGGGTCAAAGGAACAATGACCGAGACATGGGGCAATTTTTTCAAGCAATGCCTAAATTCCTAAAACCCACTTAACTGGTGAAACTTGGAACCGAACAGATGAACCGTTATGGTTCTGGCACTGTTCTCATACCCACATTTCCAGGTGAATGTAACAACAGACATTCCAAATATGCTAGCCATTCTTACCCTCAGGTACAATCACTCAAAAAAGTTTTGCAACATACTTCAAAACTTTTCGGACAACAACCTATAATAGCGACATCTGGCGCTATTTGGCAACTCAGTTATGTGCGTGAAACAACTGAACACTAGTGGTGGGTCAGAAATTACCTGCAGTTTCCCTTAAGCAGGGCTTTTCTGATACTGCTTACTGTTGTCATATTTTACTTAATTAAAGGATGTTACTATAATACTTCAGAGGTCATCGCTGTTCTTATGTTTCAATATTTTCATCTCCAACTGCCATCACTATCGTTGTTTTATCTCCTTCATATGTGTGGGGCCTAACTGTTACAAGTTGAACTGTTAATTAACATCAACAAATACGACTTTTGTAAAGATTTGCTTCACATTATTATTAATTAAATTTTTGAATGACTAATCTGAACTTGAAACTTAATATAAAATATTCTGAACTAGACTAACAGATTTCACGTCTATTTTTGTAATACATAGAATATAATCGCACATACACACACACACACACACACATACATACATACATACACACACACACACACACACACACACACACACACATATATATATATATATATATATATATATAATATATATATATATATATATATATATATATATATATATATATATATATATAATGTCATTATGTGTAATTTCTCATTTCTTTCATTGCTACTTAGGCCTATCATTTTGATGCCTCTTATGAAGTTAACTGAATATATAATGCCTATTTTTGTATTTCTTATGATCTAAGTTTCTAAAGAATTAAAATTAGCTAGAAGTTCAACATTAATTTAGTTAACGCTAAATGCCAGCAGTGAAGAAGAATACCATGCTCATCAGTGGAAATGTCTCCTCCTCATCAGACTCAGTATCATCGATTGGATTATATTATAATGCAAACCCTAGCATTCTTTGTGTTTCACTGATGTGAAGTGTTTCTTGGCACAGTATGATGAAATAATATCTTGGTCTCATGTAACCTGTTACGGATGGTTTGATTTGAATGGAAAAATGTTCTCTCTTTATAGCAACATCGGTGTTAGGAGCACCTTCAGTGATCATCCGATGATGATACTTTGAGGTTGTCCTCCAGTTTTTACAATGAATTTATCATGTTCCCTCGTTCTCTCTGTTGTTGTATCCCTCTATACATGGTTGTTTTATTTACCTATCCCATTAGTCTTATGCAAGCTAATGATTGTGGTCCGAAACTTTAAACTTCTCCTGCCCGAATGTGGTGCACAAACATACGTTATGAGATTTTTTTCTTTTTGTTTTTGACAACGATAATGGTTGAATTCTTTCTTTTTTATGTATATATAATTTCAATTTAGTTATTCAATATTATTTTATTAGTCAATAAGCTTTTTGTCTGGATTCAAAATATAGTTTCTTCTTTGACTCTTTTGCCCAATCATCTGGAGTGAAATTTTTTCAAAATGTTTCAGTTCATTTTTCGTAATATGAATTTTTCACTCACCACAAATGATTAATAACAAAACCGAATAAGAAAATTAATTTCATTGTGTAAATATCAAAAGAACAAATTACTGTTAGGTGAACGAAAACTTCTGGAACATGTTGCAGAATATTTTTGAGTGAGTGTACATTGGAACAAAACAATCCGATTATGAGTTGCACTCGTGTGATTGGGGAAAATCCATTGGGTAACTCCATTTTTTGGTAAATAGGCCTAGGCCTATCCCAGCAACAGTAATTTTGTGATAGACTTTAGTATGGTTTTCATACTAAGCAGTTCAGGAGACTTACGACAAAGCAAAAAAATAACTTTAAAATTAAGTACTAGTATTCACATAAAATAATACTCCATTTCATTTGGTGTGCAGTCTTCAAGTGTCAATTACGCTTTAGTTACAGCCGACCGACAAAATTTTACTTGAAATTCTTGTTCAGCAGCTAAAGTTCTATAGGAAAATGTCAACTGCCATAGGCTACCTCACTGCGGACAGCAGGCTTAGAATTACCCATTTCATATATCCTAATAATGCTGCAATCTAGCAGCTCCAGAATCACACCGCAGACATAAGAAACACTCCCCCATTGGCCGGGTGCACACACACACCCAGGAACCACAGCACACCTGGTGAGTAGGCCTAGGTTATGTCATTCCCTGTTGTATAGCCTAGGTTTCTTAAAGCTTAAGAGTGGGAATATAAGTGTAGGCTAATTTGTGTAAAGTGATAGGCTAGATTTGACTTGGGATGAAGAATACCAACAGGCCAAGGTAGGCCAGCCTAACCAGATAGGCTAGATAGCCAAAAATTATACTCTGTCCTACAGGACGAGGGGAATTAGCTTTTAATAGCCTTAAAAAATGTCCCTGTGAAAAACTCGTGAGCTACTACGCCTATAGATAGAACGAGAGGCTAAGACATCACAAAAGTGTGGTTAGAATAATAGCCTACTGTTAATTTAGCCTGCCTAAATTTACTACAGCAATTTTTAATTTTCTTAAGATAATCATCAGCGTGGCAACTGCTTAGAGTGGTCAATATAAAGGGAATAAAATGTGATGATAAAATCCCACCAAAATATTAATTTTGTTTACGGCAACTTAGCCCTTACGAACGGAATGAGGGTATTTACCACGACTTAGTTTGGTAAATAATCCCTAGAAATACTTTTTAAAAAATTGAAATACCTACTTCAGAATTGATGCTCATTTACGTCCAGACTTCTTAAGGAGCAAGACACTTTTATTTCACTTCAACCATTGGACGTATGTAGTTTTAACCACAAAATCCTCATTCCTTCACAACTTTAAGGTTTAAAGTTCGGCCACAAGTTGTTGTCAAACAGATCCCGATCTGTGATTGGCCAACAACAATAATAAAGGTTGGTTTGTGATTGGTCAAAGCACTTCACGCATGCGTATAACGAGCGAGTTGCCAGAGGGTTTTCCTTTACGTCATCACCTTTGCAGCTATCTATTGAGCTAAGACATGCGCGAGCACATCTCCCAGCATCAGCATCTTTTAAATCTCATTTTTTGTGCACGCAAAAAATATGGATATTATAATAAAATAGAATAATATAATTCATAAATCCATTTATGAAAAATACAGAAAAAAACTGTAAAAGGATCCACTAACAATTGCATTTTGGTCTCAAGGTAGGGACGGGAAGAAATTTTTAAAAATATGTCTGATAAGCTGACAGAAAAAAAATCCAGAAAACTAAATAATTGACACGTTGTTGACACTTTTAGTGAAAAATAAGCACATACAAGCTGCAGGTAGACGCTTTATGTGATTAATTTTTCTTTTCATTTAAAAAAAACAATATTAAGATAAATTAACGCTTTGTTGTTTTTTATGATTTAAATGTTAGAAATTATCATCAGCAAAAATGATAGGAATTGGAGTATAAAATTTAGGCCAAATGCCAAGTGCTGGGATCTATGAGGCCATTCAGTGCTGAGAGTTAGGTTGAAACAATAGTTAGGAGAGGGTGGAAAGTAAGATGGAAGAAAGAGAATATGAATGGAGGTATAATAAAAGGAATGAAAGCGGTTGCCGCTAGGGGACGGCACATTACAAAAAACCTTAGGTAATGCGTACTGTGCACTGATGACACTACCTCCCTACGTGGACAGGAATTATAATAACTAATAATTGTGGGGGAATATGGTAGCCTAACTTACATCGTTGGCATGTTTCCGTTTTCTCCTTAGGCCCTGGACTAGTATAATCATATGGGACATTTCCTAGTTAGGCCATCTCAGGTTGCAAGCAACCATAGGCCTAACAGCTAGGATTTTGTTTATTGAGGCAATTCAGTAACAGCTGAACGTGCTAAGCGTGAGTAATCATATAGAGCGTTAATTTTTTTACCCTATGGTAATCCATACATGAAAGTGTAGGTTTGTACTTGTGTCGGAACAATTTAATTTCTGTAAGGCTATAAAGCTCGTTGGCCTTCTGCTAATAATGTTTTTTTCTTTGTCTTTCTTACTATATCTTACGTGTTGTCGATATTTGTTAAGATAACACAGCTATGTAAGTGGGGCCTCCTAAGGTCCTTGAATAAACCAGGTCAAGTCAGAGATACTTACCCAAAACCATAGTTGTTTTCCTTCTTACCACCCATTAGGATAAACAAAGATTGGCAGCACGTGATTAAAGCGCTGTCACAATATCTTAATTAATATTTAGTAAGGTATTTCCAGCATATGAATATTATTCTCAGTTATAATCATATAAATTTCACAAATAACATCGCCTTTTAAAGACTATAATTACGTAGTTCATTTGTCTTATTCGAACAAGGAAAGCGCATTTGCAATTTGCGTCACCTCCCCGTGAACTGATAGAATTTAGGCCAGAGGCCAAGCACTGGGACCTATGAGGTTATTCAGCGCTGAAACGGAAATTGACAGTAAAAGGTTTGAAAAGTGTAATAGGAGGAAAACCTTGCAGTTGCACTATGAAGCCAATTGTTAGGATAGAGTGGAAAGTAAGATGGAAGAAAGAGAATATGAAGGAGGTATCGTAAAATGAACGATAAGGGTTTCAGCTGAGGGCCAAAGGTGCGCTGCAAAGAGCCTTAAGTAATGCCTACAGTGCACTGCATGAGATGCACTGACGGCACTAACTCCCTACAGATTTCATCTCCCTTTTGACTCAACTTGGAGCTAAACTATAGGAATGACTGTTCCCATTGTTTACTTTCAGAAAAAATAGTAGTTTTCAACTTCTCTGACTATGTCTAAGTGGAATTATATCTGTTACCACAGCAACCTTCTTTGACTTAGTTGGCTGCCATATTTGGAAATGATTATTCTAAACAGACACCTATAAACTCTAAAGTAGTCATCACTAAACCTGATACGGGAAAATGAAGTGTATTCTCTGTTAACATTACACTTCCAAAACTGAACGCCACCTTCTGATCGTTTAAATATGAAATGCGTCTTATTTTTCTATCAGTTTCCAAAATGAACATATATATTCGGAACTTCACTCGTCAGGTTCGTCTCATCACATCACGTTTTGTTCTGCAACTTACAATCGAAGCTTATTTACCTCCCCCATCTCATAACGTAATATGGTAATCGAGTTACAAGCAGCAACGTGGCATGACTTACATTCGCAACTCAGAATGCTCAATACTAGTCCTAGTGTTGCCATACTGCAGTACTTGTCTGAAAACAAGCATACCCCAACTCCATCATATTTTCCAGAGATTGTCCCTCTGGATCTCGTGATCTGTATATGGTGAGCCTTGACGTTCTATCTTGCTAAGGAACTGTTGCAGGGAACAACAGATTTTAGGCACAATTTTTCAAGACCTTGGTTTTATCTATCAGGCTTTGGCGGATTGTTTTTTAAAAACTTTCAAACTCACCTGTGCTGTACAGACTTATTTGATCCAACATTGTAAGTAGACCATGGGGTTGCCAAGGGGTCTCCTTTGGGTCCAGTTTTACCAAATATTTTTGTGACAATTTAGAACAGCTGTTTGGCTACTACTCACCACCTTTTCGTCCCAAGTTATTATAAACTGTTGTGGATGGTACTTTTTCAAACCAGCAGTGCTACCAAACAGTTCCTACCAGTAATTTTTTATCATAGAACATAAATACAGTGCTCACCTTTCTTTCATAGATGTACTGTATTAATCACCAGATGCATTTTGCATTTCATTTATGTCTATTGAATATAAACATGTATTGACAGTGGCTCAAATTTTTATAGAACATCTTTTTATACATCTAAACTTATATTTTTTATATACCTAAACTCTCTTTGGACTGGCTTTCTTTCCATAATGTTTCTCTTGAATATTAAAAAAATTGTTTTCCTAAACTAAATTTGATGAAAAAAATTTAATAAAAAATTACAATAGAAAATACCTGTGCCTTCATTAACTAAATTTGATTTATAAGCTTCTCTGTCTCACGAATGACAGAAAGTTATCTACATTAACACTTAATATCAAGAACACTGCCTTACCCTTTAACAGGCAACCTGGGGCGCAAAGGACTCCAACATATACAAGAGTTGACATCCTTGGTACTTTAGAATGTTGGAGAACTTCACTGTTAATTAATTCATTGCAACTATATCCTCCCTCCCACCAGTGGGCATATTTCAACTGGTGATTTGCACAAAGGTAGAGATTTGGGGTATCCAACCTAGGCTGTTGGTGTCATCAATAAGCCAGTATCTTTATTTTCTTTTTCAAGTCTTACCTCCTGAGGTCTGGTCAGTCAAAGTCTATTTGCTGCCCAACCTACTGGGATTTTCATACATTTATGCCCCTCATTAGAAACTTCTACATTCCTGACAAAAATTATTACAAGGTCAAGGTAGTCAGTCTTATCTGCTCTCGACTGTAAGAACCAACAAGAGGCACAAAAGCACTGAAAATACACAAAATTAGCACTCTGAAGCACAGAAGGGAACTTTTCAAATAGGAAAGTTCTTAGGATTGATATATAAGAAAAAGGTTCGATTTGAGCCAAGGAAACAGCCAGCACAGACAAAGACTGGAAGCAAGAAACACATCTGCAGCATACTGTGGCCAGAAGGACAATGGGTGATATGGCTTGGGTGAGAAAAGGCCTCCCTCTCCCCCCATCACCTAAGTATTGCCTTGTTTAGTCAGTTCACTGATGGTCCTGCACATATGTGGATGCATACTCCATAAATGAAAGGCACAGTGTTTGTATCTCCATAAGAACAAATGAAGAATAGCATTAATAATGTCCTAAGAGGATGAGTTTGTCATAGAATGAAATGAAAAGAAATCTGGAAAAATAAAATTTTACCAAAATTTTTCCAACAAATTTCTTTAGGTCCACATTGGTAATGCCATAACTGAGAACAGAGAAGACCGAAAGGCAGTAATGTAATTTAAAGGCACTAAGTACTAGAAGCAAAAAAAAAAAGGCTGCAAAGAAACAAGGGTAGTGAGCTACCCATCCAAAATCCAATGAGCACATGAGAGAGAGAGAGAGAGAGAGAGAGAGAGAGAGAGAGAGAGAGAGAGAGAGAGAGAGAGAGAGAGAGAGAGAGAGAGAGAGAATTATTCTAAGTCAAAGAAAGAGTGGCAACACTGGCCGTGAGGAATATACCTCCTCTTATCCTCCATTTAACTACCCGTGTTACTGTACCTAGATTCAATAACTGATCCAGCTTGGACCAAAGGATACTCTTATGTATGTATATAAGGCAATGGTTGTATCTGTAAGAACAAGGTAATTTTAACACTTGTCAAATCCAACATCTTGCTGAGCTTCTGTTAAAATTTTCCTATTTGTTTAGTGTCAAGGTTCAAAGCCTTCCTCTATTGCTTGGTAGGCAGTAGTGCCATCAGCACACACAAAAGATGCTAAGGGTTTGATCTCACACTGCAACCAAAGGATACGCAAGGTACTAAGGGCAATTAGTGTGCACTTTTCTTTACAACAACAGCAAAGCCACATGACTATTACTACTTTCCCTTTCTCCAACCATCTCAACCTCAATATGTCAGACTGCTGAATTAAGCTAATCAGGAGTGCACAGTCTGAGCAAATTAACCTGGTTAAGCAGTTTTCCAGAGCATTTCATTCACAATTTTAAGTGCAGTTAAAGGTGAAGTGTGGATTTATGCAAGCGGTAAAGTGAGGGGATTACTGGAAATAATTTCCTATTCCGTACAGTATTGTGTTTTTAATTGATGACTTCTAGTCAGTGTTTTTTTTAACACCCATTGGAACAATTTTATTCCATTTTATTTTATCCTTGCTACATTTATTACAATTTTGTTTGGTAAATATTCTTAGGTATCATAATTATAATCCTGGTTTTCATTTGAATTACCACATCTTTTTTCTTATTTCGCTGCATATTTTACTAATCAATCAAAATAAATCCCCATCCATGGAAAGGTTTGCCTACAATGATTATAAACACTCTTCAAATACAGTAAATGACATCACTTAATTCTATGAAATCAAGCTGGTGATAAAATTATACAAGGTATACATAACAAGAAATGCTGTATATATTACAACACAATGCATTTCATGACTGTATATAGTACAAGGATTTTAAGTTTGGGATACTGGTTAAAGCCCTGAAAAACACACAATTACTGGCAATCTTGGTTATGATAGACACTCGCCTAATTTTCTAAACTACAATAAAAATTTTCCAAGGGTAATAAAGTTATGTAAAAAAATACTCATAGAATTTCACTTCTATTATTCAAGTCAGATGAACCATACTAGATGCAAAAGAAATTCTTAAAAAAATAAAAGAAATATACTGTAATGTGTAATACCAAGAGTAATAATATTGCTCAAGTCAGAAACTTTACTGAAGAATATTTGCATTCATAAAATTGTACAATATTTCTTAAGCTAGTGACAGATCTATTTCTGTTTCCCATGCAAGTATAATGGAATATATTTGTTACTTGTAACAAACAGACAAAACTGACTAGAACTCCAGTAATATTGATCTACAGTGGGACTTTTCATCTTTTATAAGACTTCTTTTTATATATCAAAGCATATCAAAGCATCCAACTGGACAGGGCAAATCTAAATCTGTCCTGAACTGCACGTACATCTGGCAGTCTTATGAGTGCTATGGGTAAAATATTTATGTGCCAGGTGTTTATACAAACTAAGTACAGTACTGCTGTATGGTGTAGATATTCAATATAGGTAAAAGTTTGAAGGTAAGAAAAACTTCCACTTGGGAAGCTCATTCAAACTCTGGCACTTCATGATAACATTTTGATTAAAATCACTCCGTGTTACCTGTACACTGACAAATGCTCAGAAAGGCTACTCAACTTCTTGAATAAATGTACAATAATAAGAAATAAAACAACACCAATTACTTCTGAAAAAGAAATCTGCTAGTAAAATTTTCCTCTCTTATCTAGATGCTCTTCAAGCCTGATAAAATAGGCTACTTTGTATTTGATATAATTAATGTAATAAAAATAGACAATTTTTTTAGTTATGATAAAACTTAAAATGCTAAACAGTGTAAGATGTGGGAATGTGTTCATATTTTGTCATTGAACCTTTCCATCCTAATCTTAATTATACTGTATTTGTCAAAAAATAATGGACACTAACACAAACTCTGGGAATGAAAGCAGTGTGGAACCCCCAGAGCATGCTTCATTTTTCCCCTTTGATAACCATGTTATCACCATAAAAATAAAGTTTATGTAGTGAAGAGAGCTTCATTTGGCGAAGTTGTTGGCTTTGCTGCATGATGATCTGTGTCAATAGTGGTGGAGGGATTCTGTTGGGAGGGTTGATCAATGTCTTCATAAGGGCTCCTTCGTCCACCTGTGAAATAAATTTTGTTGGTAGAAAATGATTTGGCCAGTAAAATCATGAGAAGACCTGTCACCACCATCAATGATGTTTTTGTTAGAGTTTTTCATAGGTCATAAGTTAAATATCATCTGCTTTTTTTCATCTTGTATACCACCAGACTTTAATCCTATTTGGTCTAAGGACCCAAATAATACAAGTAAAAAATGAGCCAAAGTTTCTTCTCCGCTATCGAGTTTCCTGTGCATTGTATATATCATAGTCCACTGCTCTTTGCAGCTAAACTCCACACACTGCTTACGTCATGACCATCCCTTGAAGCTGATAGATTGGTAATGGTTTCGAAAAGTTGGTTAATCTATGGTTCTTTTCATCTTCATTAATTTTGCAATGGTTGTTTTACCAAGCCTAAAATACATTCTGCTGATTATCAAAGGAAACATTATACTACCCCCTGAAATAAAATACAGCAATATGTATCTCCCTAAAAATGGTAAAAATAAAATAGGAAAATATGAATGAAGTCAGGAGTGTTCCATGATGCTGCAATGTTGTTTTTCATAAATGAGGTTCACCTGAATATGGGGGTGACACAGGGTATGTCTTGTGTTCGAACTGATGCACTTGAATTACAGGCAATGATAATTACCGTCTGATATTGTCAAGTGTGTTCACCATTCTAAATTTAAATGCAAAGACTTTCTCAGAACTATGCAGACTGGTATTTCATACTGTATTGATTTTAAGAAATTTTACTACATTTTAAGTCATAAAATCTACTTAATTGCAATCATTTACACATTTGGTGGGATGACATGCAGTGACTACACTCTACTAAAGGAGAATATGCATATATTTAACTTAAAGTTACTGTATGATAGGCTATACAAGTCATACTGGATATAATTTGTTGAGAATTTTCTTAAGGACATTATCTCCTTTCTAAATAACAGGCTCATAAATGACGTAGACCTATAATGTCCTATATCTCTTTGTCGGCTTATGTAGCTTATGACATTTGGATTACAGGCCTATCCCTATCTTATATTCAGCCATTTTATTGTAGTTCTTGTTGTGGTTATTTTTCTTTTTTTGCTGCTGTTATGGTGCTTGTAATGTCTTCATAAAATTTTCATATGGCAACCTATGTTAACTGAAATTTAGTAATTTGTTTTAATTAAAAGTAATCGAGATCTTTATGAATATAGTCTAAGCTAAAATATTCTCCTAACAAGAGAGAGAGAGAGAGAGAGAGAGAGAGAGAGAGAGAGAGAGAGAGAGAGAGAGAGAGAGAGAGAGAGAGAGAGAGAGAGAGAGAGAGAGAGAAAAATATTTACTGACTCTTGTATCCTTTTGTCCAACAGGGTAATCTACAGTACAAAAATGCCCCCCCAAAAGCAAATGAATCATGGGCTACTCACAGACTGATTCGGATCATCTCATACGTAGTTTTTTCAGCTATCATTTATTTTTTTCTTATTTCGTTAAGCAACATAGATGCTTTCCTACCACAGCCTTCATTTTCATAGAATTGCTACAGCAGCCTTATATTTACTCATCACAGTAATATAATATGTTTTCCCTTTTGTAAATATATTTTAAATATAACTGATTGCGAGCAGTTTGATAGTTGTGTGGAAGGCTGAGACAGCCCTATGATTGGTCTGTGTGTGCCATCGGCTACATGCCATTAATTTTACTTTTATTCTCTGTGGTGTAAGTGGCTTTTTATTTACTATGGCCATGGACGCAAGTACACATGCATGTGTATATGCACATGCTTATACGTGTACATTTCACCTTATGCATTTACTGTACATTATATATCATGGGGTTGGAGCTACTATACTAATTAAAAGCAACTCTATTTCCAACAGCTACGGGTGGGAAAACTATCTGCAATAAGAAATCAACACATAGGTCCATGTCCTGTCATTGCCTCAAAATATAAGAATTTGATGTGTAGGCCTATGCCCTGTCATTGCCTCAAAATATCAGTAATTGACGTGTAGGCCTACACCCTGCATTGCCTCAAAATATAAGAATTCTATATGTAGACCTACTCTCACAATGATATTAATATTTGACATGCAAGATTATGATGAATTAATACAGTACCCTAATATCTGAACTAGCTGCATAAGTCTATGCTTCATTTCAATTAGTGTGGTCTATGTGGAATCGCTTATGTAGGCCAACAACAATTTAAAAGAAAAAAAAAAGCAAGATGCTTGTATATTTAGGCTATGCATGATAAAAAAAAAAAAAAAAAGATGAACATACGGAATGCTCCAAGATCTTCGTAATGATATTTTAAACTTAAAATATACCTTTTATCGGAGATATCAATTGCATACTTCACAATTCCGGAAACTCAAATCTGTGGTGTCATCATTCATGCATGGACCTCAAGATGACCGAACAAAGTCAAATCTGTATTGGCAATCATTGTGACGTCATTCCTCTTTTAAGAGGTAGCCAATCGCTGATGTGCAGTGGGCGGGGCTTAGCTGCAAAGGGCCATGGATTTTTGCTTATAATCAAGGCCACTGTAAACATCTATCTTCCGGTGGTCTCGGTATAATGCTGTATGAGCCATGGCCCATGAAACTTTAACCACAGCCTGGTGGTGGCCTATCCTCTATCATTGCCAGAAGCACAATTATAGCTAACTTTAACCTTAAATAAAATAATAACTACTGAGGCTAGAGTGAGCACTGGACTTACATGGGGGATTGGTTCTGGGACCCAATGCACCTCAAAATTTGCTTAGATTCAAATCCCTAATACAAATGGCATAATACACTATACAGTATAGAGAACTGTATTTGCAGACCCTAATACACTAGACAGTATATGTTGCTGTATTTATAGGCATATAACCTACCGCATAATATCCTCCTATAATTAATAAGAAAAAATGTTAAATCACTCTCTCACTGAAATTTCAATTACAGAAAAGAAAAATTAAGCACAACTGGCTTTTGGCTTTATTTCTCTCTCTCTCTTTCTCTCACTGGAGTTTCAACTTAGCTAAGCAAGCCTGGCATTAGTTCTTGTACAAGAGTGATTAATCTAAATTAATTCTCTCTCTCTCTCTCTCTCTATATCTCATTAAGTTTCAGTTATGTAAAAGATTTTAACTACTCTTGCCCTGCCTTATATAACATACCACTCTTTGGTAAGTATAGTCACAGTTTCAGATACAAATCATGTTTATATAACTGCACATTGTAAAGTAGTAGTTGGGATATGTCACAACTCAGGTTTCACTCTGGGGTCATATTAACAACTCTACACTTCAGATCACTGTGGGACCTTTTAGCTGAATATTTATAAAGTGAATTTTCAATTTGTGGAAGTTAGGCAGATGTAAGTTGAGAGCAAAGTGTACAACAAGTTTATCTGACAACTATGAAGAATCTTATTAAAAATAAAATAAGAGATAACTTGACAGTTAACACCCAACTTATGCAACCTTGAAAAAGATATCAGAATAAAAGGAAACTTCTCAATAACTTACATAACATCTGACTTTGCAGAATGCACTGAGCAGTCCAAGAATGTGCACAATATATTGAATACAGTTCAGCTTAATACATTAAATCATTTAAATGTACTGTATATATGTTACTATTATCATATTACAATAAGCTGTTAGTAACCACGACTTGAAATGGGAACTTTATCCATACTTTAGATGTACCATCTTGCAAGGCTCTGTTAATAAACCAAGGCTCACCAAAGACTACTGTAGATACAATCACAAATGCCTGGGTTACTAAGTTAAATTCATCATCACATTTTTAAAAATTCCATTACGTACTCACTGTCAATAAACACAAATGCCAAGTTTACCTATCTGAATTCAATGCAGTAACTGAACTGAAATGAGAGAGAGAGAGAGAGAGAGAGAGAGAATCTTTTCTCACAACCTCACCCGCTTTTAAATTTGCAACATAATTGAGAAAGGAATAAAAAAATCATTAACTACTAGATCTGTGGTTTCCACTCACCCTTTCAAAAACTCTTTTATTCCCCAAAATGGTTAAGCCTAACCCTCTCTTTCTGTTCAAAGTGGCTGCTTTTAGGCCTAATTCCAGGTACCCTTACGTCAAACAAGGCAAGGGAGAAGCCAAAATGAGAAAGTTGGGCCCCTCCCCCTCATTCTGAACCCACGTGGGTTGACTGACAACACGCGGTCGACTATAGAAAACATGACGAAGATTGACCTTTGTGCCATCTGGAAGAGAAGCCAGAGTAATCCCCGAAGGTTATAAATAGACACTGCAAGAGAAATTGCAGAGAGATCGCTCAGAACACAATGCGAGGACAGATGTCCTAACCTTGCTGTCCTGTTGAACCCCCCCCTGAACATGTGGTCGACCCTGGGGCTTGACCATGTGTACTTTTTAGTGGCATTATAATTCCCTCCTCCATCACCAGCGCCCTATTGAACGAGGACATTGTCATCTTGACTAGGGTAATGTGCCGGAGTAAGGTTCTTTAGTCAGTCACGATTCCTGTTATTCCTCTATCTAATATTTCATTTATTTTTCCACTGTGCGATCACCTCAGTAATTTGTGTTGGAGCATTCAGTGTTAACGTAATTATGCATTAGTGTTGAACCGAGTTTATTTGGCACCCTCTGTGCATTTCTCTGTTTCCCTTTGAGCATCTTATTATTATTGCAAGTAACCATCTTGCATATATTTGCAGATAGGCCTTGAGTGTGGAATCTCTCGGCCGATCCATGCGCAGTTTCCCCTTCCCACTGCGATGTTCCTTGTTATGAAGACATTGTCAGCGTAGAATATTTATTCTGTGTAGGATTCATTATTTTAGCAGGCCTTTGTTATTACCTGCCCAGTAATTTGTCATTCTTCTGATCTGTGTTTATGTAAATATAATTAGTTAAGAGAACCCTTATGTTTACGTGATTTTCCCTCACATGAAGAAGGCTTTAAGCCATAGATTTCCCTTGCTTTGTCTATGAATTGTCCTGATATTGAGTCAGATATGTAATAAATACTGTAAAGGGAACTCCCTCTGTTCATCCGTTGCCGCCCAGAATCAAGTAAGTATCCCCAAGATATTCGTAGCAATGTATACAAATACTTTATACAAAGTATTACTCTATTTTTATATAAGGACTTTGAGTCTCTGGAAATTTTAGGATATGCTGTATGTCAGGGAATGGATCCCCTGATTAATTCAAGGTTCAACTGAATATTGTACTGTAATAAGTACAGTACATGGATTACTATGAGACTGAAATTGAGAATCTTACCAAAAATACTTTCAAAAGCTGTTGGGAGGCCAAAGCTACCGTAGGTACCAGCTCTATCTTGTACTATTCGATAAAGGAGGAAACTTGACAGGGGCCTCAAGAGTAGATTAATGACTGCCATTGCTGCTCCAAATCGTCTGGTTGCCGCTGAAAGATGCATATACCATTTAAATGAGATCCTCCTTCGGCATGAGAAAATTAAGGAAATGTCAATGTAAATATTTTATCAGTACAAGTATAAAGTATAATTTTTCTTATAAACCCATATCTGAAATAAATATCTACAGCATAATTTACACCTATAGTAAAATATTGGTTTGCTAATTTAGATATATGTTACTCACTGATATCAACAGCCCAGTAGATAATGAAGTTTATAGCATCAAAAACAATGGACAACAAATTGATGCAAAGTGCCTGAAAAAGAAAGTGACTAAATAAGTAACCCTTCAAGAGGTATAGTTTTGAGTCCCAGATCATAAATGAAGCCACAGGAAACTAAACATCAGGGACTACATACCATGCAACCTCTCTGGATAACAGTTGCAACTACATTATTTGAAGGAAGAAAACCCCCCTAAACATTTTGGTCATAAATAATCACCCAACTGAAACTTTCAGCCAGCTGAGACATCGGTGTATCCAAGAGCATGAGCAATGCTCTCTTCGGTGTATGTTACTATGACCCAATCACCCAGGCCTAAACCTTATCATCTTTAAGTTTAGAAGCCACAGAGAGGTCACAATGATGGCTTAAAATAAGAGGATAAGCAACAGTAAATGTATAAATATAAAATCCTTGCAGAATATTTACAAGCATTGGCAAAATGCTATTTTATTAACAGCAAAGTGCTTTCTTATTGACGACTTTCGAAAATTACAGGAATGTAGCTGGTTGTATCAGGTGTCAGTTATTGAACAAAGTGTGTATTTTATTATATTACAATGACTCTAACTCCTACAACTCACAGGAAGCAACTCCTCTTGGAAGGGGATTCAAAATAGCCAGGTGAATTGAACTTGGTTATATAGTGAACTAATATACTGAAGACTGTGGTGTACTGAGTTCTGACTATTAGAGAAACAACAGATATGGATGTAGCAAATCCTAAACTCAAGTCTGACCCCACAGAGGGTCAGACGTGAGATGAGTTTAGGAATTCCTAGGCTTTCTCATAGAGGGGAAAAGGTGATGCAAAAACTTCTACGTGGAGGATGATAATGACAAGTGTGATCTTGATAAAACAGGTTAAGCAAAATTTAAATGCAATATTACTTTAATGAATATCTCCTAAACATCCACTTTATGAAGCGCTCCCTCTGATCATTCCTACACGATAAGTCCTTTCTCTTAGCTTACCCTGCTTTACAAGAATTGAGAATAAATATTCCTTAGGATCGTTAACTCGTATTAAATCTGTCACATGGAAACAATTTCAATTTGATATGGTTCTATATTCAATTTAAAATGAAATGAGTTTTTCTTCAGTGCTCATGTATTTACCACAAGTACCTTTGAAAAGTAGAAATACTTTTTATTCATATAACTAAAAAAATGTAAAATGTAAACTTTTTCCCACATACATTAACAGATTTTTTTATAGGGAAAGGATATATTAGAGTAAATAATCTATTATGACTAAATAATTTCAATCACAGAAATATTTTGAGTGAAAGTGCAGTTATATTTTTCATCTAAATGATTTTACATGGAGAAAATTCTTAAAGAATATAAACACTGAAAAAGGAGAGCTGACAATATATGGATCCATTAACAAATAAAATGTAATTAAGGTAATTTAAACTATGTCCTCAAAAGTTTTGAGGAAATCACTCATCAATAAACTCCTCTTACATTTGGTAATTTCTCTGCAAAAATGATAGCTACTTACAACCAACAAAAGAAATACTGTATTATATAAAAACATTTAATAATGTACAGTATCAGATATGTCGGATAAAAAAAAAAGTCTAATAACTTCTAAAATTGCTAAAACACAAGAAGAAAACAACACTTACCATAAAAGGTGCTTCCTCACTTTCACGATGATGTAAACTCCATATGATTGTTGCCAAGAGAAAACCATTGTACAAGAGGAAACTCGCAGGAAGGAACCCACACAAGTTGCTCCTACAAAAAATACAGGTACAGTTTTTTTTTTAGAAAACCCATCAACAAATTCTACACACTCATTCAATCATGAAAAGTAACTTTCACAAGTTTCATACATATCTACGAAAATTACACTACCATTAGCCACTGTGCACAATATGAGTCTAGGGTCCCCATTATAATTAGGTAAATGTTCTTCACATTTTTTTCCTGGCTTTACTTTTGTACAGAAAGAAAAATTTAAGACTTTTTTTCCAGCGTACAATAATCCTTAATTTTCCAAAATTACCAGTTTAGGCCCCAAAGTAAATAATAAACACTAGAAGAATCAAGACCATTATGCACTGGAAGGACCAAGACCACATGACGCAAGGTACTGTACTCAGGACATTGTTAAAATTACTTTTTTTTTTGTACAGTTCATCCAGACCCATGGACTAAACTGACTTGGAATTGAGAAATATTCCTACAATTAAGTTTCTTAGTCTTTCTTCATGAGGTTAAATTGTAAGAACTGCATCTTATTAGTACAAAAGTCTTCCTATGATTCCTGCTTGCTGTTTTTTCTAGAAATACAACTATGGTCAATTTTTCATAATCTGTTGACTAGTAACTGCACTTCACACTCCCAGCAATGTAAGGAAATCTGTTTTATACTTGGGAACTTGCCAACAAATAAGAAATTTGTTTCACCAATAAGAATTTCTATACCTTATATTACAGGTACAGTACTGAGACAACAGGCTTATTGTACATGCAGGATATTTGCCCATTAACAGTTTTAATTACCTTGTGTCTCCTTTCTTGAGGATATTTCATTATGTATGAAAAGGAGGTAGTGTTTCTGGTTCAGTTTGCTCCTTTCCTTGCATTCAGTTTTTGTAAGTTTTCTATGCAAATATATGACACCTGCTCCACTTTATACAAAAACTCTCAAGTTGAACTTTCAAGAGCAGCCACCAAAGGATTTTTCTACCAATTTTCTTCAAATCCTACAATATGCAGGTACAGTACTTCATATCAACAAAGAAAACAATCATTAAGCAAAGCAACAGAACTACCACACAAAATGAACAAGCAGAGCTGGTCACACCAAATGAAGAGTGAATCTATTCTACTATGTTCAGCAAATATACTTAAAATATACATGTATGGCAGGTTTTTTAAATACAATATACAGCATAAGTGTAAACTGCATACATATGCTCAGTTCTCATTGCAATACAGTATTTACAGCAGCTGGATATATAAATGTAGAGATGAATTTTTAAACTTATGAATAAAAAAACTGTCTTACTTTTAGGTGAGCATTCAAGAAATAAAAAATCATACTGAAGAACAAAACCTTTATTACTACCATTAAACAATAAAATCACACCAGTGAGTCCCATTTACAGATTCTTATGGGGCTAGAACAGAACTCTTCCTAAAAAAGAGCAAAATTCAGAGCAGGAAACTGAAGGTTTAAGAGCCATGTGGGGAAAAAGTAAAGGGAATGGCTGGCAAGACAGCAAGAAACACAGCAGGAGACTCAAAGGACACTGCTTAGGATTGTCAAAGGAGAGTCTCTCCATGTCAGAGGAAAGGTGAAAAATGTGAATGAGTTATGTCCATTCGAAATTTTTCAAGATTAACTTAACTTTAAGCCAAAACGCAGCAAAGATTCTAACAAAAGCCCCTGATGATTAAGTAAATCATTGCAAATCTAATATCACCCACACTGATAAAACACTACGTATTAAGTCTCGTTATCTAGGATCCATCTTATCTTATTTACCTAAGGGCACTGCAATCAGTAAAAAGGTATGGAAAGAGCAATGACTGTCTTCCTAAAATTGGATAACACCCACTCTTCCAGAGTCTAACAGTAATAAAAAGTTAAAACTGTTAGTAACGGGCAGTGTGCCATCGTAGGAAGTTAAACAGATGTTAACTTACTGCAATTTTCTGAATAATTAGGACACACAAACTCTGGAGGCAAAGGATGGCCTCAATCACATTACTATGTTGAGAACAAGGGAATAAACTGATTCAAGAACTTTTTTTTTTGAAATTGAAGTTCATGATGTACTGCCTATAAACCTGACATGACAGTAGCATCAATTATTGTTTCACATACTGGAGAACAAAAGGTTGGAAAAATTAAGCAATATCATTATCACTTCTGTATGTAAAAAGAGACCCATGCAATACTTAGCTTTCTGCCTGCATTAGACAATATACAGTACCTTGAATACACCAAAAAAGAAAGATGCAAATCAAAAATAAAAGCATGAATCTATTGTTAAATACTTGGTAACATTAAGTGCAAAGTTACCAGTGATCAGAAAAGCATATTTGAAAACATTATAATATGAGAATATCTAATTAGTAAAAATTACTTCCAAAAATTGTAAAAAATACTCACAACTTCATTATGAAGTTTATTTTCACCAAAAGACTGTTGATCAACATTAAAAATATGAATTAAAGAACTCTGGTTGAGAGAGAGAGAGAGAGAGAGAGAGAGAGAGAGAGAGAGAGAGAGAGAGAGAGAGAGAGAGAGAGAGAGAGAGAGAGAGAGAGATTCCAGTAGGGAAAGCAAAAAACATAAAACATGCACAGTGCACACAAAACCATTTCAATATGCAAAAAAATATGGTGTATATAGCAATTGCTTCACTGTCTCTAAAAAAAGCCTTGTAACAAAACTTTTCAAATCAGCATATGATTATGATATGTAAACCAATACCAAATAAATAAAAAAAAAACAAAAGATGGAGGGAGGGGGTGAATAACAGTGCCAGCTTAACACTACAGGTATTTACAAAATGCCTGAAACAACAAATTTTATAAGCAAACAAAATAAGGTATAACACATCAAAGCACTACTTTATTACAACATAAATGATTTACCATACTGCGAGTGTCAGGTGTGCGAAGAATATGCCCTGTAAAAATGAGAAAAATCATTGACTTGCTAAATTTAAATGCCCACACTTATATAAACACATCTGGTTGTTAGCCACATATTGTACTACAATGTATCTAGAGGTGCAAATTCAAACATTTAAAAATAACTATTATCTTAAAGATATAAAACTATTATTTGACATTGCCTCAAATGTCAGTCTAGGTAGAAAACCAGAGTTAAATCACTATTTATAAAGTACAGCAATACATTTGTACTATGAAACATAAAACCTTTTAAAATCATCTCCATGTGTTCATAACAGGCAACGAACCCTTATTTTATTAGTGCTGAATGGCTAGCTATTCAAGAAAAAGGAACACTCATGATATCTTCAGCCGACACACCCATACCACTAGTTATTGCTGATTAGCTACCACCGTTAACTGGTCCCATAACATTATTTGCAGCTCTACTTTTCAAAGAATCCATGTGAGAGCTTATACCAATCAAGAAATACGTCAGGATCACAGACTTTAAAGTGAAGGCTGAAATACTGAGTGAATACTATGAAAAAATAATCCTTGTAGTGGATTACACTACTTCTATAAAGGTCTTAAGAACCACTAAGTCTCCTAAACCTTTTATTAAGTTAGCATACACTTACTACAGTATATCCTAAGAAAACATCTTGATCCCAAGTCCCATTTGGGAGAGCTTTCTACAGTAGGCAAGGCCAGCCCTGCAGGAGCTATATTAATTAGCTCTGTGGTCTGGTTAAATAATAATAATAATAATAATAATAATAATAATAATAATAATAATAATAATAATAATAATAAACTGTGCCTTACATGATGCAAGCAGTACTTCATCATTTCCCTGCACTGCTTCCTGCTATTCGATTTCTTGCAATTTTGTCTTACTCCAGTTCTCATCTTTCTCATTCAACATCATAGCCTTCTGGCCTGTCCAGTGAGTGAGACTTGAGAAACACTGGTCTAATTCAAATCCCATCTCCTTCAATCTACAACTGTACATCTCATCACAATAATATTCATTTGTTTCTGCTCTGCCTTTCTTGAAAGTTATCAACCACTTTTTCCCGGGATTTTTTAAATAGTGCTCTGTATCTTCAACCTTTGGGCTTGGAGCATTATAGAACTGAATCCCCCTCATTGTTTCTCTTTCCAAGATAGAATCTTCTTTCAACATCCTCAAAACCGTATCCCACCATCACGTCATTAAAATGGACCATTCCAACACAACCATTACCTGTATAAGTCTTATAACTAATGTATCCTCCAATTGTGGCATCTATCAACTTCCCAAAATTGTGGTATATATGCTGTACCAAAAACATTTAGATTACAACTAAGTTTTACAGCTGTTGGGATTTTAGTAAATCTTAAGCACAGTAAACTCTAATATCAATGCTTCATACACATTATTAAATTCTAGTACAATCATTAAGCACTGTATAAGCACTGAATAAAAAATGAGGTCTCATAAAATGAATTGCAAGGATTTGTGCTTAAATAGGGTGGGAAGTAACGAACCATACAGATACAAAATCACTCAATACGGCCAATCAGACATTACTGACTTCAATTTTATTTATCTTATTCAATTTAAAAGCAGATTAGCAAGACTTCTGACTACACTTCAAGATTCATAGGAGTTGTCCAAAGAATCTGTTCTTAACTGAGAGCTGAAAACTGAAGGAAGATAGAGTTAAAGAATTTGGACAGCTAGGTGGGAAGAGACCACAGGCAATGTACATTTTTTAAGAGATAAAAGGGTTCCAGCAGAAAACCTTTAGCCCTTAGAACCGCCTACAGTATTCCAAGCAGAGCACATTATAAGTACAGTAAACCTCTAACAGGCAAACACTAGTGCATTGTGTTGAATGACCAGGCACAAAAGCACACGAAAGCAGGAGCATTGTTAAAATAAAAAACAAAAGAGCATAGAATGGCAATGTGCCATAAATACAAAATCAAATTATCCAAAACACTGAAGGATGAGTTCGTCCTCTGCTAGAATGTCATCACTGGACAAGAATGAAGCCAAATGAGGGGCCTAACTTACAAGTTTCAAAAGTAAATAGCTAATACATAATAAGATTTTCAACACTACCTAACATTATCAATTCACACAATGGATAAAATTTCTAGGAACTATAATTAGCTAACTGAGACATTGATTTCTTTTTAAATTTAAAAAGTTGATTGTTTTGGGACGGCCCAATGAGAATAAATTTCAACAGTTACCTAGGCAAAGT
This sequence comes from Macrobrachium rosenbergii, assembly GCF_040412425.1. NCBI lineage: Eukaryota > Metazoa > Arthropoda > Malacostraca > Decapoda > Palaemonidae > Macrobrachium > Macrobrachium rosenbergii. Next base: position 40,751,050 of record NC_089754.1, on the reverse strand, counting down.
AATTGGGAATAATAAGGAAAGAATTTATCTCTATATACTTGAGTTGTTGAAACATTAATTAAAAAACAAAATAAAGAAATGTGACAAAAAAATGTAGTGCCACCATTATGATGAGTTAATACTGTACTCCAGTGAATGACAGATACAGTATTATACAAGTAACATAATTTGAGCTTAGAAATTGCATTGCTATGAAGGAATATATATAAGAGGGTAATTAAAACATTAACAAGAAATTGAGCTGGAAGCTGACATGTGAAATATATAACTTACATTAGGATGAAAGACTCAAATTACAAAATTTAAATTGGAACTTCAATTGCAAAACAAGGGATACAAAAGCACTAACACATCTTTCCAAGCAAAATGGATTAGAGGTATAAAACATAATGGCTTAACCTTCAAAAAGAAATTAATAAAAAAATACCCAACTGGCCAATGTTGGTAGAATGACAAAATCAATCAAATGCCAAAAGTACTGTTATCCTGAATCAAGGTGTAATACAAGCACATGACTGAGCCATATGGCATTATTGGGTGTTGTCACTTGAAACTTCAACAAGGACTGCAAGGAGGACTTGCTTACCAATGCTTCAGTTTTTTTTTCTTATAAATACTTTTACACCTCATGTTGAAAATCTGTAACACAATAAGTTTATGGAAATGAACAGGTGACTTGAAATGTTACCCTAACACTGCATGCTCATTAAAAGTAAGTTTTTGTAGATCTAGCATAAACACTTCCCTGTGAATAAGTAGTATTTGGGCATAAGGGCTATCTGGCAGAATGGGACAATAGCTAGTACTTGGTTCACAGATGGGCCTGCTATCAACAATAACATTTTTAGGCAATAATATAGAAATTACAAGTGTACTTGCTATGGGATTCTACTAGCAGCTTCAATTTTCCTTAACACTAAGCTGTGGAGTACAATGCTGATTTTGGTGTCACAACAAATCTGAATACTTGGACTTTTGATTATGTTGAAAAACAAAAATTAACAATAAAAACGCCCAATGACAAACTGAAGTTAGCAAAAACATAAATCTCTTCAATTTTACTTGAATACTTTCCAATAATAAGGTAACAGGGATACAGCATTTACATTCTTTTTGTGCTGTGAAAAATTAATGTAAATAACCTTTTCAATTAAGCATATTTTATTCCTTCTTATCATGTTACTACTACACAATAAATATAGAGAAAAAATGCTCAGTGTTTTATGATTTGCAACTCTTCATAATTTTCTTTGAATAGTTTGTAATTTGGGAATACAGTTCAGCATCCTTGCACACTTCTAGATAGCATTCTAATGCTGCTACTTGTCAAAATATTTGATTAATTTTTCTCACTTTCTATGGGTAACATAAGTATTCTCTATGGATGAAAATCTGCTTGAAAATGCTTTATGTAATCTGAATTCTAAAAAGGTCGAGAAAAATGAAAGTACAACTTGTTTCAGTCCCAGATATGCAAATCTAAAGTACTGCAATAAGTAACAGTAAAAAGTTGGTACCTATCGTATTTTGTGCAACACCAATGCCAGCTTGCATTAGGGTAAAATGATAATTAAGTACACTGTACGATTAGTTTTGACAATGATATGTATAGTAGATAATTAAATTAAATAAAAAAAAGTTCATCGTTATCAATGAGAAAACAAAATACAGTACAGTACACAAAAAGCATAAATGCTTTGATAATAATCTCGTTTCTTATCATCCCTACTGTATGAACATTAACTTCAGTTTGAAAGGTTTAAACCACATGAGAATCCAGATGAAAATTGTGCAAATTAAAACTGATATAAAACTATAAACACTGTAATAGTCATCACTGAGGGGACACTCACTAAAGCTTAACTTGAGATAGAAATCCTGTCTTGTTCCCATATTCCTAGATACAATCTTGTTCCCATATTCCTAGATACAATATTTTTCCAATAATTTACAGGAAACTCACTGAAACACAAAATTGAAAGACACGTGACACCTCAAAACAATTAATTAGTACACTATGATATTCCTTCCATCCAGTTATTTCAAAATACTCTCACTAAAAGCCTTTGAACCTTTACTAGCCTGTACAAAACATTTAAAATACTTACAAACAATATGTCCAGTCTGTCTTGATGGCTTATTTCCATATAAGAAATCCGATACAAATAAAATATCCCTTTCTTCATTGCGTTAAACATTGCCACAAGCTAAAATTTTCTTACAGATATCAGTCTCTACACCAAATTCCCTTCATTATTACAAAGCTTTGATTTTAACAACTGCTTGATAAGTTACTGGAAAAATGTCCAATATTCATCAGCTCACATACTAGATGTGGCTAGGCAGCCACCCTCCCTCTGACTAGGTGCGTGTAAGAGTTTCACGCTAGCAGCAAATCACGTACATGAGACCAATGACACGTTAATCCCTTCCATTTACAAATGATGACTTGCCAGAATGTCATACTACACTGAAAGATTTTTTTTATAGTGAATAAAAGACCTATTATATAAAACTTTTAATCGCTGAAGTGATCCACATAAAAGAATAATATACAGTGCTGATAGGTAATGCAAAAACTAACAAAATTACAATGATCTACCTTGATTCCATGCGAGACTGCATGACATCACATGAAAGATGTCAAGAGCCAAGAGATAAAGATGAATTATCCTTCCATTATTTTGTCTTCACTATAACATTTTTGGTTTTTATTCTAGGCCTTCCTTTAAGAACAAGTCTTGAGTTACTGTTCTTTGGTGAAATGTTTTTACTCACATACACTGTAACAGAATGGCAACCAACTTTCCCAGTTGTTTGATGGCACTCACACATTAAAGAACAGCTTTAATATCAGTGAATATTAACTTCCCATTATACAACAGGCCACCTAAAGGAAACAGTGCTTACAAAATTCACAAATGATGTATGAATTAAAAAATTCTGCAAAGCTGCTCCAACTAGAACCAAAGCATAAGTAATGTCAGTTGTTTCATAGTTATATAAAAAGTATTGTAAAATATATGTACCATACATACAGTACAAAATTACAGTAAACTTAAATAAATAAAAGTATAGTACACACAGTACACTGAATAAATCAAAATTAATCATCAATTTGTTTAAAGACTATCAGGAGAAGACATCATGGAAAGAAATGAACTTGTACAAAATTTTGGACAGGGTAAGAAAGCACGATTTTCCATAAGAATTCATTTATTGAATCTGTGCACCATGCATTTTATGCTCATTTTCCTTAACAGAAATGAGAAACACTTGCTGGAAATTATGTTTTCTTGGGTGAGTATGAGTGAGTATTAGTCAGCTTTGGTTAGGTGAGAAAAGAATTGAATCTGATCCACAGTCTATGTTAATTCCTGACAAAGACCATCAGATCTGAAAATCTGCTAGCTCTCACTGAAATCACTTGACTTGAAATTACTGCACTCCTAATGCACTGACTCCTGCGGAGGGCCCAAGTTTCATTTCCCTCCAATTAAATGCACCATCTTTCCAGGAGTTACATCTAGGGCCATTAAATATTGGATGCCAAAAAGAGAGCATAATTCTACATGGATCAATACAGCACTACTAAGATAATCTGTGATGAGACCAAGAGTAAATGGTCCCTGACTACAAAAAAGAAGTGGCAAAACTTTTTCCAAGCTATGAGAGGAGAATAACAGGTACCCCTTAGTAACTGCCAGATAAAAAGTACCCAAAACTACCATTTTGGAAACTCGAATGGCTTGGTTTTAGTGTAAGAACAATTGGTTTCCTCAGGCAAATAGATGTACCATTTACTATTACAGGCAGTTATTAAAACATTAAATTACGGCTCTTCCTGAAGTGATATTTGATAAAAAAAAAATCATCACACAAAAAAAGGAGCTTATATTTCAAGGGGAAGTGTACTTCTAAATTTATTTTATGATTTTGACAATACTGTATTAATCTCAGTGGTAAAATATTATACTGTTGCTTTTTAGCTCCAAATATATCTTTATCCTTATTCTATACTGGGCTAAACGCTATCTTTTGCATCGTCTCTTCTGTTAGTACCAATTCTGAAATAACATCTGACAACATGCATCTCCCTCCCATTGCTTGTGTTTATAAACAAAAGAAAACTAAGAGCACATTTCTGTTGTTGAACTGGATATTCCAGAGTATTTGTATCTAAATAATTATCACAAGTATATATAAAAATCCAATGTCATTAACATGAGAGAGAGAGAGAGAGAGAGAGAGAGAGAGAGAGAGAGAGAGAGAGAGAGAGAGAGAGAGAGAGAGAGAGAGAGAGAGAGAGAGAGAGAGAGAGAGAGAGAGAGAGAGAGAGAGAGAGAGAGAGAGAGAGGGGGTAGGTTTGGTGCCCTGACGTTCTACTTAAATCTAAATGAAAATTTTTTGCAATAGGAGAATTTTTCTTGCCAGAGAATTTTTCTTGCCAATTTCATATTTATAAGCAAATTAGGTATATATTTCTGTATAGGAGAGGGAGCCTATTTACTTTACTTCTTCAAGTCTTGCACTCCTACATGTAAGACCAAAAACTAAAAGAAAACATAAAACAAACATATATCTCTCAGCGCTCACAAACAAAATGAAAAGGTATTAAGAGAATACCACCTGTATGCCATGCACAAAAAAATAAATATATCATGCAAATCTATTAATCATACAAAAATTCAACACTGAACTATGTCTGTCTGATGTGCTATGAAAAAATACCATTACAAAAGTGCAACTGAAAAACATTCAAAGTACCAATGTCCTAGGTGCAGATAAGAGGATAACATTAATATACAGTTTTACAATCAAGGAAACAAAAGATAACCAGTTTTGGGTAGTGTGATTGATGTCCACACAACAGAATAATGAATCAGAAAATCTAAAACTAGAAGCACACGTCCTAAGGAGGCTATGGGACTTGAGGTAAAAATGGTTTTTTCCTACTGAAATAAAGCTTATATAAGATCATCAAACAGAATACCATATTATAACACGGAGTTCAAATCATAATTAAGGAGTAAGAGGATAAAAGCTCTCAGTCATTTTGTCTAAACGAGGCACTTAAATAGATGGCGTTAACACCCAGATAGCTTTCCCTTCCCTAACAATGACTTAGACCAAACCATATCCAGCTAGAACTCTTATCCAAGTTCTTATTCAAAACCGGAACTTTCACGAGCACCCTTATTAAACATACTCCAAGTAAAAATTTAAATCTTAATTGCACCCTAATACTGTATAGTTTATTGTTGGGCAAAAACTTTACTAATATATCTAATATAAATAGCTGAATATTTTCCCAAGTTATAAACAGTACGAGAGAGAGAGAGAGAGAGAGAGAGAGAGAGAGAGAGAGAGAGAGAGAGAGAGAGAGAGAGAGAGACTTCTGAGAGAGAGAGAGAGAGAGAGAGAGAGAGAGAGAGAGAGAGAGAGAGAGAGAGAGAGAGAGAGAGAGAGAGAGAGAGAGAAATACTTCTCTTGTATCAATATCATGATATACTACAGAATACATAAAATACTGTCATTTATTTTTAAATACTGTATATAAGTTATTCAATTTATAAAAAAGTTACAGTTGAAAAAAAATCAGTGTAATCTTAAAAATACTTCTCACCTTATGCATTAGGAAAGATATGCTAATGGGCATCCACTTCAACTGAGGTCTTTCACATGATGACTCAATGGTACTGAATGATGATAACAATTATAATGAAAGTGATGATGCAACATAAAGATGGTGAAGCAGTCTTGTTGTACAGTTATTACACTTACACATGAAGACGTACAACAGAAACCCAACAAAAAACGTTTATTCATTAAATGGCATGCTTATCATTTATACCATAAGTGGAGTTGGACTATCAGGATGATCTTTCTCTTTGCCAATGGTACATTACATACAATGAGAGGAATTGTAGGTCTCAGAGCCTTTCTAATGGAAGGAGTGGAGGGTGTCGAAGAAGAAGCCAATTTATAGGTTCCATCACTGGGATATACATTATGATTTCTATTTGACTTTTCATTTCCCTGAAAATTTATTTACAGTATTTAGTGGATTTTTTTTTTTTTTTTTTTTTGCCATTTCTTCCATATTCAAGGCACATACTCTCAATGAGTCAACATCATTAAAATACTCTACTGGCAGAGTGGAGAACCAACACACTGTACTCCCTGTGCAATATTATCACAAATAAACTTGTTTCCTGGCACTAATGCTTCTTGGTTTTCTTCGTCTGATACAGTATTTATTTGGGTCGTTATTTCAAGTCACTTTCTGTTAACTCAGCTAGGGTACTATTAATGAAATCTTGAATTTCCCCATGATCTATACAGTACCCTGAAACTGTTCCCCACCTATCTTCATTGCCATAGTCACAATTTCTTTAGTATTTCTCTGATAAGCTGTGGTAAACCAAGTGATGTCAATGACTCATTCTGGACAAAGTTTTCCCCAGTTAAATGTCTAATGCTTGACAGCTTCCATGGTTCTTTGATGATATTTATGGCATCAGCAGTGTTTAAAGTTTCTGAATGATTCTCTCCATATGGATTTGAATATCCTTATTACAGTACCCCCTACCTAAAGGTTAGGTTAAACCCACCTGTGTTGGGGTAAAGCAGATGACTCTGATGCTTTTGTTCAGGAATGTGGTTTGGCCTGGTCATTGTTCAGTATCAATAAGACCTTAAAATATATATGTACTTCTTGTTATGCATCCAAAATATTGTCAACTGGAACTTATTTGCAAGTGTATACATTCATATACTGCCATAATTCGCCATTTTCTTCAAACTGAGCTTGTGATAATAAAAAACTATGTACAGAACAGGTATTTTTAAAGCCTACGTCCACGTATAGGTTAGTGTCATATGTACAAAAAGAGAATGTTTCTTTTACTTAAAACATGCCACCAGGAGGTGGTGAAAGCTAAGTACTAAGGAGTCATTGAGGGGGATATGTGTCTGTGTGTGTGTGCCTGAAAAAAGCTCCATGGGTACCCAGACCTCACCAATAAATAGAGGCACAAGAAGAAGGGATGCCGAGAATCACAGAGTGCAATCAAGACTACAAAAACTTTAATTAGCATTTCCATTATTACACTGCTTATATTATTGTGTAATTTTCATTTCATTTATGTAGATCAAGAGAAGCTTTGTGAATTAGTCGATATTAGGTTTAACACGCAAGTTTTGTAACTACCAGTCGGTCTTTTCGTTAAGTTTTTCATTTTCTTTTGGATGTAAAATTAAATTCCCTTTCATTACATATAATTATCAGTTTTATCATTCCTCTAAACATCAGGTTAATTTCAATTACTGTATAGCTATCAAAATGCTGAACAGTATAAATGAAATTAATTTTATTCCTTATCCATAATTTTTAAATGTAGAATAGAACTTTTGATATGATATAAACTAAAACTTACACAAACCTGAAAGGCAAACTAGTCTAAAATGTATTTCTTATGTTCAGATATATCAAGACATATTTGATAATGCACATGAAATTAGCAAAACCATTTACCTAAGCAATTATACAATTAATAAAATTTACAAAATAAAACTAACAGAACCTACATTAGTCTACTATAATACATAACCAAAAAGATGTTCTCTACTAAACAACAATTACAGATTTTAGTTGCTCTTCATTTTACCTAGTAATTTGACATTACCTACTTTACGTAGACAAAATTTAGCAGATGGAATTCAGATTCATATAACCAATCAAAATTGCCTATAATTAATTTGGAAGTGAAAATAAAAATAATTTCTCATTAATACTACAGGAATCCTGACACACTATTAATCTGACCTAACCAAAGACAAATTGTCTTTCCTCATTTGGGGTACAAAGAACACCACTTCCTCTTAGCCTAAATTTGATGTAGGCCTATGACACGTAGGCTAAAACAAGTCTTGCCTAATGTAGCCGCAATGACAGAGTCTGGAATCGGTAGAACTAAGCAATAGCTCCGCATGGGGTATTACTTTGGAAATTGATTTTTCCTATAGTATTTTGGTTGCTTATCGCGAATTTACTGTTAATTTTTGTCGGTTGACTACAAATTCAATTAACCTCAGAAGTTGTATGCTGGCCAACCTGGAATGCTATTGCACAAGCGCAGTGTTATAGGGGAGCTTTTGGTAAAAAGGGAGTTTCCTTCACCAAAGGTGGAGCCCCTGGCTAAGTAAAACGGCCTGCTAGATTAGATTAGGTTAGGGTATGTTAGGTTAGTATAATTTTCCTTTAATAATAGGTTTCCTTAGCCAATCCCTTCTTAAAAATATGGCTCCCTAATGATTTGCACAAGTGCGGAACCATTCCATAACAACATGGCAGTCTGATCTTTCTCCCACCGTTTTTCCCCCAGCCAAAACCCCGCATTCCCAAAGGGTCCCCTACCATGCTGGGTAGATATGAGGTTAATAATAACTGATCGACAATAATCACTACCACCTCACTTCATCAGCAACCCTAAAAGTATAAGAAAAATCAATTTCCCAAGGTAATACTTCGTACTGAGCAGCCTCATATTTTTACCCTGGAATCCTTTCCGGGTTTAAGAGATGCGTAGTTACTTTCAAGTTTATGAGTAATCTCGTTGCTGGACTAAGGGCCTGGTGTAGGGCAGGACCTCAACCTGTTTGCATATGTCAACTACGGTAGGCCTAACCTCGGTCTTCATGACTGTGAATAAGGCTGGTTAAAAATCGCAGAACATAAAACGAGTCCAGGTTATTCTTAATCAAAAATGCATTAGCATCACATAAAATCCCGAAACACACTTTTATGGGCGCTGATCATTCAACCATTAGGACGAAACGAAGCTGTTTTCGTTCCGCCTTGGTAGAGCTAATGAGATTTGACAGGCCATCCAGCAGGTATAGTCATTAAAGCTTCCATGAGAAGCTATCCACTATAAAATACATAAAAACGCTACAAAACACAGATCCCAGACTCAGAACAAACAATAATACATTACCCTTAACACAACAGAAGAATTGGGAACTGTAATCTCCATTGCGCTACAAATAATATTGATCACGTTCTGCCTGACGTATGACTTCCAACAACACAAAATGACAACGGGTCGGTCGCTTACATTCCGGGGAATAGGTAACTGTCCATTGGGGAAATTCATGCTTTTAAATTTCCTGTCTTATGATATAATATCTAAAAGATATGGACGGTGCTTATTTGAATTAAACAGCGAAACTTAGTGCAGGATCTGTATTTTCTATGTTAGAGGCCTTAGAGAGAGACATTTCGGTTGCTGTAACCACTTTTTCAGGTAACTGTTATGAAAATTATTTTAGCCACATAAAACGTAGCAAAACAATGCTTTCATTATCATTTTTGTAGAGAGCAAATTGATAAGTAATAGATATATAACGTGCAGTTTAACAATCTTAACAATGCAAAGATCGTACTACAGCAGTATAGAAGGACAGGGTCGCGTTAATCTGGTTGAAATTACTTTTGAAGTCTATGCACCGACACGATCGCTTAGGTAATCACTACTGTTTGTGTTAAACGTTTAACACCGGAAAATACAATAATTAATCTTGAGTAACTGAAACATTAGGCGTAGACATTTTATGAACATCGCATTATGCTTCTTTAAGAATTGTTCCGTTGTAATTATTTGACTAACCAGTTCTAAAACTGCGTGCTTGCAAATATGTACATCCTTAGTTGCATGTACATAACTGCTCACAGTTTCATTTGCTTTTGTGTTTATTTTCTGCCCTCTAGGTGCATTTCCTCAATACCGACAGGCCTCCAAAACTCTTGAAAGACTTTTTTTTAGCATACCTATGTTTTTATGATATTGAAGAAGAGATAGACAGGATATGTTTCTCAAAAGTGAATTTGCAAGTCATGGTAGAGGTAGCGATGCTTATGAATATGCGTATGAATGAAACATCCGGTTTACTTACGTTTTCCGACCTTTGAAAGTGCAGAGATCAATGGGATGAGCAACCTAATGGCCATTTCTAGCACAGGGTCGAAGGAAACAAGGAAAAGAACAAGAAAAGAAGAGAGACTGGTCTAGAACTAAGATAGAGGTCAGAAAAAAACGAGGTAAGAAGAGAATTCAAAATCTGGGGGCTAAGAAAAGAAACAGTTGGGGAATCGTTCAATCCGAGGACTGCCGATATCATCTGGAACAAGTGGACTCAAATGGGTCTGTAATCGAAGTGATAATAATTATTGTCCTTGCTTGCCACTCGCTCGGGAATGAATGCTGGATAATTTGTTAATAAGATCGTCCTTTTCTCTGACACACACACACACACACACACACACACACACACACAGAGAGAGAGAGAGAGAGAGAGAGAGAGAGAGAGAGAGAGAGAGAGAGAGAGAGAGAGAGAGAGTCATGCTAAGCAAACAAAAATGGTTATTAAGAGTGTGTGGATGAGAGAGAGAGAGAGAGAGAGAGAGAGAGAGAGAGAGAGAGAGAGAGAGAGAGAGAGAGAGAGAATAATTCTAACATATCTGCAAATCTGGAGATACAGAGTTTCACTAATGGGAAGGAATTAAGAGATCTGGAAATCATGACAGATGTTGGCTATAAAATACTGCATTTTAATGTGGAAAATGGCTTCGTAGTCTTTCACTCTATCAGGATAGCTGGGCAATTTTCGAACTTTGATTTTGTCCCGTTTATGCCTTCGAGTCTAGAGAACAATGTTTCTCAGCACCTTGATGCACAAAACCATGGACTCATCCTACAAGTATTCATGTACTACTCGATGTTTTGGGTGATGTTACGCAAGTGCTTTTAGGTCAAAATAAATAATTTGTTCAGACTGAATAAGAATAAAATACCTGCAAATGTATTTAGGTCTATTATTACCAAGCAAAAGAAACCCAAACAGTGCAAGCATCTATTAATCTTGGATTTAAGATATAGTTTTAAAAGGAATGCGAATGCTTGTCATTGGCGACTCCAGATTAGTAGGCTCAGTCAACAGTTTTTCGTGATGGTGTTGCCAAGTAGTGGCTCCAGTTTTCATTTCAAACACTTGTACATGCTAGTCAGCTACTTATGATCACGAGTGGGCGACTTACTGTTGCTGATTATCTGAAAAGGTTTACTCAATAGTTGCCGCTGAATTTATTGGTGTGAAGTGTACACTCAGAATCGCTAAGAAACTGACGAGTAACAAAAAAAAAAAAAAAAAAAAAACTCTTCTGGCAAAATGAAACCGACGACGGGTAGTAAACGAAACTTTGTGATATCATCCACTTAACAATTCAGTAAACTATGAGCTGAATGAAAGCCAATAATGATAACTGATTTGTTACCTTGGGTGAAAACAGGAATTCGTAATACTGGCAACAACAGCGGATTAATCGGAGAAAGAGATTTATGCAAATAATTGCTTTACTGTCTTCACTCTTTTTGGAAGCATTAATCAGAAGTACGCTGCTAGTGAGGGCGTGAAAAAGTGGCTCACATTTAAAGTGAGAGTGTTTCTTATGAAGTAGTTATTAATGATGCGCGCGCGCACACACACACACACACACACACACACACACAGAAAGAGAGAGAGAGAGAGGCATCCAATAAATTTTCCTCCTCGGTGGGGTGGAGATTACTTTCTTGAGGCCCACCCGTGGTGTATATTATTGAACTCGTCGAGTCTCCCTCTCTCTCTCTCTTTCCTTAGGCTTATAATAAATAAATAAATAAATATATATATATATATATATATATATATATATATATATATATATATATATATATATGTGTGTGTGTGTGTGTGTGTGTGTGTGTGTGTGTGTGTGTGTGTGTGTGTGTGTTTTAAACTTTAAGGTAGGCAGTAGAGATGTATGAAAATAGGATTATCATATTAGTAAACACAGTACGAGGGTAGCAGTGTTAATGAGTTTCCAAACTCCGCCTCCGTGACACCTGTCAGGTGGATCTGAGGTGGCGTATGGTTTGTTTATCAGCATTGTCCCCTGAGAGTATATTGTGATTTTTGAGCCAATGGCTTGGAAATAAAGTCGAAACCAGGTCAGGACCTACACTCCGTTTCTTATTTTTCACCTGTGGTAATGTGTGATAAATGAATCACGTACAAAAGTGATAATAATTATATATATATATATATATATATATATATATATATATATATATATATATATATATATATATATATATATATATATATATATATATATATATATACAGGTCTAGCTACGATCCAAAACTGGTACACAATTCTTGCGGACAAGAAGTATAGCCTATCAAAATATAGTTCAAGAGAAAAACAATAAAATGAACCTCGCCTTTATATATAACCAACCTCAGCATTCTTCTCTCCTCCGCGAATAGTGACGTAAAGGCATCGAATTGCGCATCTCGTATGTCACGTCTATTTCCAGGAGGGAAAGAGGAGTAAAGCGTCTGAATGTTCGTATCTTGTCTATTTCGAAAATGTCTGTCAAAATGGCAGAGATTATTTATAGATTAGTATTCTTTAAGTTCTGCTTTCTTGTCCATTTATCTGTTTAGGTGAATGAAAGTGAATGCTTGAGGCAAAGGCTCGGTTGTTACTTAACTGGGCAAACCATGGTCTAAGACAATGAGATGGACAATCTAACCGTTTTTTTTATTGTACCCTAAAGTATCATATGTCGTAGATATGCAAGTACCTCTTAATTACAGTCTTGCATATTTGTTTTTATGAATTGCTGCGATCTAAATTGCTTATTAGTCGACTAAACTGAAAGTGTGCCAGTCATCAAGTTTTTAATGTTGCCTAAAGAGCGAATGAGATTCAGTAAGCTCCCTGTGGTATAAAGAGATAATTTATTTTTCTAGCAGGGTATTGCCACCTGATGTCTATAGGAAAAAAGTGCGAAATGGAAATTTTATTTGCATATGAATGAGGGAGACAGGATGGTGTATGGGGAAGCTCAGAAATGAAATGGATGGAAAGATAAAAAGTATTGGTTTGAAGCCATCATCACAGTCTCGCCACAAACATGAATTATTATAAACTTGCGATAGACCATGGTAGTCTGGTTCTAGCTGAAAGGGGTCACAATGAGTCTGAAGAGCCCCCGGAGTTGAGATATGGTGTTAAAAGCAAAGACAAATTAAGGGAATTTCTTTAATATGAATCCAAAATTTAGCTTAGCAGTGCCAGTTGTGTATTGTGATTTTTACAACTACTGTCATACAGTCCGTCGGCAATGGCGGTATTAAACGAGAGGTTCGAGACAGCAAGTCCCGGCTCCAGAAACGTTACGTAACGCCCTGGAAATCGAACAAAAAGGTGCACCCAATGTGAATGCTTACTCGGGGCCTGTGATGAGAGACGCTGGTTCCAAAAGCAAGACGACGCGACAGTAGGTCTAAAGGTGGAATTTATTACATGTAAACTATTTGTATATGTATACACATCGCGCTTATTATAATACAGATACCTAACGAAATCTCTATGAAATGATAAATCGTACCAATGACCAAATGTCCTAGGGTCAAGGGGGACACTTTTAATCTGGTATTCAAAGTAGATTGATGTAAGCTTTCATATCATAAGTGCTCTTTAAGAAGATTGACTTAGACCATGTGAACCCGTCCTTTCACATAGAGGAGGAAAAAGAACACGAATGCCTCTAAAGCAGCTTTGACGTCTGAATGACGACTTCTCCCTCTAACGCGTAGTCACAAATGCAAAATTATTGTTATTAAAAAAGTCACGTTTAACCGTCTTGAGACGTGCAACAAACAGCCATGAATTATTAAAATACAGGAAAAAAGTTATACGATTATGGCAATTTTATTGACTGAACATGTCATATGCATATGAATAAATCTACAAACAGGCATATAAATAGACAGATAAAGAGACGAATGAAAATTTTAGGTGAATTTATAAATTACAACAGAAAAAGTAAAAATGCGCCGAAGTTTCTTCGGCGCAATCGAGTTTTCTGTACAGCCGCTACAGCGGATAATCAAGACAACCAAAAATAGATCTAAATTATCTTTCGGTGGTCTCGGTACAATGCTGAATGAGCCGCAGCCCATGAAGCTTTAACCACGGCCCGGTGGTGGCCTATTCTAAATCGTTGCCAGAAGGGTGATTATGGATAACTTTAACCTTAAATAAAATCAAAACTACCGAGGCTAGAGGGCTGCAATTTAGTATGTTTGGTGATTGGAGGGTGGATAAACAACATACCAATTTGCAGCCCTCTAGCCTGAGTAGTTTTTAATATCTGAGGGCGGACAGACAAAGTCGGCACAATAGTTTTCTTTTACAGAAAACTAAAAATGAGCAAAGTTGGTCCTACGTTGAGCAGTTACACTCTAGTTTTTCTACTGATTTATGTCGAATTTGCAATGAGAATATATTCTAACGTGGCCTTTCATGAAATATGAATTTTTTGAAAGAAAATTGGGAAAGCTTACGGATGTATTTTTTAGTGGTACCACGATTCTAAGCCAAGATAAGAGGTGGGTTTAGCTACTGTAGAAAAAACACCTTTACTAAACTCTTTACTGAATCATTGTTTGTGTAGAGTGCGAGCGGCAATGAGTCACAGAGAGATTCCAGAACAAATTGATGTCTATATCTAGCCCAGGCTGATCAAAGCAGTTTGTCAGTTAGCCGACTGTGGTGAGTCACATTCAGTGTGGAGAGGGACACAGAGCTGACAACTACACCCCACAAGTTAACAGCCTCTGAAATCAACCTCCGAAGGGATAAGGCCAATAGTCTCAGGATATCTATATATTTCCAAAATTGCGCCGTACCTCCTGACAGGGGTTGACACTTGAGTAAAAAATAACACAACGGTCACTGCCACATTCATACTTTAACTGCTGAATCGTGGATGAACCCCCTGTGCAATAAAATTCCACAATGTGAGCCACTTTATATATCTTTACAGAGGGCTCATTAACATCATGTTCAACTTCCCTATAGTGACCGTGCCATCGACTCCTATATTGAGTGCGCTTTCACGCTCACTGGATATTAAGGTTCTTCCTTTCTAATACCTCGTTCACTCCATCTATCCAACCCTCCCTAGGTCTTTTAGATATTTAGCAACAGTGATATCCACTGCTCCTCCTCTTGAGTTAGATTTTGTTGAACGACTAAAAGTGGCAGATCAAAAATGGGAAAACTGAGTAAGATTTAGAAATCAAATAGACTGAAACTGCGTGCGAAATCATGATTATACATTACTTTAAGTTTTTATATTAGTCTAGTACGATCTGCTATATGGACATCAGATATGGCATGACAATGAAACTAATGCTAAACGATTTTGTCAATTTTAGAATAAAACTTTGAGAAGACTGCTAGGAGTCAGATGGCAAGATAGAGTGAGAAATAATACCATAAGGAAAATAACTGCAGATGCGATAATGCTAAATGGAAATTGAGATGATTTGGACATGTCCTTCCCAACCAGGAGAGTTAGAAGACCCAGACACATTTGGATGAAAACTACGAGACTAAAGGCTTAAAATGAGTGGAGATTTGTGGAAGATAAAGCAAAGGAAAGACATGAGTGTGGAATTATAATCCCAAAGTTTTATGCTGAACAAATTACTGGTTACATTTTGTTCTTCAGAAATGCATAAATGCTTTATTTTCGAGGAAGTTCACAGAGGCCATTTGCGTCACACGGCGATGAGCTTCACTGTCCTTTGGAGGTGTGGTTGAGGTTCACAAAATCGAATATCCACATCTGGTTTTCACTTTCTTCATCACACGCTTCTTGTCCGAGGAAATCTGAATTCTCTTTCATTGTTAAGCATTTCTTCGACCGTCCGTTCTGTATGTGGCCTGAATTCTGGAAAACGAAGAAGAATGAATTAGCGTTAGCGCCGCAAATCTACTGGGTAGGCCTATAGATTAAGCAACTGCATGATATGGCTGTTTCCACCATATTATGTAAAAACATATTTTGAACTGTGGCTAAATCATACTATAAAACTGGTGTTTGGTCTGCAATAAAGATATGACGTTTTTTCTTAGTTACTGAACTGCATGAGCAGGGGTGCAAGACCATCTATCTGTCTGTTTGATTACCTCTCCCCCACTTACAGGTTCATACATCCATATTTGGCCTTGGGGAACTGCCTCGGCTGTGGAACATTCTTCCAAAACGGGGACTTCCTTCGAATCTTGGTTTGCAGTCCAACAAAGAAGCTCGTCGCTGCTTTTCAGAAGGTTCCTCCAATCCAGAGACCACAACTGAGACTAAAAGGGATCAGATA
>NC_089754.1:40722270-40729770 GCF_040412425.1 Macrobrachium rosenbergii | reverse complement strand
TATTTTTATGTTTGTGTTTTTAATTTTTCGTTATTTTACGTCTCACCCTTTTAGTTTGTATTTACTTGTTCATTCTATATATTTCGTTAGTATTTTTGCTGAAGATTTATTATGACAATTCATTTTATTGTAATTTTATTGATTCTCATCCTTGTCGGTTTTTTCAGCCTGATGATGAGGTTTTATACCTCGAAAGCTCGTACAATAAAGAATGTTCTTCCTAGTCTTGTCAATATTATTTATCATTAAGCTAAGATTTCCAAGTAGCCGCCCAATTACCGAGTATATATATACATATATATATATAATACATACATATATAATATATTTACAGTGTATATATATATATATATATATATATATAATATATATATATATATATATATATAGTGTATATATATATATATATATATATATATATATATATATATATATATACTTGGAGAGAGAGAGAGTTGAGAGAGAGAGAGAGAGAGTGAGAGAGGTTGATTGATTTCGTCTTATGCATTTTTGTACTTTATACTTGGAACAGAAGTGAACAGTTGGTTTATGAGTCTCCAGACGAGAAGTATGTGAGAGAGAGAGAGAGAGAGAGAGAGAGAGAGAGAGAGAGAGAGAGAGAGAGAGAGAGAGAGAGGCTGCCAGGTTTCTCCTTCCTCCCTCAACCCTCGTGATACGTGAGAATCTTCTGGTCGGGGCTTTAGACACGTACACCTATCATCTTTCTCCTCTTCCCGCCTGACTCAAGAAGAATGTTGCATTCAGCCCCTCACGCAAACTCCTATTCACGCACACGCATACACATACACTCACTCAATCACCTCCCCACTCTTTCTCTCAGCTTAACTATTCCGTTATCGTTATGAAAATCGAAACAAACGGAAGGAGATAAGACAGGGAAGAAAGAATCTATAGTTGTATTCTCATTTATTATAACCCCGATATTCGCGTGAACTTCGACTGTTGTGAAATTTGTTTTGTCATATCAAAGGTTTTATTTCCACAACAGTTCTCTTGATTTATAAAATTTCATTGATAATAATGGTAATAACAGTTCCTTTTCCCCTTAAAACCTAATCAAAGAAAACAATGATATTAGTAGCTTTTCTGACGAGTTTTAAGGAATTCTTTAATATCTTGTATCCTTCTAACATTACCTATGATTGTAGTGTTAATATATCCAAAACCTCTCAAGTGGCAGAGTGGTTGCCAACCTAACTCACTGTAGCTAAAGATCAGACATCGATCCCACAGGGTGGGGACAGGGGGAAGCGCCTTATATTCTTGTCTCGAAAAACATTAATTTTGTGCCTCTGTGAATTATTAATTTCTCGGTTATTCAACTGCGGAGGATCGCTACCCGGGTGGGGGAGAGCGAAATGGTTGCAGCTTCACCCCAAAAGGACTTGCTGAGAACCGAACGTCCATTTTTCATATAACTGGGTTTAGATCAATATCTTTCACGTGTGTGATTACTTAGTTGTGCAAGGGGTGGGGGGGAGGCAGTTTGCATTAACATGCACTAACTCTTGTTGATGACGTACAGTGTGTTATTGAGAAAGCAATGCGGATCTTCATTTTTATTGATACTACCCCGCTATTTAAGTGTAATTACTCTAACGTGATTTTCTAAAACAACTTGGAAAGCACGTTTCTGATTTTGTAATGTCAAAGCATTCCTGGCTGGACAAGATGACAAGAAAAAAAAAAGCTTTGATAATTACTTTCATAAGAGAATCGGGAGCATCATGTGGATATGATCGTGAAGGCAGACGTATTAACGAAATGCCTATGATTGTAATCTTATTGTTACATGAAGTAATTCCAAGAAGTCTATTTTTTTTTGGCACGCGTTCATAGCTTTTCTTAAGTGTCTATTGTCCGTAGCTGCGTTTGAAAAGAATAATCTGCCCATTTATATTTTTTGTCGTTCTTGAGCATCACGTTTTATTTCAATTCACATATTTTGCTATGAAGCAATATCATTGAATTAATTTTGCACTTGGATGTGACAAATTGTGACATTTCTATCTTCAGTTCTCAAGTAATTGATAACACCTTTTGATTATTTTATCAATTTTTTTAATCCGCGTTTTATTCTTTCAGTCATAGTCCTTATTTCTGATGATGACTTAATCTATAAAGTGTCAAGTGTATCATTATTTCTGTAAATTATTATTGGTCATTGATTTTGTTAATTTATTTGTTCTTGATTTGTTTACCGTGTGCTGACTTTTTGTAACATTGTCGGTAAATATTAAAGTGACACCTAAAGCTAATTAGCAAGACTGATTAACGAGAATAAGTATTGAAAGTAGATGCTGATCTAACTCTTTATTCTCATACGTGAGTAACGTTTTGAAGTGGTCGATGTTTTTTCTGGCGCCTGTCAGCAATGAATGCGTTGTTGTCACAGTTTTAGTTTTCTGAAATGAAAACTATTGTGCCGACTTTGTTTGTCCGTCCGCACTTTTTCTGTCCGCCCTCAGATCTTAAAAACTACTGAGGTTAGAGAGCTGAAAATTGGTATGTTAATCATCCACCCTCCAGTCATCAAACATATCAAATTGCAGCCCTCTAGCCTCTGTAGTTTTTATTTTATTTACGGTCAAAGTTAGCCATAATCATGCTTCTGGCAACGATATAGGACAGGCCACCTCGTCCGGCTGAGAGTTTCATGGGCCACGGCTCATACAGCATTATACCGAACCACCGAAAGATAGATCTATTTTCGGTGGCCTTGATTACACGCTGTACAGAAAACTCGATTGCATTTTTTACTTTTTTTTTTTTACTCATTATACACGTGTTATATCTATTCGTTGTTTGATCATTAATCATGCGTTATCTATAATATTTTATTTCCTCTGAGTCGTCGCTTTTCCCTCTTGTGAATAAACCATTATTTACAGTTTGAACTGCAAGTTAGTGGACTTTTCGTTCGACTCCATACAATATTCCTCTTTCTTTTTCACTTTAAAATTTTCCCGTTTGTCGTGTCAAATACGTGATGCAGTTTTCATTTTCACTGTATAAAACAAGTTAGCGAGAGATTTTGCCTCAAGAAACTATGCGAATAAAAGATTACAGACTGAATACTTTGCCATTACTGAATTGTGTTCTTGTACCCCGTTCGCGCAGGTAGGAGCTGGTCATATGCCAACATCCTCTTGCTCGGGTGACATTCATTCAGGTTCGGTAAGGTTAGTTTAAACAATACGTGGTAAAATATACCTAGAATGTTAGTCAGTCATAGAACTGTTTACACACTAAAGGAATGTTGGATAATGTACCTACATCGCAAGGAGTGAAGTTGCATATAGGCAATTTGTCTTCCTCTTCAGAGCATTAGCCCCGTTTAGTGTTGGAGTTGATGGACAATCTATGGTGGGTCAACCAGGGAATGCAATGTAAAATTGTTATTAGAATGGCTATAAAGGTCGTATAAATGGACTTGGCCGGAATTGGATTTAGGACTGAAGGAGCAAGGTGCCAAACTGTAATCATAATCTCCACGCAAATGTTATTGTTGTTTTTCCTGAGCCTGATGCTTTGACACTCTTTCAGTTACAGAACATGTACTACAATGTTTTACATTTCATTACTGTTATAATTTTCATAATTCAGTGGTTCCTTCTCATCAAAATTTAAAAGAGAGTTTGGGGTTAGGACGAGGGGTCCCTTCCCCTCCATGACAATGCTGGTAAAACTAAGGTACACTTAACTTCATAAAGCCTTGGCAGGAGCAAACCGAATGAAAGGATACCTACCAGAGTGAAAAGATTCTTTCAGTATTAGATACAGGTTGCCTTGCTAATCTTTCATCTGCTTGCGACAGCGCGCTTGCTCTCTTTGTGTGCTTGATGACGACTATTGTTCAGATGTCCGAAGCTCGATAAATGCTGACTTTTTTTCTGGCTTGCTTGCGAAATGAGAACCGGAAGTTAACGGAGGAAGAAGAACAAAGGAAAAAGAAATAAAACGGAAATGATCCGGTTCATTTGTAACCGAAAGTTGTTAAAAAGACTAAATGCTTCTGAAAAAATAAAATTGCGTAGGAGCCTGTGGAAAGAATTTTGGCCTTCAAGGCAATGATATTCTAAGCGGAGTGATTTTTGATTTGTGAGCGTAATATGGCGCTGCAACGACTGTGGTCATTTTCGCATACGCTAAGTAGGGAATAGCATGTCCGAGAAACTTTATTGACCTTATCAGAGGATATATACGAGTCTGTCCATAGATTCTGAATACCGTTGGCCTCCAAATCCCGTTGTGATACATTACCAGTTGCACCAGAACCGAAGCTTTGTTACAAATTCTAGCAGCGCCTGTTATCTCAGTTCATTTTTGTATTTATTTCTTAATCATATTCCTAAATTATTTTTGTTTACTTAGGCTATCTGATTATTTTATACTCCTTTTGTCCGGCTCTCGTGCACGGACATATCAACACTTACCTGGTTCCTTTTTTCACTGCATGTTGCCAGGAGTAAGTGGTCACCTTCCTTGCCCCTGGAGGTAACACAAGCGTCATTTCGAACCGCACTCCTAATCTGTCGAAGGACATGAATTTGGTGATACTATGGCGCGAAACGAAATTGTTGTGTTTTAGTCTAATTTCGGATGACGCTCTTGACATTCGTGATTTGATATCCCTGCATAGTTATGATATTAAAAGCTAAAAATAAGTTTATCTTCTACGCACCTCCGTTTACTTTTTATGGCTACTGAAACTGTCTTCCTAGGCTCGGAAATGTTCTAGAATTAGTATCTTTCATTCCCATTCAATCGCCACTAAAATGTTTTTATAGACAATTTTAAATCTTTACGTTTCTTTGAATGTTCCAAAAGGCGTTCAGAGGGGATTCAGACGTGGATGGAATATAAAATTTAGGCCAAAGGCCAAGCACTGGGAGGATTTATGAAGCCATTAGCCTCTGAAACGGAAATTGAGAGTACACAGGCTTGAAAGATGTAACAGGAGGAAAACTTCGCAGTTTCACTATGAAACAATTGTTAGGAGAGGGTGGAAAGCAAGATGGAAGAAAGAAAGTACGAACTTTCTTCAATATTGCTTTCCACCTTCTCCTAACAATTGTTTCATGTTGCAACTGCGAGGTTTTCCTCCTGTTACACATTTCAAACCTTTGTAGACTCTCAGTTTCCCTTTCAGCGGTGAATGGCTTCATAAATCCCAGTGCTTGGCCTTTGGCCTAAATTTTTTATTCCATCCACGTCTGAAACCCCTCTGAACGTCCTTTAAAATATTCAAAGAAGCGTGAAGTTTTAAAACTGTCTATAAAAACATTTTAGTGGCGATTAAATGGGAATTAAAGATACTGATTCTAGAATATTTCCGAGCCTGGGAAGACAAATTAAATAGCCATAAAAAGGTGAAAACTACAAACAGATATAAACCCTTGCCTTTGAAATGTCAACAACAGAAGCCGGGAATAATAGTTAAATGTATTTTTGTATAGTAAAGTCACATCGCTTCACCTTGCGAAAACGTGTCTAACTTATCCTTTAGAGAACAAAGGACGTTAGCACATTGTAGGATTAAAAATCATATGATGTCATTAAAGGATCATAAACTTAATGAATGTATGTCTCAGCGCTTTTCTTTGTCGCGTTATTACATGAAGACTCAAGGAATTAATGAGACATATCTTTAGTTAATGCGTATGCTGACACACTTACGCGTAAGTTAAATGCGACTGTGAGCCGGTTCATGCATGTAGGTGCGCATTTGTGGGTCAGAACGTTTATATATATATATATATATATATATATATATATATATATATATATATATATATATATATATGTGTGTGTGTATATATGTATATGTGTGCGTGTGCATATAATGTATGTTTGTATTTAAATATATATAAATATATTTATACAATTGTATTATACATATTATGTGTGTATTTCCATATATATAATATATATGTATGTATGCTTATATATATATACATATATATATATATATATATATATATATATATATATATATATATATATATATATATATATATATATATATATATATATATATATATATATATATATATATATATATAATAACGAATGTTTGTATTATTTATACTGTATATATTATATATTTTTCATACATATATATAAATATAAATATATACATATATATATATATATATATATATATATATATATATATATATATATATATATATATATATATATATATATATATATATATATATATATATATATATACATACATACGCGCACAACACACATATATATATAAAGGCATACTATAAACAAGATCAAATTAATTTCATCCCATTAGAAATTCTATCCAAAGACTGAAAAAACTTGAGCCAGACCTTAAGCGGTGTAGCACCATAGGCGAGGGGTCACAGCAGGGCCTGAGAGCCGCCTGAGTGATAAGTGTAACAAGGAATTAGGGGATGTGAGGGAAGAAATAACATTCTGGTTTTCCTTACGTTTCCTCTGGCAAATGGACGCGGCTCCTCCAAGGGAAAGATCTTCGTCAGGTCCGCTGCTACGTCGCTCAAGTAGTATTCCCAAGGCTTGCATTCCAAGTTGTCTTTCAGCTGTAATGAATTTGTTTATGTATACTGTACATGCATATATACATATATGTATACAAACATGTATGTACAGTATATGTATATAGGTATATAAACTTATATATATATATATATATATATATATATATATATATATATATATATATATATATATATATATATATATATATATATATATATATATAGATTTTATTGTAAATCGCATTAAAAGAGAGGTTTTATTATAAATCGCATTAAAAGAGAGGGTCGGTACTGTGTGACAACAGATTTTTAACATAAGCCCCAAAATAGATTCTCGATACAAAAACAACCTTATATGGAGTCACGGCTAGATGAAAGAAAGTAAATGGACGTCCCTCCCTAGAATATAACAAAGAAGAAGGAGAAGAAGAAGAAAGAGGAATGCGAGAACCATGCAGCACAGTTCTGTTTGCTGGAAGGCTTAACCATGAAACGAGCGACCTTACCGTCATCAAACCTTGCAAACTGCCAGCGTCTATGGATAAGAGATCCTGTCTTCTTCGAAACACGTACTGTCTCTGCGACACCGACATCCAGGCCTGCACGATTCTCTTGTAGCCCTGAAAAAGCGAGAATGTTATAGGGAGAGTCTTAAAAGGCTGCTTTAAGAGATGGGGCTCGTGCTAGGCACCTGACCACTCTTTAACTTTACTCTCTCGAGAGAGAGCTTCTCGCATAGGTCTGTCAAAAGAAATGTCAGTTTTCAGGGAATCTTTTCTCTGAGGTTTCTGTTTTACGATTTCTTACAATAAATATGCGAGATAACTGGTGAATTCAGTAACCTGGTCAGAATCATTTTTGCCCGAGTCAGTTGAATTGATGATGGTAACTTTGTACACGTATTTATGATAAAACTAAATTGATAATGATAGTTTGCACT
>NC_089754.1:40712270-40719770 GCF_040412425.1 Macrobrachium rosenbergii | reverse complement strand
ACCGGGCTTCTGCAGAGACCAAAATAAAAACCATGTTTGTATATATAATATATATATATATATATATATATATATATATATATATATATATATATATATATATATATATATATATATATATATATATATATATATATATATATATATATATATATATATGGACTGAGATTCTTGATTGATTTTCTCTTTCGGATTCAAGGCTTTCTGTGAATATATACAGTATTCAGATCATTACGTTACATGATTCTGGCGAATGTCACTAGTAAATTCTATCTCTCACTGTATATTTACTTATCTGCCTCTTTCACCTCATTAAGAATTTTAGCTCTTATTTTCAGAGAGAGAGAGAGAGAGAGAGAGAGAGAGAAGAGAGAGAGAGAGAGAGAGAGAGAGAGAGAGAGAGAGAACCAATATCCCGCTAAATCCAACTGAACAGAGCTCTTCCAGCGAGACATGAACAAAGCTGACACATCTGTGAAGATTACACTTACAGAAATGGAGTCGGAAGCTTGCTCCTGTAGACCTCTGGCAGGGGCATCACCCTGGGCCGAAGATACCAGTCGAACCCGGTGAATGACCCATTGTAGGGGACCTGGTACCTTCCCGTCCTGGGGTCAAAAGTTTCTACCATCGGCGCAACTATGTTGTTGTTGCTGAGTGCCAGCATTTCTGGTCAGTGGAAAGTATTGCATGTTGTGTTTATTATTCGTTAATTTATTTTTTATTCTTTTTCAGTGACTGATCTCTTCTTTCTGTATCCCCATTGCCTTCTGTTAGTTTTATCTGATGAATGCCATATTCTTTGGAAGCTTGAATTTCAAGTCAATGTTAGTTAGTTATAAATGATTTGTTTAGGCTTATGAATAGGGTCATCTTCTGAATAATAATAATAATAAATAAATAAATAATAATAATAATAATAATAATAATAATAATAAGATTATATTTTACTTATCAATTTAATTTTGTTTAGGAAGAGAATGGCCATGTAGATATATGATAATAATAATAATAATAATAATAATAATAATAATAATAATAATTATCTGAGTGTGAGTATTATTATTATTATTATTATTATTATTATTATTATTATTATTATTATTCAGAAGATTAACCTATTCACATGGAACAAGCACACAGGGGCCACTGACTTGAAATTCAAGCTTCCAAAGATTATGGTGTTCATTAGCAAGAAGTAACAGAGGATAACAGGAAATACAGAAAGAAGAGATCAGCTACTGGAAAAGAAAAAAATATACCAACAAATTAATAAATAAATAGATAAAAATGTAAATAAATTATCAAAACACAAGGAGAATCGTTTTAGGGTAGTAATGCATTGCATCTTCGCTTGAACTTTCGAGATTCCAGTCTCACAACATCCTCAGGGAGACTGTTCCACACTCCAACGGGATTATTGCTGAGGATGTTTTGTGCTCTGAAACCTCGAAAGGCACCTCACCTAGGAGGGGTCGCAGCCAGTCGGGAGTGAATCTGCTGTGGACGTCTACGAAGACCAGTTGATCAGCTGCCGTGTAGATCGGCGCCTTGCGACGCCCCTCCATGATGCCCCTCTCGGATCCTGCCCGAACTAGGACTACCTCGTCGTATTCCTTCTCAAGGGCGGCCTCTATATCCAACATGGGCAATGCTGCGAAGACCAGTTTGTGGTAAAAGGGGGAAAAGGAACCTTGTTTTTTCTCTATACTAGGGCTAATGAGTGAACGGGTAACCAAGTGGCCCTATCTCGCCCAGGCCTGAAGATGAGTGAAGGTAAATGATGCCTCTCAAAGTAATACACAAGCACCTCTTTACTTTTAACAATGTTTCCAAAAATTGTCTACATTAACCTGTTTTTATAACCTATCTTCATCAGCGTATTATTTAACTGGTAAATTTATGAATTCTTAGTAACAAAAACCGTCACAGATATAATATAAATCACACACACACACAAACAATAAAATCTTCATTCAAAACTTATAAACATTCTCTGGAAAGACTAAGAATTCTAGATAAGTGACATCCTGGAAAAATACTCAGACCTTGACTTTCCACGTCTAAATTTCGAGATTCCTTTCGAATGCAATTTATTTTTCCTTACTTATTGATTATATTTAGCTTTTATGTCCTTATTTATTTATATTCTTATCGTTTATTTGTCAGCATTCATATAATTTTGATGTAATTATTGTATTCTCTTTTGTTCAAACGGACATTTTAGTCTATGAGCCTTCCCAGGATAATGAGCACTGGGAGACCAAGTAGGGAAAATACCTTAGACTCTTGAATATATGAATATAATATAGAATTATTGTGAAATTACGGAAACCATTAATAATCGGGTTACATTTTCAACCACTGTTTCTTTCCCTCTACTGCCCAGCTTAGGAATTTTCTCCCGGTCTTTCTCCATCAAGAGGTTGGAGGTCTGTCGCCTCCTTCATGGTGAAGCACCATCCCCTATCCCCTCCCCCGACTTGTTTCTCTTATTTCCAGCTCTTGTCTACGTCAGGCAAGGCGCAGAAAGGCTTTAGGATTCCATCCCCTTATTCTTTGTTCCTAAAATAGATTAAAAAAATAAGAAGGAGTCACATGCCATCACCCTGACTTGCAAAATCAGACCTGTGATGTTCCTTGTGACCGTTACCTCATACTAAAGAAAAAGGGTATTCATTATTAGAATAAATACAATACGTATTCTGAAAAAAATAACTGCAAATGAATTAATTAAAGCTCAGACCTTCACAGAAAAGAAATCCAGTATATATGGTTAAAGACAGCAAATTAATTATGGATGAAGATGTAATTTATAGGTAAACATGATACCGACAACCGAGCAGGGCTCATTTGATTTGCATACTATAAAAATGAGGATTCAAGTATTTTCTTAGCATATATATGGATACTCAAGGCTAGCCTTCTGCTTATTATTCTTATCACTACTGTGAAACCACAGAGACCGTTTAAGTTCTGGCTTTCTTAACCTTTCCGATGGGCTTTTGTAAAACTGAATCCGAACGATTTGTGTTAGTAGGTTAGACTAAACGCTACTCTGCTATATAGTAGCTTCCATTCTTCTTGTCTTCCTCAAGTTTGTTATCATTATTACCCCTCACGTCTCGGATAAGTAGCAGCAGCTTATAATGGTACTTAAAATAATAACATTGATTTACTGCAATAAGATAGGATGAAAATTAATTCCCAAAGAGGAAGACATACGGCACACTGAAGATGGCGCTGAAGGTTCTTCGCAACTCCATAGGTCCCAGCTTCATTGCTCCTCCTCCTCTAATTCAAGAGCGTACTCTGAAGGCTAGGACGATGTGAGTTTTCAGACGTGACTCAGTCACCTCGTTAAACATATTTTTCTTTTTTTTTATGACAATAATGACTATAATCTCTTGGTACAGCAAAACTGGGTGAATCTGGCGATAGTTATGAGAATTAAATAGTATTAGGAGAACGAAGACCCTACTGTCACGCTTCTAAATTTTTAGACGAACGGGTCGTAAAAAGTACGCTACTGTCTTTTGTTCGTGTTACGTAATGTGCTGTGCAAGATTTTAAAAGAAAATCTCAGCCGGCAGTAAGTTGAAATCTTGTATTTATGTTTCGCGTTTCGTGACTGACACAGCTAGCAAACAACTTAAAGACTTAACACTAACCATGATGAAGTACTTGAAAATTGAGACTATGCCTAGGAGTCTTTGTCTGCTAATGGCCGTTTACATCTCTGGCAAGTTACGGTACAGAATAACAATAATGGTGATAATAATTAACTAAAGTTATAGAGTGTCTTGGGTGAACCACAGTTTGATAGGCGATCGCCCCCTCTCTCTCTCTCTCCTCCCCGTTTGATACAACAATAAATGAATCAAATCGGTCTCCTCCGCCCTCTATCTTAGGTATACACATCAAATTCTCAAAAGCAGTTTCATTGCATCTTTGTACTTACATCCTTTGCAGTTGCCCTTCATGAAGACGATTTCATAGATCATTTTCTTCCAGGTGTTGTCCTTGATGGACCGAAGGACATCGAGCAGGACCTCAAGGGGCTCCTCACAGAATGGAACGACAATTGTGATTGGATCGATCCTACGGGTAAGTCTCAGGCTGCGACATCTGAGGAAAAGGAGACGAGGGCTATGAAAGTAGCATTTAAAGGAAAGAATCAAGACGACGACGTAAGTTTCTGTTAGCCAAACAACTTCTGACCCCTTCATGCGCTGCTTTTCTCTCAATACGGTCCTGGTTTCTATCTCTGGGCCAGATTTCTTCTTATTTCCTTGACTAATACTCTTTTTACTTTCACAAGTATGTTTGTAGATGTGGAGATAGGAACCTTCCAGTATGTCAGAATTTTGGCATCAGTCTTGGAATAGCCAAGTTCTAGGCCAGAATGGGTCATGAATCATATACTAAAGTTCCCCTTTTTTGGAGGCGACTTAAGTATCTTAACGTTTTCTTTAAGTAAGCGGCCACTTCTTTTGCATGGGGGATTCTGCTCCTTTTCTGAAAGAAAATTGATGCAAAGTGTAGAGAAAAAAAAGTTATATTACTTTACGGGTTATGGTTTTCGGAGGAAGTTTGGAACCCTGGTCGTACTTAGACTGGGGCAGGGTTTGAGGGTGGGGTTTGCTCAGCCACCCCACAGCGAGTAGAAGCGATCATATTTTGTAGAAAATATAAAGGTAAAACTTACTTATGTACCACTATTTACAATCCACATAAGAACTACGGTGAATATTCCGTAATTAAAAATCACTGAGAAAGCATAAGCAAGAATTTTCGCGCCGCCAGCTATCTCAGCTGAAATCCTTACTGAGCCCATACCTTGGATGATAATTCTCTCCATTATTTGTGCGGATAGGTAACGGAATCATTATAAAAAAAGAAATATACTACTTGTGGAAAATAAGAGGAAATTAAATAAAATAATATTGCATTTAGTACCACAAAACAGTACACAAGGGACAGAGGTGGTGCCGTTGCATAGACAACGCTTTGTTTCCTACCCTACACGTACAATAGAATATCATAATTAGCCTGGCACTCTAGTAAGAAAGCTTGCATTGCTTATCAAACTTAAATACAGATTTGTGGAAATATGTCTAGCAATCTCGACGCAAAAATCTAAGCTTAGAAACTTGCAGCAGAACTTAAGGTCTGGTACGAGGAACAGTGGGTCCACCTCCTTGAATACGAGAACCCAGTAGAGTTGACATTAACTTCTCTTTTTAATTGTTAATCTTTATAATGATGCTATAGCTGGGTAGGAGTAGGCCACTCGCTTTACAGAGATAGAGAGAGAGAAAGGTGGTAACGATTGGGCTATGGACCGGTCAAAGGAGCATTCAGTTAACTAATGTTGAATATGGAAATGTAATTTCCACCATGTTTGTGTTTGGTTTTCATATCTAAAGTGTCACGTGAAGCTACAACTTTACCTTTTTTTTTAAGAGAAAAAGTCAGAAAAAAGAATGAAAATAGTGAAGGTCAACCAGGAAGGAAACCATAGACACTCTAAAGCTAGGAGGGTGATATGATTCAGAGAAATCAGAAGCAGGAAGCGAATTTCAAATCTTGGCATTGGGAGTTTCATTTACTCGATATCATTGCCTTTAATTTTCAGTGTCGACGACTCAGTCTCACTATCTTGAGGATTTCCTTTTTCATATGGACTATCTATTGATCTAATACATCGCAACTACTTGTTTTTCAATATCATTATTATATAAAAACTTCAGTTTAAAATATCTTGGCTGTGTCCCCGTTTTTGAAAAAAACAATTAGATAAAAAATTTCTTTGAAAACTACTATATTGAAATCAGGAAATTAAGGATAATGTAGGGAAATGAATTTCATAAATATATTCATAATCAAAAACAGTGTCAAGGAACTAATCTGAAATTTCAGATTATTAGAATAACTCAGTGTTTAAATGATACTGTAAATCGAATTTCTCAGTGAACATATATCACAGTACATTTTATAGGACGATGAGTAAGAAAGGCAATTAAGTAATCGAGACTGCTCAACAGGACATCAATGAGCCTTATACGTCATATGTATATATACATATATATATATATACATATAGATAGATAGATAGATAGATAGATAGATAATAATGAATGCTCATTGACGAGCCTTAATGCGGCCTATATTTGGTGATGACAATGGAACTAGTTATTGTAGCGGATGAAAAGAACGTTTGCGGAGTAATTTTTTCTGGCGGTTATCTCTTGCGAATCGGTCGCAAGAACGGAGAGGTGCTAGTGGAAATTAAGCCGATAAGGACGTGTCAGTGTGAATTTAGATTTCATATATCCAATATTAAAAGCCCAGACATTGATTTTTCCTTATAAAGGTAAGATATTTATATAATTTACTGCTTATAATTGACATTTTATCACTGCTGCTATTTATGTCGTAAGAAGCCATTTTTAAACTTCAAACGGGAATTGATCTTCGCTGAATTATTTCAATTTTTTTATCAGGAGTGATAGAGAGCAGAGAGTTTTGACTGTAAATCGTGGAACAAACTGACTGGAACAACTTGAAGATGGAAAAATAATCCTACGAAGCTGGGCTGCCTCACAATCATGGAAGGTAAGTGCATGCTTCAAGCAGGTGTTTGGTAGTTGACCATTTGTATTTCGCTAAATCGCCATGTTGTGTCACATTAATTGTACTACAGAAGGAAATTTAATTTGATTTATTTCGGCGGAGTGATGCCTCGGCATTGGGAAAAACTCGAAGGTAACTGTTATTCATTCCTTTGATTTTCTGTGGCGAAGGAAGCTATCGAAAAGTTTTTGAAGCTAGGCCTATGTGACCTATGATTTGAAGTCAGAATGTAAGAGCTGAGTTTCAAGTGATGGATAAGTCAGTAGCCTATGTTGAGTTGGCTACCTTACTGAACTTTATTTTGATTTATGAAGTTTTTAATAGATGTTATTGAAGAGAACTATGTACTTCTATCATGCTTTATAAGTAGGTAACAAAAGTATAGTCTTGCTGTTGGGTATTTTGTGTAGTTGAATGAAATTTGATTATTGGCCTAGGCCTAGTGTACCGTTTAGGGTAAAACTTGAGTTTAGTTGCGCGGCCTGATTCTCGCCAGACGCCGACCGGGACAGGTTCCGCATACGTAAATAGACCTACCCTTTCCTATAATGCAAGGCCCTCTTAGGGCGGCGTGTCGTGACCTGGCCGCTGCGGCGAATAACCTGTCCCGGTCGACGACTGGCGGAACCAGGCCGCGCAGCTAAACTCAAGTTTTACCCTAAACAGTACACTACGCCTAGGCCAATAATATCAAATTTCATTCAACTACACAAAATACCAACAGCAAGACTATACTTTTGTTACCTACTTATAAAGCATGATTAAAGTACATAGTTCTCTTCAATAACATCTATTAAAAACTTCATAAATCAAACTTCAGTTCAGTAAGGTAGCCAACTCAACATAGGATACTGACGTATCCAT
>NC_089754.1:40582270-40707270 GCF_040412425.1 Macrobrachium rosenbergii | reverse complement strand
AGGGATGCTCAGCCCAATTGCATGTCGAATTCACCTGACGTGTGCGACTCTGCTGAAGGGTGTGACGTCGTACAATCTGGGAGCTATTGTAAGCGACTGCTAACGTAGAAATCAAACCAAGGCTGGTAATGTGATTATTTGGTTTCATTCTTTTAAGAAAAATGGAATATGGGAAACCTCTTTAGTTATGGAGACAAAATTCCTTACACGTACAATAAGTCCCATATAAATAGGAAGGAAATGCTCAGAAAAACACGGCACGTGTTCACCTACAGGAGATCACTGTATAGTATATTTATCATTATTGAGCTCTTAAAGGAACTGATGCTGTTTTCGATGTGATCAGTTTGGTTCGTATTCCTGTTGTTTCTAGTAATTTTTCATCAAACAAGGTACTTACGGGATCTGAACTATGCTAAGTTAAGTTTCAAGGCGTACTTACACAGTTGCTTTTTTAAGTAAAGCATTTTTGAGAACAACAGTAAATATTAAAATTTTAACTGGTTGATTATATGAGTGGATAGATTTGTTATGTGCCCTGCTCTTTCTAGACTTCTTTTAGATTTAAAGTCCATCAATGGGAGGAAGATGGTCCATCCTTCCTCATCTCCCGGCATCCCCCTTAACAGCCCCCCTAAAAACAAGGAAGGAATAAAGTCGATCCCAAAGGATGAAATAAAAAACCACAACTCTTGTCGGTCCAACAGTTCACTTTTATTTTTATTTTTCCCTTTTGTTTATTGGCTACATACAGTACACACACGCTCAGGGGGACGAAACTACGACACACAGAGGGGGAGGGAAAATACCCTTTTAGAGTCAGTCACACTCTAACTCCCTTCCCGACAACTCATCACACTGCATTCTCTCCTCAGTGTCTGACATCCATTCGTCATCGTTACTGCTCTCATCCCGCGCTGTCTCGACCCCGGGCCAACTCTGCTTCTCCTCCTTCTTCTTCGGAAGAAGAAGAAGAAGGGCGGGTTGCCCGAATGGAGAAAGAGGATGAGGGCAAGTTATCATTATGATTTGACCTGGGATTAGAGGAAAAAGGGTTCATGGAAGTTGGTGTCAAAGAAAACTGGAATTCGGTTAACAGCGAGCTCTAAGGCCAAAGACTACAGCAAACGGAAATTTTCTCTTAAGAACTTTTCTTAATTTTTAAAACTAATTTCTTTTGTTAGGACTTACAGGTGACTTTGACATGTGATTAATATAGTTTTCGCAATACTTTCTGCTGGCTACAAATTTCATCTTTCCCGATATTGTCTTTTTTTAATTGAATCTTTAAGGTGTGTATGGGACATTCTGAGGAGAAATATCTGGAGAGATGTCATTTTAGAAGTATTTTGAATTGAATGAATTGAGGAAGTGATATAGCCACGCCCCCATTTGCACAGAAGATAGGAATTTGTTTACAATGTGTAAATGACCACACTTACAAGATACTTTCACTGTACACATGATGTTTACAAAATTCATCCCTTGAGATGATAATAAATCTTCCGAGGAAAATAAATAGTATTTCTTAATATCTTAAAAGACTCTACAACAAACTTGTAAACGCTGAACACGGGAGAACGATTGTGGAGACATTCATTGGATAGTTACAGTACATACCGCTTGTGAAGAAGAAGACACTTTGAACTATATACATTGTTTTAGTCTAAATCTACCCTTAACCCTAATGACTAGACATTGCACTCGCCCGACCTGGTCGCCCTGTCAAGAGAGCACTCGTTTACATACCTTCGGTGGGAAGAAGAAGGAGAATAATCTCACTCTAAATTTCATTCCTGTAAGCTTAAGACTTGAGTATTGCTGGCCATTCTCTCTCTCTCTCTCTCTCTCTCTCTCTCTCTCTCTCTCTCTCTCTCTCTCTCTCTCTCTCAGACACACGCAAAGCAGGCATATCATTCCTTCCACCCAAGTACTTCCATCCTTCCACTTTTAATGTTTTAAATTTTTAAAGTACATTTTCACACATTCGTCTCCATTCGTCCTGTAATAATTCTGTTCCACGAATAACACCAAGCATTTAATCTTCCACACCGTAGTATGCAAACGGGTATCTCTATGGCGACAGGAG
The DNA here is from genome assembly GCF_040412425.1 of Macrobrachium rosenbergii. Taxonomy (NCBI): domain Eukaryota; kingdom Metazoa; phylum Arthropoda; class Malacostraca; order Decapoda; family Palaemonidae; genus Macrobrachium; species Macrobrachium rosenbergii. Next base: position 40,705,181 of record NC_089754.1, on the reverse strand, counting down.
AAAAAAACAACAAAGAAACATGCCACAAGGCAAATAAAAACATAAAGGTAGTCAAGTCCATGGGTTACGTCAGGTAAGTGTTCAAGTCAGCTGATAACATTTACGCAGAATGGCAATCACTTTTAGGGTAGGCAATTAAAAGTCCCCAACGTCATTGGATGCTATGGGACTGACTTTGACTTTGATATTATATTATATATATATATATATATATATATATATATATATATATATATATATATATATAGCAATTATACAAAATTCCATAATCTCTCTAAGTTATCGGCTGGTTTCATTCCACCTAGTAACCCTTTGGAACCTCGACTACTGTATACGAGAATTATAGCTTGACTTCTTGAACGCAACACATGGTTTTGTTTACCTTTTCCAAAAAAAGATTATCTTTAACTTTTATTTTTGCGTGGTAGATTCCACCCGAGGCTAGACTTCACAATCAAGATTGGTCTTGTGGTCCACCTCGGAGATATATGTTTATATATATTTATATATAAGTATTTACACAATAGATATCTTTATTTTGTCTCATTCTCTTAGAATTCAGTGATTTTATCTTATGTCGATAAAGTTTGGTCCATTCCTTTCAAACAATTCTCACCGGAAAGAATTTCGTTCCCTATCTGTGCTCCGAAATCCTTTCCCGTTTTCTTCTAAAGGCAAAGGACCAAAAGCTTTACACTTTACAAGTATCATACATGGAAGCAAGATGCTCTCAACCGAACAGAAGAACTCTTGTAGAGTTTTGGGTAGTTGGTGGGATGTTGGAGATGTCCGAGATCCTGCGGTTGATTGCACGGTTGCTGACTGATCTCCCTTCAGGAAAAGAAACTGCTGAAGAAGAAGTTGTGTTACAGTAGTGATGAGAGAGGAAGAAGTGATGATACAGATGAAGTTTCTTTTTTTTTTTTTTTGGCGGGGATGGGGGGAAGAAGATGTAAGACCTGATGGTCTTCCTGAAGACAATGTTGTGGAGTATGAAGCTATTTGCGGTGAGTCCAGAGTGATGAGACATTGCCCTAACGTATAGGAAAGTTTCTTTCAACTCCTTCAGAGGCAACCATGGCATGTCTTCGTGGACTAGGATGATGATGAAGGAGAGGAAGAAGAAGAAGGAAAATGGAAGGAGAAAAGATGAGGGAGTAGTGAGGAGTAGGAGGAGGAGGGGAGGATAGGAATCATTACTTCCATTGATGGCACCTTCACTAATAGGGAGCCCGGAGCAAAAACCTTTGAAAAATCGGAGAAAACCCAATCTCTGTAACACAGTAGCACGAGGTTTCACCAAAGGAAGTTCTAATTCCTCCAAATCATTACATTAGTTTAAAAATTATTATCGTTAGCATTAGCATTATTATTATTATTATTAGTATTATTATTATTATTATTATCGTTACAAATATTAAGTACTTCCTACGTCTTTGGTATGTTGCTGCGATACGGTCTTCTGGTCTCAAAACGTCGCCAGAAGAGAGAGATTTAACGTCAAACAAACCAACAAAAAACACGTAAATAATCTATTGTTCTTATCGTAATAACCTTCATTTTATTATTTACAACAACGGTAACACATTGTATATGGGGCACACACAGACGGGTGCATTTCATAGGCAATGAAAAACTCATTCCACTTCTTCAGTATCTTTGCAAAATAATGTAGAAAATTGCACATCAACAATATTCTTGAAGCCTGTTTATGGCATCAACACAGTAACTGGAACACTGGTATTTTTCACTTGATTTTTTTTAAAGAGGGACAATATGCTCTGAAATGTGATTGATTCTCGTTTTGCAGTTGCAGGATGAGGACTTGGCACTCGACCTCTGATGGTCGAGTTAGTCTTTTGTTTCTGCGTTTTTAATTTTGTTTTTTGAGGCAAGAGCCAGTAAACAGAACCGCAATTTCAATATTGAAATGGCAATCACTGACAGAATTATTATCATTTTTTCTCAACATCAGTGAAAAGCATAAATCGACACAGAAACTTTTTTTTTTTTTAACTATTTTTGCAGTAATGAACAATTTCAAAAAGCAATGTGAGGTGGGATTGAAAAAAAAAAAGTTAAGGTTGAAGGAAAACTAGGAGCAAATCTTAGAGAATAAGGCAGAGTACAGTATAATTTCTCCTTTTTTTTGTCGTTTTTTTCACGATACAAGTATAGAGCCACTGCTTTTTTTTATTGTAATTCTCAGAATACACCATGCAACATAGCCTACTGTGAGTGAGAACTGCTGGGAAGGGAGATAGAAACGTGATAAGAGGTTATTAGGAGTTCAACATTTCGTAGGAATATTATTAAAGAAGAAGAAAAAAGTCGAGAAAGCGATGATGATGGTGATTATGATGATGATTATTTTTTCTTTTCGCGGCCTGGAGAAAAATTCGTCAAGGAAAGGAGTCAGTGAGAGAGAGAGAGAGAGAGAGAGAGAGAGAGAGAGAGAGAGAGAGAGAGAGAGAGATCAGAAGTAGTGATTTTAGAGAAGATGTAGGAAGTCGAAAAGAAGAAGTAGAGAGACCGCGAATAAGTGCGCTGTCGTGTTCGAATGAGGAGGAGAGAGAAGTGCAGATCCTCGTTAGCGAGAGACGAGGAGCAAAGGATTCGCTGAGGAGTCGCTAGGATGGAAGGAGGTCCTAAATGAGAAAGACTTAAGTCGGGCAATACACACGCAGCCCAGCATTCACTCCTCACCGTATATCATTTATTGAGTGTTTTTGTAATTAAATCTAGAGTTTCAACTGAGACATCACTTTGCTTTATGCAATATCTTACTGCATGCGATAGTTATATAATGATAATAATGAAAACATATGATTCCTCTCATGCGTAACAACTATGTATTTTGTGTCATTCTATGCTCCACCCATTGCCGGCTTACTTTAGCAAAGAAGCAGTCAACAACATTAGTTTAGAATCCAAGGATTAAGATATGTGTCTTGCACGTGTTTTAACCTACTTTTAAACAATATATTACAATTACACTGCTAAATTGGATTCCGAGGTCAGTGATTCACTTCACTTTTCGTTTCTCAATTTTTTTTTCGAAGGAATAACTTCCTGTTTCACAATCGGGACCACTTCCTGAAAAATCCCTCAAAGATCTCCGTCATTCTCGTTCCGGGGAGGCTCTGCACAAAGTGTACCTGAGCGGATAAAGATTGTTTCTGAGTAACACTTATTCTCTTTATGAAAGTTCCACAACTTAACACTATTCGAACACATCTTTAAATTTTCCATTTTGGTGTATTTTTGTCTGTTTTCACTGACCTTGAGGAACCTTTCAGAACCAACTTAAACCTGACAGACAACATCTACAAGGAACTGTTCCACTGTGGTACGCGTCGAAAGCGGGTCCTGGATGACGGCATCGCAAGGCCCGCCTGACAACAAATAATTTCGTCGTTGATCACTAGAAACACCTTACAATATACAACACACTTTATGACTGCTCGCTTTTCTCAAGCGTTGGATGTCTCGAGTGACTTTGAAGTGGATATTTCTATTATTCGTTTTTAAAGATTTTCAGGTTGAATGTGACCTATAACTTTTTTTCCTCTTAATTTCATCAAGCCTTTTTCTTCTCTGTCTTTGGCACAAAAATAATAATAAGAAGAAGAATCATAACAATACGAGTTAGGCACTACGAGACACTGTTTTTCTTTCTCTCTTCAGACTCATACAGCACGTGGATATATACAGTATATATATATATATATATTTAAACTCATATGTGCACACTAGACCGAATAGGTGATGTATATGTATACCATTATGTCTCTCGATTATAAGCACAGTGATGCTCCTATTATTTTAAAACACAGCACCAACGAATCAAAATAATATGCTATTCACCTTCCTTTATAGAGGAGAGAGTAGGCCATTTTTTTTTAAATTCCAGAATCAGTTGCTTTAGCGCGCACCTAAAGAAGCATCATTCAGCAGATTACCATTTCTACCAATGATAAAGAAAATATTTCCCTGTTGACTGGATTATCCCCTGCGCAGGAAGAGAGTTAAGGAAGAGGAGGAGGGGGAGGAGTGAAAGGGGGAAGGCGGTGAAGAAATAGTTTTTTTCTCTGTCTGCGACAGACAGACTCGAGCTCAGCGTGGCAGACGTTACGACGAATCATCGCTGCTGGACTCGTTACCCTGCTGCTGCTGCTGTTCCTGCTGCTTGCGTTCTGCCTCTTCCTTCTGCTGCTGCTCCGCCGTCTTCATGGTGGCCGCCAGGTACTCTGAGGGGCCGCTGCCTGACGAGAATTCCATCTCGATTCGGTATTCGTGGCGCGCGAGGTATCGGACGTATTTCTCGGGCGGTTCTTCGCTCGTTATAGAGACGGACCGCATGACGCAATGGCTGACGGTCGTGGCAGGCATCGTGAACTCCACGTAGCAGTACTTGTCCAGAGACTCCGGCATTTGGTCGTAGGCGGTCAGGTTCATTCGACAGCTGAAGGTGTGGTTGGTGTAGGCGCCCTGACCCTCCTTCGGGAGGCGGGACATCCTCCAGACGATGGATCTGTGCTGGTGTTCGTACTTGGCCTGACCCGATGTGACCTCCATCAGCGCTGACTCGGCTGTCTCCACGGCTCCTTTTATTCTCTCGATGCCCTTGACTTTGCCTTGCCTGTTTGCCAGTGCAAAATTAAACCAGTGAGAAAGGATTTTAATGCACAAATTATATATGAACCCTGCATCCTCATTTCAAGGTCAAAGTTCACGATTGTCTGTTACAAATTACCTTGTGAAACTCTCCCCTTTTAATATGATGAACAATTCAACACTTGCAGTTTCCAAAAATACAAAATATCTAATCGTATTCAAAATTATAAGCTAAAATTCAATATTTCCATGTAAAAATACAAAATCAGAACTCGGCATTTCAGTGCAAAATTATATAAGTAAAATTACACTATGAAAAATCACCATTTTAATTAAAAAGTACACGATAATGAAACGCAGCATTTAAGAGCAAAATTTCACTGCGTAAAAATCTTGATTTTTAGATCAAGTCTCAAAATCACTGACTGGTTCTGTTGGTGAAAGAAATTAACATAGATTGACTGAACCTGTATAAGAGAAGCCAGTGAAAACTGACGTTGTCACTAATTACAATTACTGAAAAGAAGCTTAATTTTTCAGACATCAAGGAGTATTGGTATTTTATATATTTATATATATATATATATATATATATATATATATATATATATATATATATATATATATATATATATATATATATATATATACCTCAGAATCCCAAGAACTCTTAAAAATATACATAAGCGCACACTCCCAGTTACGGTCCAAAAGTACACCTGACCCCAAAGTTTTTCAAAAGCGCTGTCAGTTACCTTCGATGTGCAGATTTGACGGATCCATAGCGGAAATGTTTTTCGACTCTGAACAAGTAAATCCAGCATTCCGGAAGAGGGAAACGGACCATGACATCTTCACAAGGGACCTGGAACATGCAGGAAAATGGCAGAAGATTAGTGTTCGAGTTGGTTGAATGAACTCGTGTCATCTGTGAAGCTGTTATTACGACACGAAGACTAAGTCTTCCAGATGTGGTTCACCTCTCAGGCCTCTCAGTAAGAGTGTCAGTTGACTTGACCGGTATGTGACTTCAGTCCAAATTCTCCTCTTATACTGTTCAGTCAAGCCCGGAGGTGCTGTCTTAAACTGTGCCGGAAGACACTGAAGTATTATGCTTATGAGGTGTTTGCATAACAACATTGCATGAATAGAAAGAGACGGCTTCAGTTTCAGAAACTTATACACACTTCTTTCCATAACATTTGAAATGAAACAATAACTTTAATTCTGAAAGCCTCCAGTATAAACACAAAGGATGGATTACTAAAAAGATATAAAACAAGAGTGTACTGTCACACTGCAATAGGATGGATTCCTAAATGTTACAGATATGGTTGCTTGATAGTTTCTCTGTAAACAAGAGTGTACTGTCACGTTTCACTGCATTGATAGTTTTGGTTGCTTGATACATGTTACAGTTTCCCCTGTAAAACGTTTCACTGCATTGATAGTTTTGGTTGCTTGATACATGTTACAGTTTCCCCTGTAAAACGTTTCACTGCATTGATAGTTTTGGTTGCTTGAAAACGTTTCACTGCATGTTTTTGGTTGCTTGATACATGTTACAGTTTCCTCTGTAAAACGTTTCACTGCATTGATAGTTTTGGTTGCTTGATACATGTTACAGCTTCCTCTGTAAATCTACTGGGAAACAATAGATAATAAGTTTTTATAGATTCAGGTTATGGTGCAAATGAAGATGGACTGGAGTACACATAACTGTCAGCCTTAGTTGTGCTGTGCATTTTCACATACGTTAAAAACTAAAGAATTCACAATTCAAGATTTGTTTACTATTTTAAGATTCTTGTTTTAATCCTTGAATTTAGTCGTTATTTAAATATGAGAATTAACTCCAAGAGCCTGACTCGCACTTGAGATACATTATGGCTACTAACAGTTGTATTTGTTGTTGCTTCCCAAGAACTCCAGATTAATTTTTAATGTTACCTACCATATTCATTCAGGGTTACACTGTAATGTCCCGCTTTTGATCATTTCCTTACTGGTCCAATGTTTGGGTAAAACCAGCAGATCAGAATGATGCGTATTAAGTTCATTCTAGTTCCTCTCAAGCATCAAAGAACGTCTAGTTTTGGCTATTGCATTCTGCATGGAATGTTAAGGGTGTTTTCAGTAAATACAAATATAATATATACCAGAAGTTCTGAACGAAGACCTGTTTGCCTGAGGAGAGCTTTTACAGATTATTCCCAACTTACCTGTCCCAGTTTTCTTCCAGAGAAACCTGGAACGAGGATGTCGCAGAAGATCTCGATCCTTCGGCCCTGGATGGTGATTTTTGTCTTGATCTGAAGTGGAAGCTCGCGGTTTTTGGGCGGCCTGACGCGGAATCTCATTAGTTCAATGTAACAGGCATCTGGGGGCTTGAACCTAGAACAGAAGACCAAAGTCACAATGCTGTAGAGTTAGGACTGGCTAATCCAACTCCATTGGTGCCCCTTACGCATCTAGAATTAGGGCATTGTGCTCGTATAAGAGTGCCAGGTAATACGTTTTGCGATACTCGGTACTAGCAGTTAATATTCTCCATTTTACAAAATGGAGAATATTAACCTGGGCTGCTGTAAGGTTGGAGCTCGACGCTCGTAAGTTTGAGGAGGGTTGTTTCGCTATGCTTAGTTTTTTAAGGCGTTTAAGGGTTGTCCTTTGCAAAAGCTGGGGTTTTATTCGGTATAGTCAAATTAAAATCTAGATTTCTTATATAAACATACGGATAGAGAATGTATATATATACATATATGTATATGTGTTTATATGTATACATACATACATTATATTATATATATATATATATATATATATATATATACGTATATATATATATATATATATATACATGCATGCATATATATATATATATATATATATATATATATATATATATATATATATATTATATATATACATGCATATATATTTATAATATATATACACACATATATATATAAAATATATATATATATATATATATATATATATATATATATATATATATATATATATATATATATATATATATATATATATACACACATATATATAAAATATATATATATATATATATATATATATATATATATATATATATATATATATATATATATATATATATATATATGTGTGTGTGTGTGTGTGTTAAAACATAAGAAGAGAATCTTTTGAACTAACTTTATGTGCTGGGACTTTTCAAATTCGTCTTTGTCGACACAGCAGTGAAACTCGACAGCTTCAAGTCGAATCCACTCTTCCGTGATGACTGGAATGATGTCATGTCGACCCACTACTTCTCGACCTTGCTTTCTCATGTCGTTGATACCCAGGTCAACGTCGGGCATTCCTGCAGTGGAAGGGTAATTCATAAGAATAAGTTGAAAGGAAGCATCTCGTGGCGTTACCTCAATGTTTAGAAAGATGAGAATTTAAGTAAATCTCTTAAGAGACATCTTTTCTCTTTCATTCCTACACACACACACACACACACACATATTACATATATATATATATATATATATATATATATATATATATATATATATATATATATATATTTATATACATATATATAGATATATATATATATATAGATATATATATATATATATATATATATATATATATATATATATATATATATAGATATATATATATATATATATATATATATATATATATATATATATATATATATATATATATATATATATATATATCTTCTTCTTCTTCTTTTTTAACGTGCTTTTTTCCCATTTTTGTATGGGGTAAGCACGATGCCTTCTTTTGAAGGACTTTTGATTTGGCTTTGGGGTAGACCTGTCGAATCAAGATGTGGAGGGAATTTTTTTTTATTTCATTTCCAAATTAAGATTCCAGGTTAACTGGGGAAAGCGTATTCAAAAGAAAAGGGAGATGGGGAGTTTTCTGCCCTCTCTGGCAACGTTTCCTAATTGCTGGTTATGGATTTTTTAAAGATGAAACTTTAGGTTTCTTATTTTAAAAAATTCCCTGAGGGTGGTCTGCATTTTAGAAATATCCTATACGGTGCCATGAAGAGATTTGCACAGAGGGAAGAGATTTGCACAGAGGCATTCGTAAGGTAGAACCTTTTCGTTATCATTCGTACTGAGGGTTCCTCACCTGACAAGAAACCAAGGAAGAAGATCCTGACTCGGGCAATCATTCTGTGGACAATTCCTTTCAAATCCTGCTCTACGTAGATCTCGTCAACCGCCGTCAGTTGCACTTCTTCCGATTTGTAGTTGAGAGCTCGGTCTCTGTGCACTGTTAGACTGAAGAGTTGTTCTTCGACCAATGAAGAGAATACCTGGAAAAATAATAATGGTCCCAGCTATACTGTTAATTCTTTTCATTTTATTTACATTACGTGAAGAATGCTGTGGGAGCTTTATTTCGTCGTTAATCATCCACGTAAATGTGAGTTATTTTTGCCATAATAATAATAATAATAATAATAATAATAATAATAATAATAATTAGACTTAAGAGAAAGTAAAATTCAGTAAATGGTTGAAAGTTTTAGAAAGAAATAAGATGGTATTCAGAAAGGCTTCTGTAGTATGACAAGAGTTTCTGTAGACGTGAATCTGAAAATGGGAAAATGACTGAGGCGAATATTATAGCCAGTACAATGCTGATGACGTTTTGGGGTTCATTAATCCCTTAATGTAAGTTAGGGAGTATTAATCGAGAGGCTAATAGTAACTGAAGTGATTTAAAATAACTGTCTGTCTGTCGGAAAATGTTATAAAAGGTTGGAAACGAGCTAGATAATTTTTCTTTAGTGTCCCATGAGGCTGTGGAGGTTGCATGTTGTATTATTTCAGGAGAAATTTAGTGGATCAAATAGTTCTTATGAAATTAAGGAACAAAGAGTAATGTATTAATGGGGCACTCACTGCTATTTAGATAAATGGTTTTACGATTCATCCTTTTTGCCATGGTCATTTCGTTAGAATATCATCGTGTACTGTTTAGCACAGTGAGAGAGACCATGATTTAACCATTACAACCCCATGTGATCACTAGCTTTTCATCGGAATATACTGAGAACTCGAATGAATGTCAGAGACGCATTTTACAAAATCCACCCAGACAACATACCTTGAGATCCTCATAGCTTTGCGTTCCAAGCTTGAGAAGCTGGGAAATCTGAGGAGCGTGTTCCACAGGCATGCCAAGCTTTCTGACATCACTGGCGAACTCCTTGACATGCTCGTAGTCGCCAGCAATGGCATGTTGCGCAAACTTGGATAGCTTAGTTGTGAGTCTCTCAGCCTTGGACAGCTGGCCAGGACGAACACCAGGCCTCTCTTTGTAGAAGATGTACTGCACTTTCACGGTGAAGATCTTGCCGAACTGGTCGAATTGCTGAGCACCTGCAGGCGGCCATAAGAAAAGGTCATTGTAGTCTAAAGAAATCTTTGACTGATTCTGTAAGCAGGGAATGTTTGCTTTAAAGTAGTGCTATAGGAAATTTAAATGATGAACAGAATCATGGGAAGATGCCACTTGGGGCACTCAACATCTTTCATTTAGGTTTGCATAGCTGATGGCAGTATTTCGTCTATCTTTGCCATTGGTAACGGGGCAAATTACCTCATTCATTTATCTTACACCACATGGGCCAGTTACCACATTCATTTATCTTACACCAAATGGTGACAATAATGATTTCTTTGCTACTAATGTGATCTGCAAATGAATTTGGTTCACAAGAGAGGTGATCCTCATAACAGTATTTCCAGGTTGCTGCCAATGGAGTGTTGTGGGAAGGGAGGAGAGGTGGGAAATATATATGTTTGCAATCAAACTGTTGAACCTAAATTCGAATGGCTTTTCTTAAAGCAACTATTGACTAGATATTAATCAAAGCAGATCATCCAGCTATTGTAGCGATATGCTTATCGGATCACTTGTCATAAAGTAATGTTTGAATTCAGTACTTACCTATATCAGAAACAGAATAGCAAGCTTGGAGTGGCAGCTCCTGGAATGGGTCTTTGTCCTCCTTGTTGTTGAAGAGTTGTAGGACACTGTTATCCGTGAGTTTGACATAGACCTTCTTCCAAAATCTGCAAGTGTGAATAGCAGGTAAAATTGGGTTGTTGCTCTCTCTCTCTCTCTCTCTCTCTCTCTCTCTCTCTCTCTCTCTCTCTCTCTCTCTCTCTCTCTCTCTCTCTCTCTGTTTTTGGAAAGGGGTCTCCTCTACTAAGTTTATTATCAAATGATGCTACGTCTATTGGACTCTCTATAGGAGTGGGTTAAGGCCTTACTTATGTTGCAATAAACAGTAAAAAATTCACTGGAATGTCTCAAGTAGCCAAGTAGGACTTCTCAACGCCATTCCATCTTTTTCATGAATTCATTAGTCCTCTTTACGACACCAGGTAATGTTTATTATTAATCACTCTTCTTTCATCGCCCCAACAGACACATCTGTTGTTTCAGTTTATCACTTCCATAACCAACGATAATTCTGGAATCAATCCATGCATTATCTATTTTTCCAATTGCTTCTTAAATATCAGTTTGGCCTAAGTAATCATTCACTAATTTTCTTACAGCAATGAAGCTCTTGCCGCTCAAGTCTAAAAACTTTGCTTGAAGATGTTCGTTTTTCATTTTAGCGGATCTTAAATATAAGGCTTCACACGCGTGTTCGCAGTTCGATATAGGTTCGGTAATGTATTAATTTTTGTTAATGCACATTTCACCTAAAAAGGTTAGGTGTACGTTTTGTATGTGTATGTATCTAGTCTATATACAAGTCTGTATTAGGCTAACACACTCGCTCATTCATACAAAAGGCAATATAAGTTTGTTAATGTAGTTACTGTATGTAATAGCACACTCGCGCATGCAACGCATGTGTAGGGTGATGTGATGCATCTTGTTGTTTATACATACTCTATAATATGTATGTAAATATATATATATATATATATGTATATGCAATATACATGTGTAGGGTGATGTGATATATTTATATTGTTTATATATATATATATATATATGTATATGATATATATATATATATACATATATAGTTCTGGGTTTCATAGTATATATATACATATATTACATTATATATATATATATATATATATATATATATATATATATATAATATATATATATATATATATATATATATATATATATATATATATATATATATATATATATATATATATATATATATATATATATAATAAAATCCCTTAACGAGTTCTGGGAATCTGCCCATCCGCTCTAATCCTTTCAAGTATCGTTCAATTGCTTTAACTTCTGTTTTGTTAAAATATTCAGAATCGTAGTTAACCCTCACTTTTTTTTTATCTTTTATTTGGCACCTTGAACCCGTCTTTCTTCGGAATCACCAATATAACTCTTTAGGTTAAATGTATTGGTGATTTGTTTCTTTCGCTTAAATGTTTTGTTATGTATGTGAACTAGGAGAATAATTTGTCTTTGGTCTTGATGTATCTAAGGCATTTGAGAGAATCTAAGGTAAGGCTGTGCTGGTCAGACTTAGTGCTTATGGCTTTATTCCTCTTATTTATAAGCTTATTCCAGCATTTCATCTTACCTCATTATTCAACCTTTTTGTTGACGATGAATATCTGCTCTCTGCAGCCACTTGAATAATGTCTTTTAGCTTTCCGCTGTCTTAAGTACTCTTTGACGCCTCCACACCAGTCCATAGTAGGAGGATTGCTGTTATGTTTGGGCTGCTTCTTATTTTCTTTCGTTCTACATGAGTGATTGTAAGACATGACTGAATCTTTTGATCAGTGACTTCAATCTTCTCTCATCTTCCTTTCTGCCATTTGGATGGCTTCTCGTTATTCTGTCCTTACCAGGTAGCCTTGTGACACGCACCAGGCTATTTCATCTCACATTTACTGTGTGGAGGTTGGCGAGCCTCAGATGGAACTGCTAAGGGACTGTTTCATTTCGAAATTCTCTTCCTTCCTTTGCTTATCCTGATTTAGAATCAATTTTCCTTTTGTGTATGGGCTAGAAAAGTGAATTTGACAGCCCTTCCTGTTTGGAGTTTGAACTAGAAAATAGACATACGCCTTGGTATTGATTTCATGATTTTCTCATATACTCCATCTCGGTATAAATCATAAAACTACTACCTCCCTGTAGCAGGTGAGAACCAGAAAGTGTTCAAGAATGACTGGATGATTAAACTCAACTATAAGAAACCATGAGATATAACTTGATCTAATATTTTATTTACAAGTTTTGTTTTTGCTTGGGGAACGCGTAACAAGGAGTCACTAACTTGGAAAGTCGAAAATCTTATGATTTTGTTGAATTTTTCCGAAGTTTTAAAATGTACATAAAATGACGCACAGTCACGCACGCATAAGCAAAGTGAATGATTAACTCCTTGCACGAGAAAGGCCTTCCAGAGAGCCATTAATCTTTTTAAGGTAATGGCTTCATATATAATTATGTAGTCATTGACTCTAAGAGATGTAAAAGATAATATACTGTGAAGGTTTTATCAATGCAAGATTTTCCAGTGAAAACTAACTAAATAATCTATCATCATGTTTAGTCGAGAATGCACTAGTAAATTCGACCAATTCAGTTTCCTTGTCTGTATAAAATTTTGCTGTTTTCATTTTTATTTCACTAATTCATCATCAGTCTTGGGGCGTAGGATGGCATCTTAACGAACAACTGATCCATTTTCCATTTCGTTTTCATTCAGTTTTCATCAAGTCTGTCATATCTCTAAGTGTATTTACATCAACAGTACCACCTCTGGCCTACTGTCTATGAATGCAAACCTCTCTCTGAACACACAAAAAAGAAAAACCAAGCTTTTCGAAAACAGAACGTGGCATGCAAGATGCTCCGGTACTCTGTTTAAAAAAGCAGACGTCGTGCAGACGTGCAAAAAAAAAAAAAGTATATATAAAGACAGTCCTTAAAACCAAACCACACAAATGTAATGACCAAAACTTGATGAAACCTGTATCAGTGTGAGTGGTTGTTTTGGTGATGGCCCTCTTTCTTTTTGGAGGTTAGCCATGATGTTCTCTCCCTTTTTTTGTTGTTGTTGTTGGCTGGAAAGTTGGTTTTTTGATGTTTGAGTTCCTCTAACTATATTCGGTAAGTTTACAAAATACAGAATATAGAATGAGAGAGAGAGGAGTTTACTCTATGGTGATGTCTTTATAAATTATTTGTTGGAAGTGATTTGTTGGATGTGTTGGATTCGAATATACGAGGATTTCCCCGATACTAGTGAAAGGAACCTATTCTATCAAGAAAAACTTTCCTAAGAATCTTTCGCTACAAAAAATGTTGCGTCATATGCTGGAAAAATCTAAGTATTTCAACACGAAAAACTCTCTTTGGTGTTTCTAAATTTCCGGCTCGTGAATTTTGTGCGGCATGGCGGTGTTATAACTCCTATTTAACTCGCTATCCTAAGATTAGATTCTACATGACAGGGTATGCCCAGGATGGTAGCGATCGCCTTAGGTCACATTTCCATGACATTAGTTTTTTTAATAAGGCTAAATCTCCGTAATGTCTTGAAAAATTTGAATTTATTGCTTCCATGATGCCAGTGACTCAGTTTTCGTGTTATATGCTTCAAGAACTCGGTTTTGGATCCTTACCCTTGGCATACCCTGCTCTGTAGAATCACAGATAGATTATCGTCATAAAGTAAGTTGAAAGTTCATTAAACCTTTGATGGAAGACAAAAAAAAAAAAAAGGTTAGTAGAACGAACGAAATATTTCAGAATATTCATAAGCAAAGTCGGAAAGCAGTGCCAAAGTAGAGATTTCTACCCTTTCATGGGGAAATCTATTATTGGAGTGCAGAGGCTATGGTGAAAGATGCCTTAACTGAAGTTTAAAAAGAACAAAAACGAAAGAGATTTAGACAGGGGTAGCTCTCAGAGCTCATCGTTTGGAAGCTAGGGGATAAGTCTTGACAGAATTCCTTAATTTGGAAAGCTTTTATCAGATGTACAAGTCCTCAGCGTGTGCTCTTCATGTTCCACGTAGCTTCGAGTCATCATCATCTAATTCATCCTTGTCTTTGATTTGATCCCTAAATGAAAGCTATCGTAAGTTCCTAAGGAAGTAGCGTTGTGGCGGGAGGCAATGTTCCTTCATTACCTCCTCTGAGACTTTTTCGTGCACAAATGGGTAATAAAGTCACGTAAAGAGCAACAGTACACATGTCAATTCTTTGATATGTCAGTCAATCTTTCTAAGCTACAAAACTACTGTATGTCAACACAGCATACTCAGCACTGTGGAGTTCTACGAGTAACAGGCCATACTAGTTATGTGTCTGAATGGATCGCACAACTGAGAACGCTTATGCCAGTAATGTCTCAAAAGCACTAAAGCCAATAAGAAAAATGATCAGGATAATCATCAAAGTATCAAGGTATAATGCTATAGCTGCTGTTACTGCTGAAGAGCTTTTTTATTTTTTTTTTTACTTTACAAGACAGCCAAATCACACATATGGATTGGGTGAGCCCTGGGCCTTCCACTGCTCTAAGCTACGGCTCTACAAGTATACGTATGTATGTATATAGATATGGCGAGCTAAGGAACATTATTTCTGACCTGTTCGTCAAACCTCCTCTGCCTTCCTTCATGTGGAAGCCAGAAGTCAAGCTGGCGGACCGACAGGAAAACAATGAAGTTAATTGTTATGATTCATGCGTTCTGCAATTTTTTGTATCTTTTTTTTTTATTCTCCTCATATTCAGGTCTAACAATGTAATAGTTTCACATTTGACTTTTGAAGATTAGAATCCAATTTAATGCCTGCTTCAAGAAGGGCAAAGCTAATTTCATGTATAATTTCATAACTTGAATAATTTGCCATGATGCTGATTGGAATTTGGTTTCTCAGAGTAAGGAAAGTTTGAAAAACAGATGTTCTATCCCACTACATAACTGAAAAACAAATAACTGAAAATCTCAGAACCTGTGACGTTTATGACTGTATGGAACATTTTGAAATAGTTACCTCTGTCCTGTAATTTTCTTCTTGTTTGGTTGGCGAAGGTGCATTTCCCACACCTGACCAGTACTGTCTGTGCGTGGGAAATTCTCTAGAGGTTGAGACTGATCTTCCTCAAAGAGGGGTGTTGGTGGAGTTTCCTGGGAATCCGTCCTCTGCAACTCTCCAGTCGGGTGAGCTGAGTATAAAGCTTTAGGTTAAAATCTTGCAAGAATGACAAGTTGCTCAGGATAAATATAAATTCATAAAAACTCAGGAAAATTTCTTGATATACTACATGAAGTTGCCAGATAACTACTCATAAAATAAACCATGCTCTTACCAGTTGCATCGGTAGTGGCCTCAGCAACTTCAGCTCCACGATCAAATGGATTAAATCTTGGAGCTGTGTCTGTGAATGCTGCATTAGCACTAACTGCAGGTGGAGGAGCCAGCACCGGTACAGGGGACACTGCTCTTGGTGATGATCCTGACATATCCAATGCTGCTGGTCTGTAAAATACCCCACAGAAAGTTAGTAGGCATTTAAGTAGGAATATCAGAGGCAAAGATGACAATTATTGCAAATGCAATAAATTTTATGTATCTTATATTCAGAAAACTGTTATAAAAAATGGATAGTTGCAAGTTTATTTGCTTGCCTTGTGGTGCATGGTATTTTGTTTACTGATATATGTTTGGAATGCCCTCAAAGTACAATACAGTAATTTCGTTGTTCAGCAGTGCTAGAGTAAAATTTAAACAACTTAAATAAGTAGTTACAAAGACAGTATTATAAATCTTCACAATACATACTTGATCACCACAGCGATAGGCTCATCATCTGAATCGGCAGAAGTCTGTCTTGCTGCTCTTCTTGGGGTAGACTGAGGAGGAGGTGGAGGTTCGTTCATGGCTAGGAATGAATCGAATGGTGCAGCGTCACCAAATCCAAATCCTTCTGAAGTTCCTCCTGACCCACTTACTTCTCCCCATGGTGAAGCAGCTGTTTGTATTGGTTGCAAATAAGTGTGATTTTTGTATTAGTCTCAAAGACACGACAGATCCATAATAGTTTAAAAACATTATTAATTTGGATATTTGATTTCTGCAGACTAATTTTACTATTAGCAAACAAATTGTTCATTTTTTGTAAAACTTCCTTTGCATGGTTTTAGAAAAGAAAATTATAAACAAAGTCACATTTCAATATATTTTGTACTAATGCTCCGCTTTGTGAATAAAATATTCTTAAAGAATCATTTTCTGGAAGACTTGATAAAATATTTAAGAGTATTAATGTTGTGAAAGACTAATTAAAAAGAATACGAACCTCTTGCTGATGCTGAAAATGGATCATATTCATCCAAGGTATCAGTGGTAGTAACATTCTCAAATCTGGCAGAAAAGGCATCAAACTCCTCATCTGTTGCTACTTTAACTGCTGCTGGAGCATTTCCCGGTATGGATTCCTTGCCAACTGAAGGTAATGCAGTAACATTTGCAGGTGGAGGAGCAAATGGATTAACCATAGAATTCCCTTCACTTTCTGCAAAGATATCTAGTGTGGCCTCATTTCCAGCACCAAAAAGACTCATGCCAACATTTGGCGCAGGTGCTGTAGTACCAAACAGGGCTGCACCGGTTGAATCAGCCCCTGAAGGTGCTGGTTTTGGGGCTGCCTCACTGCCAAAGATATCTAGTCCAGATGATCCAGTTCCTGGTGCATCCCCAAATAGGCCAGCAGCTGGTGATGATGGAGGGACCGCATGGGGAGAATCACCAAATAATCCTGGTGAAGAAGGAGGTGCTGGCTGTCCAACATCCCCAAAGAGAGCCACTGCAGGAGAAGCTGGAGGAACCGCTGGTGGAGTGCCAAAAAGAGCTTCGCCAGAAGAGTTTGGATATGTCCCTTGGGTATCTCCAAATAATGCAGATCCAGTGTCTGTTGCTGATGGTGCTGTAAATGCATCTGGTTCTCCAAAAGCATTAGATTCACCGAAGGCACTGGATTCACCAAAAGCGTTTGATTCACCAAAAGCGTTTGATTCACCAAAAGCATTTGATTCACCAAAAGCACTAGAATCACCGAAAGCATTTGACTCACCAAAGGCATCTGGTGCTCCAAAAGCTTCAATTGCATCATTCTTTGAGCCACCTGTTGATGATGGAGCATCTGGAGAACTTGTAACTTCATTTGCTTCCACTTTATTTTGAGTTTCTAAAGTATCTGGTTCAGTCAAGGGTTCAGATTCAATTGGTGATGTAACCTCAGTTTTGCTTAAAACATCTGTGGAATCTGATTGCTCAGCATTCATTGTTGGTGGAACAGGTTCAGGAGAACCAAATACTTCCATTGCTTCTACTTTCTCTTCATTTACTGAAGCAGAATCTTGAGTTTCTGTTTCTATAGCTGGTATTTTGTTAAAATCTTCATTAGCACCTTGAGCATTAGCTTCAATAACAGTGGGCTCACTGTCTGTCTGCTCACTTACTTGTTCAGGTGAGACAGATTCCTCTATAGGAGTAGGTTCAATATGGCTTTCAGATGATACTGTCGTTTCAGTTACAGTAGGTATTTCACTTGGAGCAACTTCGTTTTCAGTTGGTTGCTCTGAAGGCTTAGTTTCACTACTATCATCACCAGATAAAAGGTCAAGAGCTTTTGAATCTTCGGCTGGAATTTCAGACAGAAGGTCTGAGGCAGATTTTTTATCACTAGCACCTCCCTCTGTAGCGGCACCTCCTGATAATAAATCATCAGAAAGTAAGTCAAAATTTGATGTCTGTGATTGTGGCTGGTTAAACAGACTGAGAATATCTTGATTTGTTTTTGGTTTCTGAACATTTGTATCTCCAAATAAGTCAAATTCATCTGAGGTAGCAGGTACAGCATTTTGCTGTGATGTGTTGGAAACATTTTTTGACTCATCCATCTCATGATCACTGATTTCTATAGTTTGCCCAAATATGGCACTAAATGAGTCAGATTCCTTTTCTGGAGCAGCAGTTACCTGAATATCTGGAGTAGGGCTAGGTGTGTTAGCTGCTCCATCACCTGGTGAAGGACATGGTGTTCGAGTGGTATTAAGTTTCTCATGCAGGGTATCTGTTGTTGCCTCCATGGCACCAATAACAGTTTGTAAGAGATCTTTAGTTTCTTTTGAGGGTGGAGGTGGTCTAGGAGGAGGAGGTCGTCCTGGTGCAGCAGTGGAATCTTCCACCACAGCAGGTCCATCACTCATTAAATCAACTATGGGTGGTGGTTGTGCAGGTGGCTGTGGTCTTGCTGGAGGTACTGGAGGATGGTGAACCGTTGTTGGTATTGTTGGAGGAGGGTGTTGAACAGTTGTGGGAACTGCTTCTGGCACTGTCGGGCTGCCAAAAAAGTCTTGTTCCATTGGCACTGAAGGTGTCCCAAATATATCTGCTTGATTTTGAGGTGCAGCACTTTCAAAATGTTGTGATACATCTGGCACACCAAAAGGGTTCATGTCATTTGGGTATGAACCTGGGTCCCCAAACAGTCCCGCTGCTGCAGCATTTGAATCATCAATTTGGTCTGCAAATGGGTTAATTCCTGTGTAGGTTGTAGCAGAGAAGTCAAATGCCCCTCCATTAAGGAATGGGTTAGCCGCAGCATCACCAACATCAGCTGGGGGAGCTGGGTCGTCAAAAAGGAAAGGGTTCTTCATATTTCCACCGAAATCCATGGTGAATGTTTTTAATTATAAGCTGTAAAGTTTAAATTTATGCTATGTTGGAGGTATCAAATGGGTCTTCTGCAGCACTTAAAAGTTCTGACTCAAGATATTTTAATTCTGCTTTGCTTGGCCCAATATTTGCAGCTATAGATGTGTCAAATGGATCATAATCTGCTTCAAGGTCCTCTGCTGTTTGTTGCTTACTTGCTTGGAGAGGTTGAACAGTGATATCGTGATCTTCAGCAGAGTCAAGAAGGTTCACAGGAGTGTCTGGTTTTTTAACAGGAGGAGTTGGGCGCTTAGGCAACTTTGTTTCTTCTTCTCGAGGATCAAATTCGTCGTCACTTAAGTTTCTTTTAACACCAGAATCAGATAAAAGTTCAGACTCAAGGGTTTTAAGTTCAGTTTTGCCAAACTTTTCAGCAATAGAGGTATCAAAAGGATCAAAATCTTTAGGTTCTTCCTCTTGCTGACCTTGGACTGGCTGTAGTGTTGGTCCAAGATTCTCTGTTGGGGAAGAGGAAAGAAAGTGATCAGCAGAAAAGCTAGGTGCGTTACTTGTTGCTAAAGATAAATTTGCTGCTGTTTTGATACCAGCTTCTGTACTGCTGTTAGTAAGAAGGGTTTCTTCAAGGGCTTTAATCTCTGTTTTGCAGAGTTTTTCAGCAATGGTAGTGTCAAATGGGTCAAAGTCTTCTGGTGTAACCCCCTCTTTAGGTTCCTCAACAGTATTCAGACTAGGCTGCAGTGGCACACTTTGATCAGTTGGAGTCGTTGCAAGTAGACAAGGTGCTGCTGGTACTGCTGGCCTACCTGGTCGACTTGGCTTCTGAGGGACTGGAGGTTTCTTGGTCTCTCCCCCTCGGGGGTCAAAATCGTCAGTGATGCCAGTTGCAGTATTTGTTGAACTTAACAGTTCACTCTCAAGCTGCTTTAACTCAGTTTTACCAAATTTCTCAGCAATAGAAGTATCAAATGGATCAAAATCTTCACTAGTTGCAGATGTTTTGAATTCTGTAGGTGCAAGCAGTTCAGCACCTGGTGGGGAACCTGCTGGTGTAGCAGTTAATAGGCACTGAGGCTGAGCAGGGGATGGAGGTCGGGATGGCTTTGAAGGTTTTGTTGGCACGTCTGCTTCTGCACGAGGATTAAAGTCGTCAAATTCTGCAACAACTGGGTTACTGGCAGTGACAAGCAATTCAGTTTCAAGAACTTTTAGTTCAGTCTTCCCAAACTGGTCAGCAATAGATGTATCAAAGGGATCAAATTCTTTGTCTTCTGTATTGGAGTTGTTATCTGTTGGTTCAAGTGTTGGTTGAAGTGTTGGGTGCTCATCAACAGGTGTTGCTGCTAAGAGACACTTTGGAGATGGTGGACGAAGTGGCTTGACTGGCAATTGAAGGGATTTGGTATCAGGCCTTTCCTTCTCAACTTCTGGCACTAATTGTGAAGGTTGATCACTTGTTAACAGTTCATCCGCTAGTGCCTTTAATTCTGTTTTTCCAAAATTTTCAGCGATAGATGTGTCAAATGGATCTATTTCTGTATCAACACTCGTATCTTGATCACCTACATTAAAAGGCTGAAGTGCTGGATTTGTATCAGTTGGTGTTGTAGCAAATATATGTCCTGGGCTGGGTGGAGGTCGAGGAGGTGGTTGTTTTTTATCTGAGGATGGCTGAGCTGAGTCACTAAGTAATTCAGCTTCCAGTGACTTGATTGCAACTTTTGCTGCTATGGAAGTGTCAAATGGATCAAAATCGTCCTCTTGTGGCTCTTGAGAAGGAGTTAGAACTGGCCCACTTTCAACCTCTTCGTCACCAGCTGTTAACAAACAAGGGGGAGAGGGTTTTTCTTGAGTTTCTGTGGTGTGTGGTTCTTCTGCTCTTGGATTGAAATCAAAATCATCAATGTCTTCTTCCTTTAAGGTCTTCCCATGTTTGTTTTGATCAGTAGTTAGAAATTCAGTCTCAAGAACTTTAAGTTCAGTCTTGCCAAAGGTTTCAGCAATAGAAGTATCAAAAGGATCAAAACTTTCAGATTTTGGAATATCAGCACCTGAATGTGGCTGCAAAGTTGCAGGGAGGTCTAGAGTAGCTTCTGGAGAGGCAAGATGATCTACAGGCAAATGTGCATCTGCAATAGAAGTGTCAAAGGGATCTACTTCTTCAGGTACTTTGCTGGCTGTTGGAAGTGCTGGTCTAGGTGGCGGTGGCTTTACAGGTTTTCCTGATGGAACAGTTTCACCCAAAGCTTCTTCTGCAAAACCTACATCAAATGGATCTTTTTCGGTTTCTTGAGGCTCTTCTGGACCAAGAACTTGTGCAGCAGCAGATGTATCAAAAGGATCGTCTTCAAGATCTGTGAGTTCTTTTTCCTTTGCTTTTGCAACTGACTCTGCTGCTAAGAAAGCAAATTCTGCATCAAACTCGTCCTCAATAGGGTCAGACTCAGCTGGAATCAGTGTTTCATTTATAACTTCAGATTTGTCTATAATATCAAATTCGGCAACAAGATCCTTGAGATCTAGATCTTTCCCACTGTCTTTGGATTCTTTGTTATCGTGATCTTCACCATTTGATTCCAAAAATTCACTTAAATCTACTTCTTTATTTTCACATTCAAGATCATTTTCTGCAACTAACTCAGCATTCTCATTTGTTTTACCTTCATCAGATAGAACAGAGGGGGATGTAGCTCTAGGAGTTGGGCAGAGGACTACACTTGTGTCAGGCAAATCAATAGCATCTGTAACACAAAGTATGTCATCAAGAATATTACCCTCAGGTTCCTTAGTTGTATTGTCCTCTTTATCGTTTTCTTTATCGTTCTCTTCTTCACCTATCTGGCTGTTTAAGTTTTCTTCACCAGCAGCGTCCGCTAGCAAGTTTATCTCCTTAGGAATAACTCGCCGACGTTTTGAGTCTGGTGGAGGTGTTCCAGAAGGTTTTTCTGCAGTCTGAACCTTGCCTGTTAAAACTTCAACTGCACAACCTAAACTCACAAGTTGCTTCTTCTTTTTCTCAGGTTCTGGTTTCTTTTTGTTGGTTTCCTTTGGTTTTGGTTCCTCAACATGCAAAACCTTGTCGACCACTGATGTATCAAAAGGGTCAGGCTCATTAGGGTCTTCTGTTGTTGGGCTATCAGGGATATAATGAAGTTTGACTTGCCCACTTTCTACATTATCAACATATGTAGTGTCAAAAACTTCAGTAAAGTCATCAACATCAACATCTGGAAGATCTTCAATGAATTGGAGAGGGGCAAGTTCAGGTTCAGGCTTAGGCTCTGGCTCAGGTTCTTCAGGTTCTTTTACTTCTTCATTGGTGTCCTCTGATTCTTCATCTATTCCTCCCTTCTCAAGGTCAACCCACCTCTTCCCACTGGTAGTTGCAGGTGCTGGTGCTTCAACAGATGTTTCCTGAACCACCTCAGCTTCCTTCTGGCAGAGCTCTTCTTTCTTCTGGAAATAACTTGCCTCCTTGATTAGGTTGAGGTTGTCAGTGGTCTTCTTAAGAACAGTATCGGTTGCAGCAAAGAAACTTCTCCAGTCTTCTTTAGATGACGAGGACTCCTGAGTTTCAGAAGTGCCTGTTGCTCCTTCCTGTTCAGGTGCTGCTGGTTCTGCCTCTCCTGGTATGTTCTCCTTCTCTTCTGAAGTTTCTGGCTGCTGCTGCTGCTGCTGTTGCTGCCCAGCAAGTCGTCGTGCTTCTTCTTCTTTTTCTCTTTTATACTGCTCTAATTCCTCTGGAGTAAATAACTCATCATTCTTTCCTTTCTTTCCTTTGATTTTTTTCTTGATTCCTTTTTTTATTTTGAGCATCGTATTTCGTCGATGGAGAGACCCTGAAAATCAAGAAAAGATTGTGTCAGCTGTAAATTTGTCATAGCAGTAATGCTAACATTATTTTACTAGATGTCAAAGTTGAGCTGACAAAACTGATGCAAAACAGAAAAGTGCATATTGCTATCAATACATTTATAGTTCTGTCTGTCAACCAAAAACGAGAATGATTATGAGAGGGACTTATTCCTAATAATGAGAACATTAATGTGTAAAAAGAACTAATGTCCCAAAGAAGGTTTGATTTTTGTATAAATAAGTCTCCAAGAGTTGATGTACTTGCACAAAAGAAAAAATAAAAGGATGAATTAACGTGATGGTGGAAAAAGCTCACACATATCGGGTATTAACAGAAATGGGACTGAAGCAATATACAGTAGATATTCTCCGTACATCAGGAAGAATTATTGGCTAACTAATTCACGGGAAAGTTCGTGTTGCAGTGACAATGGTCGTCGATGCTTGAAATGAGTAATTTTGCTGATAAAAATGCATTTTTAAGATTGTTCAAGGAACATTAATTTGAATCATTTGTGTTTTTAAATGCCTGAAACTGTATAAAAACAGATGAAAATTGGTAAAAACTGACTATAGATGCCATCTATCGAAAAATCAACCTTTCTTAACAAAGCATACTTGAATTACGCACAATATTCTCTCCAAGAACGAAGGAAAGAAGGTAATTACCCTCTTCATCCTGACATTCGTAGGGGAAATGGATTTGTGAATCCTGCAGGAAATGCCTTACAGTCAAGGGACTAAGCATTCTTTATAGAATGGGTGAGATTGCCTAGTAATTAAGGAGCAGGGAGTGGTGATTTGACTTTTTCCAGATTTTTCTGGTACAGTCAAGCAGTCTCTCACAAGATTTTTCTCAGGAAGGTACATTAGGATAACCGAATTAACTGGAAAAAAGATCAAACAAAAACCCCATGAAATATTTTGAAAGCAATAGATAAGAGAGCAAAAATAAATCCTCATAATCTATTTTCTCTAGTAAGAAACTAATCATTTCGGAATATGGAAGGTAGACGAATGTGTCTTAGGCACGAGAGAGGCAGAACATACCGAGGGGTGACTATAAAAACCTCTCTGCGTCTCCGCCGTGCTCTTGTCTCTTCAGTAACCCCCACCTTCCCACAACTCCTTACAATAGCTGACGGGCTACCGACGGAAATATCGATTATTGGAGAGGGAACATTGTAGTAGTAGCCGAGCTGTGCCTTGAGGAAGAAGCGTTGTTCACTGAATAAACGACCTAACGGTGTCAAAGATTACATAAACAAGTAAGAAAATGGGGGTTATCTGGCGTCGTGAATTATACAAGGAGTGAAAAGAAAGACGAAATCGTATTTTGAGTAACTGGAGCATCACTGACCGTTTCTCGGTCTTTCATGGACGGCAGAAGGAACAGCAACTGATCGAAATAGAAGTATCCCTTCCTTTCTTCGTGGGTCGTCCTGGTTTGCCCTTTCCTCAAAATGCCCCCTTTTGAAACAGGTCCTCAGATTTTGCTATCGTTTTTGGATTTCTCGACCTATAAATATATAAATACGTAAGGCCAGCTGAGTGACTTGCAGTTCGAAGCATCAGAATCATTAGTTCTAGGAATCAGCAAGAATATAATAATTAATTTCTAAATACGAGCTTCCTAGGCACTTTGATCATCATAAATTATATTCAAGCCGAAGAAAACTTTGTGCTTATCGGGATCCTTCAGTGGTCATCTATAGAAAGTTTGCTGTGCTCTTATGGTAAAAAACACTAATTCCACTATGTTTGTGCAGAGAGAGAGAGAGCGGGGGGCCGGAGAATTTTTTGTGATAATGAAAAAAATGATTTGGGTTCTTGACCTATCAAGACGTCTGTGGTTGGATTATTTACAAAGTTAACCTCACGTTTTCAGATTACAGGATTGCAAGGTTAACTCTTATCTGGCCTATGTCTAAGTTTCTGGCACTGTAGATAGTCTGCAACTCGAATAAAATCGATGTCCTCGGATACTGTTGTTCTCAATTTATTGTCCTGAAGTGATCAGCGAGTCGATCTTTCTACTCGTAAGATCAGGGTTCGTAGTTGTTGCAGTATCTGAGTTTTTACACTGACCAAAAATATCTAGTTGATTCTGATCCTCTGGGTAAACTTCATTTCCTTCTCTGAAATCAGGATTTCTTTGAATTGTTCAAACCTTTATTAGTTCACAAACAGAAGTCTGAAATTTTCTAAGGAGACAAGTCAGTGGACTGTGTTGCTTATTTCCTCTCCGTTTTTCTTATGCTATTGTAGCCTGCCCAGTTTAGGATTAAGGGATGGGGCTTATCTGTAACACTTCATTGAGCGAGGTCTCATGAATATCATGCTGAAGCGCCTTGAGATGAGAGGTTCTCTTATCTAACATACGCATTCTTTGCCGTTTTCTGCATTCTTTTAATGTTTTAGTATCTTTTCCGCAACCATTTGTAAATGAATTTCAGTACCCTCGCCTACATCCATCGTTGTGCTGCCAGACTTTGGCAGTTGACTGTTCTTATTTATCACCTTGATCCCTTTCTGCCTTTTCCCCTCATAATCCGCCAAATAAGAAAAGAAATTAACATATTCGTATCACATACACACACAGACAAACACACACACATATATACAGTATATGTATATATATATATATATATATATATATATATATATATATATATATATATATATATATATATATATATATATATAAAATAAAATACACACACACACACACACACACACACACACACATATATATCTTCTTCTTCTTCTTTTATATATTTTAACGTATCTTTTTAAAAGCTTTCCCATTGGAAGTGTGCCCACAAGATGCTACCTTTCCCTCTCTAGATATAGTGCGCAACTGATGACTGATTTCCTCATGCCCCACTCCACCATAAATATTCAAATGAGTATTTTGCATATCGAAGGTATTGCCCGTCCCCAGCTTTGAAGCAACAGAATTTCCTCGTCTTGAATGCCTGTTCTTGATTGTTTTCTGCATTGTGGGGAACTAAACTAAGCCTGCGTTTAGTAAATAAAGCTTATTATATTAGGCTGCGAGCAATTTTCCGTGAACGTTAGCGCTTAAAACATTACCCTTGAGTGTGAAAGACTTTTTCTGTCGAAGCAAAACAATTTGAGGTGTGCGGAAAAGTTTTAATTGTTACCAATGATTGGTTTGTTTTCGCTGAAAACTTCTACGATTGTGGTTTCCTTGAAAAACTGCAATATCAGGATTCCTCTTCTAATGCAACTCGCTCCATCTGTCTTATTTTTAGACGTAAATATAATAGTAAATTAGATACGGCCACTTTGCAAAACCGTAACTAAAATTGCTGAAATAGCGTATAGTAGGATATATCAACCCAAACTGCAAAATAGATACTCTTTATCAGTGTCAACAGCATACACAAGTGTTATAAAGATCGTCATTTGCTAATAAATCGTCGTTTTCATTAGGAAATCACGAATTATGCCCAGAAAATAATTAAAAAATGCTAGGTTGTTTCCCCTCCTGGACTCCACCTCTTGTCACATCGCTTTTTGATACCTTTGTCTTCATTTCCAATTCAGGACTGGAAATGTCACGATACCTGGAACAACGGTGCTCGGTGGAAGTCGCTGTACAACAAAGTACAGTACTAGTCGTTCTAAAGACGGTGTCACAATTTTCAGGTGTATTTCATCGTCTATTCACATGACTTAGCACATAAGAGGCAATGTTCTTCTCTGTATTAATGCAGAATTGAACTGTTGCATATTCGTTATGTTCACTTTTACGACAAATGTCGTCGTTGAAATAGGTCAAGAAATTGATGGGAGTTGGAGGGAATTGACTGGAATTTGAGAAAGCATCCTGCTTGACGAGATTTTATTGTAATGTTACACAGGAAAGAATCTACTGTAGGTCTTTGAAGTTACCTGTGGCCATATTGTTCCGCAGGTGAGGATTATGTTATGAAGATTGCTTATATTGAATACCTTCTGTTAGTGTAGAATTCCGGCATGAATTCTTAGTTAAATTTTTATAACCGATCAGATAAAAATATCAGTAATAGACATAAGTGCGCTTAAAACATTTACGAAAAGTATGTATGAGAGAGAGAGAGAGAGAGAGAGAGAATTTATATCAGTTTGTTATAATAATATTTCAAGTATGAGTACTGTCACTCACGCCTATTATTCTCTCCCACTACCATAGCTGCAACCCAAAACAGTCGGCTTGTAACCATGTACCTAATTCACTGCTTATGCCAACACAGGAGTAAGCACAGATCTAGTCGGTTGTGAAACAAACATGCTAGCACGTAATTTAAGAGAGAGAGAAAAGAGAGAGAGAGAGAGAGAGAGAGAGAGAATGAGTGGTGGGCTATATCGTTTGAAATCGAGCCAAAAAATCTATAGATTGTAAATTGTTTGTAGAATAAGAGTTGAGACATCGTTGTGAGAGATATAGTGCCACGATTAGACGTCGTTTCATGAGTAGCCAAAAATCTTTTCGTGTTTTAGTTTTCTGTAAAAGAAAATGATTGAGATGGCTTTGTCTGTCCGTCCGCACTTATTCTGTCCGCCCTCAGATCTCAAAAACTACTGAGGCTAGAGGGGTGCAAATTGGTTTGTTGATCATCCACCTTCCAATCATCAAACATACCAAATTGCACCCCCGTAGCTTCTGTAGCTTTTATTTTATTTAAGGTTAAAGTTAGCCATAACTGGCAACGCTATAGGACATGTCACCAGCGGGCCGTAGCTGAGTTTCATGGGCCGCGGCCATTTCAGCGTTATAGGCTGTACAGAAGACTCGATTGCGCCGAAGAAACTTCAGCGCATTTTTTACTTGTTTTTATAAACTTAATATCTGGCGGTAGCGTTAACGAGTATGATCATCTTACTGCTGTTGTCTTGTACCATTATTATGGCCTTTATAGAAGATTTCAAAGACAAATTAATAATAGTTTCATACTTTTCTCTAAATCTCCGATTCACAGTCACAAGCGAATCTCCAGTCAAATTCCGAACAGAGGTCATCAAATTTTCTTTCAGTGCGTCGTGATATTTGCGGTAACCGTGATAGAAGGCGTCATGTCTGCAAGTCATACGAGTATGTAGAAATGTAAATATTTCGGTTACAGTCTTTATTTATTTATTTATATATTTATTTATTTATTTACCCTGGAGTAAAAGCAGTGTTTCCAGGTCTGCCCTACTGTATTTAGGATATGGGCGTGAAAGAGATGAACAGATCTGAGGGGATTCGATAATAGTAACCAGGAAAATGTAAGATCTGAAATGTCCTACAAGCGAGAGAGGGAGGGAGGGGTGGGGGCAGGGGACTGGTGTTGAAAATCGGGAAGCATGTTCGTGCGAAAAGAAGGCACAGATGTTTTCCATATCTTAATTAACCTCCGTCTTCAGAAATGCTAGCCAAAATGACGAAGAAAAAATATTAATTCGTACTCACGACAAAATGCAGAAAATTAATGTATTTTTGAAGAAAGAATAACTGAATGATCTCAGAAAACAATTCACGATCTTTGGGAACAAAGCAATCGCATTTGTACTTTTAATTACAAGGATTATAATGAGCAATATTATATTCTTTGAATTCCGCTTCACAAAGTAATAATTCAGTATTCGCTTGAAAATATTAACAAAATTTTTCTCTGTCTTTAAAATCTTTGCTATTACTATCGAACCAATTGTATTGTTCCAAAAATTGCACTAAATTTCCTGTATCTAGAGCAATACATGACCTGTGCTTTAAACTTTTGTTTGTCGTAGAATCCGACCAGAAATAGATCAGTAACCTTGTGTTGAGAAGTTTTAGAATTCTTTGTAAGGTTTCAGATTTCATCACAGACGCACCCGAATAGGACACAACGAGAGAGAGAGAGAGAGAGAGAGAGAGAGAGAGCGCAATTTACAATACACTGAAAGATAAATTATAGGTTTTTAATTCTACAGTTCAATTCACAATTCAAATGGAAACTGAATATTCTCTGTGAATAAATTACAAAAAAATGTAAAAAATCTTTTTGTGCTTCACTTATATTTGTCGAGCCCATTGATTGCCTTTAAAGGGAAGTTGAAGTTCAGATGTAGAGTCCGAAGACCCTCATGTAGCCCAGGCTTGAAGATTTCATAATCAGGGAAAACGGAGTTAGGAGAATTCCGATGGATGGAAAGAGAAGGAGAGAGACAGTCAGTATCAGACACAGATGCATATATACACAAATGCATTCGTTCCTTTCCCGGTTTATAGGTTTATAAGGTAATCCAAAGCTATTAACGGTTTCAGCACCGTGACTGAACATGTTCCTGCAAATTGCAAGCTGCTGATTGCAGGCAGAGTCCATGAAATTGGCCATCAAAGCTTGCTAAGCTTTGGCTCTTAAGAGTTTGATTGCCAAGCAGACAGAAACTCTTCTTTCAGTACGCAGCTCATTTCCCAGCCACTTTTTAGCTGTTTTTTTGGTCATTCTTAATGTTCGCCTCTGGAACAGAAGTTAACTTGTGTATAACAGACAGATTTACACACAGACATATTACCAGCACATACGTCAACGATTATATAATATAAATATATATATATATATATATATATATATATATATATATATATATATATATATATATATATATATATATATATAATCACGAAATATGAGGTTGTAGCCGTGTAAAAAGTAAATATACATCATAACAGAGACAGGTACACAAATTTATTTATGCATATATACATAAATATAAAATTACATACACTCTATTTAAATTCTATTTATTATTTATTCTACATATCAAGATTTTGTTCGCGTGCTCGATCTGATACTGTCAGGAGGAGTGAGTACCTGTCCAAATAAAATGTTTATTTCAAATATAATGAAGCACCAAAATATTGTTAACATTCTTCAGAATTTGTTTATGGAGAATATTCAGTTTCCATATGAAATATGAATTGAATTGTAGAATTAAAAGCATTATTTATCTTTGATTGTACTGTATACTGCCGTAGGCTTTCATAAAAAAAAGGGCTTCTTATGAAAGCAAACTGGAAGAAAAGCGAGAAGTAATCACAGAAGACTTCGACGGAAAGGAAAGAAAAAGAGGGTAAAGATAAATGTGGCGGCGAGGGGCGGGGGATGTGTAGGAGGGGCTTGATATACCCGGGGAGGGAGGGAGGGGTGGGATGAGGGCATAACACTGGGAACGCGGCCAAACTTGGCTCCAGTGATATTGGGGCTTTAACCCAGCCTGTGACGTCAGCACTTTCATTAAAGTTCCTTTCCTAGCTCTCTCTCTCTCTCTCTCTCTCTCTCTCTCTCTCTCTCTCTCTCTCTCTCTCGTAAGATTTTTCCCATCGTTATGCCCGTCTCTTCACATCCTTTTCGGTATTAAGTTTTTGTAACTCGGTGATTTTCTGCCGTGAAAAAACTGACACCTTAATTAATCATACTTTGCATTCCCCACCGGTTGCAGATGATGGTATTCATATACTAGCACATACATACACAAATACTTAATGCAAATGCATGATTACGTTTGTATGTGCTTGATATATTCTTGATTTTCAACAGGAGTTTTTGCATCTTTTAACTTTTCCGTGCCTTACTTTAATTTACATTTGTATATACACACACATATATATATACATATATATATATATATACATATATATATGAATGCATAATGTCTGCATATAACCAAAATATAGTAAGCAAAAACTTACAGTTATGTGATATATATTACGGTCCACACACACGTATGTATGTATATATATATATATATATATTTTTATATATATATATATATATATATTATACAGGTATAAAAATAAGAAAAAATAAAAGCACTCTTTGACAGACCTCTTTCTGAGAAAGAGGTCTGTCAAAGAGTGCTTTCTTATTTTTCACCTGTGGTAATGTGTGATAAATGAATCACGTACAAAAGTGATAATAATCATCATATATATATATATATATATATATATATATATATATATATATATATATATATATATATATATATATATATATATATATATATATATATATATATATATATATATATATATTTATATTATTTATATGTATGTATGTATGTATGTATGTATGTATATATGTACTAATATTTGTATAGATGTATATATATGTGTGTAAAGTAAGATTTTATGATTTTACCAGTACAAATTACCGTAGAAAGATTAAAAACATGAAGTATGGAGTAAACTATACACAAAAGAAGAAAACAAAGAAATATCTCAAAAATATTAGAACCAATGAATATTTCTCATCTCTTTCGATACCGAAATAATCTCGCTCAATTTTCATCTCATTTGTAAATGTTTTTGTGGACATTCACCAGTTAATACACTTTAGTTACTTCAGTGGTATTTAGAAACCGTAGGAAAAAAAAGTGTCCTTCCGGATTACTCTCCCTGAATCCTCTGTCCCATAAACTTCCTACAAACGAATTATTACCGGCATAAAAGTCGTAGATATAAGAGTTTGTTGTAGCGGAGGGGTGAAAAATGTATGGTGTTCCTCGTAAAACGACAGACGGTACTTAATAATTGGTAATTTTTATACTAAAGGTATCAGAAGAAAAAGGAAGAGAGAGAGAGAGAGAGAGAGAGAGAGAGAGAGAGAGAGAGAGAGAGAGAGAGATCCTCTCCTCAGTCATTGATTTCTAGGTCCTTTTTCTGTATGTTTGTTTGCTGGAGCAGAACGAACGATATTTTTCACTTTCTCAAAGTGAGACTTTGTATATTGTTCTTTTCCATTCACGGTTGAGAGTCATCAATGAATCGGATGTTTTCTTTGTGGTTGTTAGTGTAACTTTCTCGTCAAATGATCATAAGCATGTTTAGACTAAATACAGTATCTTCTGACCACTTATTTCAATATATGTTAAACTATTGCTGAATTACCGGAAGATAATGTATGAGTATGTATCTATAAGTAATATTAAAAGATATACATTTGGGTATAAGGGAAGCACGAAGAGGGATCTCTCATTGGAGAGCAAGATGGTGGGGAAGTAGAGGATATTAGTATAGAGAGAGAGAGAGAGAGAGAGAGAGAGAGAGAGAGAGAGAGGTAGGTGGGTGGGGTGCGAGGAATCATGAGATGTACATCCGGGGGCTTTAAATGGCTCTCGTTTGCACTGAGGGGTCAGAGAGATGAGATTCAACTGGTGGAGAAAATAGAAATAAAAAGGAGAACGTAAAGGACGTGATGAAAGAGAGGAAAAAAAAAAAAAAAAGATGCTGAGGGACGTCTTATGAGGAATTTCCTTCTCAGTAATTATCCAGAAATTTTTTGAAGCGAGGATGAAAATAGTTTTCGAGGAAGAGGGAGCGTTAATGTCTTTACAAGTAAAATAAAAAAAGAAATGGCATGAGACAACAAAATTACGACACGTTCGTCTGAATTTGCATTTCTTTACAGCGCTTGCCGGAAGCTCTTCTCTTAGATTAATGGATATTTTGGTTTGATGGTCATGAGTAATAAAAATAAAAATTATAAGAAGCACAGTGGAGATGAGTGGTTAAGAACAGCTTAGAATAAAAAATTCATCCCTGTCGACGAAGATATAAGGAAAGGGTCAGCAGCCAAAGGAAAGATAAATGGAAAGAACAAAGAAATGCATCGCTAGTACCAACAGCAGACTCGACAGATAGCTAGAGATGGCAGTTACTAAAGGTTGACTAGGGGAAAGCTTAAGGAGCCTGAAGGCATGTTGATTGCAGCGCTAGACCAAACACTACCCACACGATCTGCAGAAAATGAAATAGATAGACAAATGTCAACATCGCTTATGTGCCGCAAATGCGAACAGAATACGGAGACCATCGTATCGTATGTGAATGCTCAGCATCAGCTGAAAATGAACGTAAGGGAAGGTATGACGCAGTCACAAAGGCCTTGCACTGGAAGACCTGCAAATAATTTAGCCTGCCGTGTACAAACAATTGGTATAACCTTAAACCTGAAAAAAGTGCTGTAAAACTACAAATTCAACTTAATCTGGGACTATGATGCGAGAACTGACCATGTGATGCAGGTTCGAAGACCAGACATAATCGTGGTCAATAAAGAAACCAAGATAATATTTTTAATAAATGTAGCCTTACCATGGGACACAAGAGTTACCTCCAAAGGAAGAGTAAAGACAGACAGTGACCAAGATCCCGAGATGGAAATATGGATACTATGGTAACCTGAAGTGGACGTTCTTATCATCCTGTAAGCACTAGGAATAATCCTATAGGGCCCCGGAAAGATCCTGCAAGGATTGGATGTAGAGACATCGCACTGGGCTTGCTCTATGAAAGTGTGTTACTGGCCACAGTAAGGATAATTAGGAAAGTGTTAGAATTCCAAGAAAACATTCTCAGAGATGCTAACCTAACAAAGTTACTGAAAAAAATAACAAATTTCACAGCCAGCTGAGAAAAAATATCTCTGTTTAGTATTCAGTAAATAATAACACAACCACATTTTAGCCCCGCACATCAAACATAAAGATACGGAGTACAAACGACAGCACTTCGTTAACTGGCATTTTTCCAGCTCTCCTATTTACGATATAATATTGTTTCCCTTGTTTACCCAACACCGATAATGATTACCATTATCGGGAAAACAGGTCAGTGTTTTGTGGGAGGTAAAAAGCTCTCTTCTAACGACGTCTTTCTGAAACGGTTCAAGAAAAATTCTCTTATTGTTCATTTCCTCTCTTATGTTGCGCAACTCTCTTACTGGGTTTCAATTAGTTTTTTCTTCTTTTTCTGTCGTTCTCCTATTGATTTTCGATTAATTATTTTTTCATCTCTTGGTGAGATATTTTGTTGTTGGTATTCACATAATTTGGTTTTCCTTTTGCTGTAGCTTTCCTTGTTGTTTTCCAACTCATTTATTTTACTCCCTTGATGTAATTTTTCTTTCTTTATTTTTTTGTTTTTCGGCTTTGCCACCCTCTTTGTGGGTTTCAAATTAATATATTCTCTTTTCTATAAGTTCCTCCTATTGTTTATTAACCACTTTTCTCATTCGTTCTTACATTCTCTTAAAGAGTTTCAAATATTTTTTCTTTTATATCTTTAACTGTTTTCAGGTTAACTGTCTGTTGCTGAGACTTTATCATACTGTTTTCTATTATATATATATATATATATATATATATATATATATATATATATATATATATATATATATATATATATATATATATATATATATATTAAATATATGTATATGTGTATATACAGTATATATATGTATATATATGTGTGTGTGTGTATGCGCTCTCGCAAAAAATTGTATGTATTGTATATTAAATTGATACAAAATTATCGCTTGAACAACTGTATATATTATCTTCTCTGAAGTCTAATAAGACATTCTGCATCACAATTCCATTATTCCTCGAATAACAAAACAACAATTCTTACAACCAGAGTGTCAGACAACAAAAAAGTCTAATCGTGACTGAAAAAATATCCATTTCTTTTTTTTTTTACTTTAAGCGCAATAGGGGTCCCAGCTGTGGAGAGAGAGAGAGAGAGAGAGAGAGAGAGAGAGAGAGAGAGAGAGAGAGAGAGAGAGAGTTTTACTGGAAGGGGAAAACATGGACGTCAGTCTGCACCTGAGCGGGGATGTAGGGAGTAGGTATACAGTACATTATGTTCTTTTGTTTCATGATTTATTTATTTCTATAAATAATATATGAGTATTAATTCTTGCAGAAAATAAACTAAAATTGTTCTTAACGCTAACATTCCTTCTACGCCATTATTTGTTTAAAGCCAGAATAGTTTTGCAGATATTTTTGACATCAAATATTCATTCTGTGACTTCATTGGAGTCACGCTAACGGATAGTCTCGCACAAGACAGTATTCCTTTTATGTTGAAATATGATGTGTCCAAAGAAAGCTGATAAAAAAAAAAATCTCAGTCCAGTGAAAAGAATCCATGTTAGAATCTCAACTTGCCAAAGGAATGTGTATGCCTTCTTCATGGAAAGGAAATGGAAGAAGAAGAAGAAGAAGAAGGAGAGAGAGAGAGAAAGAAGCCAGGAACCGCAGATAAGAGAATGAGATGGCACCTTGATAAGATAAGAAGCGAATGTGATTCGTGTTTTTCCATTTGAAGTTGCAGAGCCCAAAAGGAACCTTCAGTAAGGATTTGGGTCAGGGGAAATGTCACGTTGGTGGGGTTGGGGGAGGGGGGAGGTTTCGAGCAGACAGGCCCTTTCGACGAGGAATCAGAGGTTATAATCCCTCTTGTTATTTAATCTTAGATTTCCTTTAGCCTTTCCGACGCGTGTGGTAAAAGTCTTTTTTCCCCGCTTCGTTGTTTTTATGGCATTTTCTACGAATAGAGAAGTAAACGTTTAATATTTTCCTCTTTATTTTTTCCTCTGAGCATTTTCGACGAACAAAAGGTATAAACTTTTGAACCCTCTTCTCTTTATTCTTTTTCTTAGAGTGTGCATCAAGGACAAATAGGAGGATAAAGTTTTTTTAATACATTCTTTTGATCGTTTTTTAGATTCTTTGGGTCTGAGAAAAACAGGAAGATTGGTAAAGAACAATGATAAAGGAAATGGAAGTTTCGTGTAGCGCAGTGGGTAATGGACATAGAAAATATAGATATTATTTTTACGAGCTAAAGAAATCGTAGGAATGAAAGCACAGACTCCTTTCGTTTTCACGTCTAGTCCTATTTCCCATAATCGCAAAAATGGATGGAATCTTAACAAAGTTCGCTAAATGAATTCTCAGACTGCAATGTCATTCACCAAGTAAATATTTCGTAGAAATAAATTCAATTACTACTGCTCTATTACCAATAATGATAGTCTGCTGACCCACCCCTTGTAGGGAGTGAATGCGACTTTTGCTATTGCTACGGCTTCTTCCGGTGCTACTATTATACTACGTATACGGTCAGTAGTAATAGTCCCTTCCCCGCCCTCATGAAAGCTTAAAGATTGCGATCAAATTCTTGGTCCTGAAAACTGTTCGAGCTGTTAAAAACACCTCCCGTTTTGGTAAATGAAACTGGGCTAATCTTTAGCGTGGATTTAATGCACATGAAAAATCTCTCTCTCTCTCTCTCTCTCTCTCTCTCTCTCTCTCTCTCTCTCTCTCTCTCTCTCTCTCTCTCTCTCTCAGTTGTAAAAACTTTTAATGGTTATTTCATGTATAAAACATGTGCAAACAAATTTACCAAGTTTTGTTGAAATTTGATGACCATGAAGTTAGAGTATTATTATTAAAATACCAGTAAAGTAACCTTCATATCATGTCTAGCAGATGCGGGGAAGGCAAAGGAACAAAGAAGCAATTCACATGAGGATGTTTCCTTGGTGGGAATATTGCTGCTCTATGGGGGAAAGGCTGAGAGAGAGAGAAAGAGAAACTCCCTTGAGAAAACTGTCCCGAATGAGCAGAAGGCTCGTGTTTGACAAGGGAGAAAATATTAAAGTGGAGATGAGAGGCCAAACAAACACGCGCGCGCATACAAGCTAATATCTTTCCAGTTTCCAGACTCGATACGAAATCATAGGTCTTGACCGGAATCATGTATATTCCTTACAAGTCCTCTTCAAGTTTGTTTCTAGAGGAAAGGTGATTCGAGAACAATATTACGGAGTAGCCAAAACTTTTCGGTGGGAGTTCATACCACCATTTCATTTTCGAGTCCGGGCAAAACAGGAGGCTTGAACACGGTGCCTCATAAAAAATGGGTGTTACTTGAACCTGCACTAAAATCACAACTGTGTAAGAGGTCGTGAGGGGACTGAAAGCCAACAGACTGGAGTAGGTAAATAGCCGAGAGGTTTTGAAGGAATCTTTTTGCTCTTTCATAACGTGGTGCAAGGATTCTGATATGTTTTTTTCTAAAAGCCTCTTTCTGTTTTTAATTATCATTCAGTCCCTGTGATCTCTTCATTCTTTCATGTCAGAACAAATCCTCCCTGTCAGCCACTGCAACGGGAAAGATGATATTTTTATTTAGATACTTTATGTTCATTTTCAGTTCAGATTCGAACAAACATCAAACAAAAGCCCGAATGATCTCAAATTCAAATTGCTTAAAAATCTATTACTTAATAATATTTCTTTACTAAAACAAACTGCATCTGAGTATGAAATATTTTATTTCTTTCCATTTTTTGTCAAGTTTTCTATATCATTTTAAACAGTAACGGAATAAATACATAAAGACGGTTAGATAAGCTGTTACTTCTTGTTTAGATGATCTGAGGACATTTTGTAAATCTGAAATCTGAGGAACGGACGTATAACCCACAACCATTTGAAATAATACAGTGTTATATGAATTTTCGGTAAACTAAAGCGGGCCAGCATTTAGTGAAAAATTCTACTAGGGGCAACAATTTGGGAGAGGGATGTTCATTGCAAGAACTGTGTTAGTATACGTCTGTTCTTTGGTGAGGAAAAGTGACCTCGTGAAAAAGAGGCATGAAAAATGTTTAGTTTATAGGGAACGAAAAATTCGTATTCTGGAATAACTGACGTCTTTATAGCATCTGTTCCACACGTTAATATCATTGCGATTGATATGTAATATCTATATCTTTAGGAACTTAGAAACAGCTGCCGTCTGTATGAGAAAGAGATATTGTTTGATGGATTACTCGGGAATTCGAATTTAAAAGGTAGTGCTTCCGAAACTCGCTTCGCTGTTGTCAGACATAATGGAGTAAAAACAAGAGATAAGCAATAAATCGCATTTTAAATCCAGTTCTATATCACAAGAAAAAGGGAAAAATGTTAGAAATGGAAAATAAAACCAACTTTGTTCGATCATTATGACGAACGAATTTCATAAGTATTTCTACACAACAGTTGCGAATTGATATAAAAATACGTCCTTTTGATCACAATTTCGCTTCCTCGTCTTGCATAACATAGTCAGGACACAGCAAAGACCATTCCGCCTTCAAGTGGACGTCACATAAAAACTATGAAACAAACGGTAACAGTTTAATGGACATTGTGTCGAAACATCAGGCAATTTACTTCGAAATCTTCACGACTCGCATAACACAGCGAAGAGCATTTTCTCCTTCAAGTTGAGGTCAAAAAGTTATGATAGCAGAGGACAGAGGATATGCTCCCCGGCTGTCCGCAGAGCATCGTTAAAGCGAAACCTCTCATCCGATTGTGGATGGCGGAGGCCGCTTCCTGTAAAGGGCGTTGAGCGCAAATAAAAGACAACGGACACACACAATACTGTCGTTCGCCTCACTGCAGCTTTAAAATGACTGTGCTGTTGGAGGAGAACACTTGTTGTAAATAGGTAATTAGGGGAATATCTGGTGGCATTACAAGAGCATCCACCCTAGGCGTCAGATGTTACTCGCGAGTAAACGTAAACACTGGGGAACAAACTCTAGGAATTTTAAGATTTAAGCTTTTTCTCTCTCCCTCTCCTTTATACGTACACGGCACTGTTTCTCTGTGATAACAGTGACGCCAAGTTGCATATAAAAATGTAAGTCAAATATCTCTGTCTGTCTGTCTCTGTATATATATATATATATATATATATATATATATATATATATATATATATATATATATATATATATATATATATATGTGTGTGTGTGTGTGTGTGTGTTTATGTATAAATCATTAACACTAAACTGAGTACTCCTCGAAGATGGAATCAGTTATACATTAAGTCAAATTAAGCTAGAAAGGGTCTGCTGCATTTGTGTGACTTAGCAACTATTATCAAGACTTTGGCAAGCGATGGATACCTCCGAGTCTTCCAAGAAATATGAAAATCTTCTTTTCGTATCACTTATGTAAATTACATACAAAAGCCCTTGATATAACAGCAATGGAAACGATGACATTCATACTTGTTTGTTACAAGCCTCTTGGTTGTTATGGTTGCATATGCATGAGAGAGAGAGAGAGAGAGAGAGAGAGAGAGAGAGAGAGAGGTGACTGGCTGAACTCTTAATGCAGTTGTGCACAGTCTTTTCCAGGAACGTTTCTAATTTCATGAGCTGAGTACCCTTATGCACATAAAGTGAGAGAGAGACAGAGAGAGATGAACCTAGAATGAAAAAGACTCTTAACTGAATTTCACATAATATGATTTTCATGGAAATTTTTTATGAAGATTTTCGGACACCGTAAACTGTGTAACTCTCTCTCTCTCTCTCTCTCTCTCTCTCTCTCTCTCGCGCGCACACACACACACACACACACACACACACACACACACACACACACACACACACACACACACACACACACACACACACACAACGCTTATCAAATAATCTAGTTTTAGAATTTTCAGGTTTGAGAGTTTTAATGTATTTTTCGCCAACTAAACCTGCGGAAAAAACAAAAGATAAAAAAAAAAAAAAAGAAACAGGAAGTTCGATGCTTCTAGGCGCACCAGCAAGTGTACAAACTTATTTATTCATCTACATACTGTACGCATCGCCTTTGCTCTACACACGCGCCCGCTTAAACATGTGCAAACACGCACAGAAAGTCCACACACACATGTGCAAAAACACTCACTCTCACTATCTCCACACATGCGTTGAAAAGAGACCACTCGTACACATGAGTTCTCACGCGTTCAGATATATCAATACACACAGTAACGTCCGCGCTCACACGTACATACATCTAAACACATGCACGTATTCAAACACGCCCACATACACACTCATACTCGTCCAAACAATCATGCTGGCCTAAGCCCGTCCCTAACACTTGCCCAGGCGCGCTCGCACGTACTGTATAGGCACACACACGCGTATACAAATGTCCACATTCATTTTGAAACGTACACACAGACGCACAAGTCCACAGACTTTCACATATACACAGAAACAAACATTACACACGCCAACATAGTCTTCCAAAGTCGTACACACTGGCGGACGTCCAAAATCGCGCGCGCGCTTACACACACACACACACACACACACACACACACACACACACACACACACACACACGTAGCAGAAAAGATATGGAGGCGCAGCCTTTTGCCATAGGGCTGGATTCATGAAAGATAACATGGCTCGAAAGCATAAAAGGTGACATATCCTTTGATTGGAGGGGAAAGTGATTGGGAGGCCAGCACTAATTTGTCCCTCACATTTTACCATTTTCTCTTTGCTGTGTGATTAGGCAACGGCCTTTGAGCGACAGAGAGAGACAAATTGTTTCGCTTTAAGGGGAATCAAGCATCGGCTTAGTATTTCGGCGGTATGGAAGAGAGAGAGAGAGGGGGCGGGGGGAGAGAATTTTTCTTACTTTCATGGGAATCAGTGTCAGCTTCGTCAGTCAGTGTCAGCGGCGCGCACGAATGTGTTGACATGAAAATTTATACAATGATAAAAAAAAGTTGTTTTTCACAAAAGGAAAGAACCCCTCACTCAGCCCCACATGTGTACCCTGTAGCATAAAGCTCATGATATCCCCAAAAATGGAAATGCAATTAAAAGGATAGCTGTACTGATAAAAACGACCCTTTTCTGAAATCTTTCAGATTTATGTGAGTTATAAAATACTTTAAATGTTCACGTAATGAATTTGATGGGAGGACCTAGTGCGATCGATAATCGGTCACAATGAGACCCAAGAGCCACCACGATGAATGTAGGTGATTAGAGGATTCTTTGCCCTGAGGGATACGATAATTGCTTGTGTCAGATCTAAATATACTATCCTTTTTAAGGATGCCATAAAACCTCTCAGAGTAACGCATGCACAGTCACTGATCATCGAGACAAGTTGGAGTCAGCAAATGTGTGATAACTCACTAATACGTCGCATAAGACAATACCGGATTTAGGCCTTCACAGCAGCAGGCCTGTGTGGTGTTCCGTCCATTTTCGTAATTGAATTTATTCATGAAAATCCTCCTTTCCTTCCCATAATTTTACCATTTTCTAAGGAAAGTATCGGTTAGTGACCGCAAATAAGCCCCGTCATTTTCCTATATCAGAGAAATGCTCTTAAATATTTACTCGGCTCATATCTCGACCTAACATTCTTTAACAAAACAAAGAAAATTAGGAAAAGGAACACCAAGAAATTCAGTCTTGGAATAAATCTAAGGTTATGAAGTTGAATGACAGACGGGGGAAAATCAATGCCGCTCCCTCCGTCCGTTGCAAAGCATTGGGAAACATGCAGAGATACGTCTTAGAGCCGGACAGATTCGACCAAAGGAATTACCGAGAGGATTATTAAAAGCTAGAGGGTTGGTTGTTAGGCTTATGAGAATGTAGCGGAACAGTGGTAGGGATTTTTTAAAGCCTTTGCAAAGGCTCCCTAGTGTCTCATGATGAGTGAGCGTTGCATAGCGTGCCTTCAAACTCCACGGCCAACCAAAGCTGGCTCTTTGACAGTCAAACTCATAACAGCCTACGTTGCATGTTGACGGCCACGATTTTGTTTTTAACAGCGACCCTGTCTATGAGTAACATGTAGGTACGAGTCGGCACGAAAGAGAAGCGAGGAACCGACCGTTTACGGACCTCTCTCTGATGAAGCTTGTTCCAAAAGTGAGAAATGGTATCCATGGTTGGGTCATATTGCCTACATTTGAGATTCATAGATGGTGTCCGACTAGAATGATGAAAGGTTGTGGTAAATATATTGTTTAGATTTAAAAAAAAATGCCCAGAGTCTTTACGACTAATATCTATCTATCACTTAGGTAAACTCTTTACTTCACAACAACGAATGTCTATAGGAAAATTGCACAACAGATTCATAAATCATTGTTGATCCTGTTTCTAAAAATACGTAACTGTATTTACTACTCCTGACTACCTTTCACGAATATTATGCTTTGGTAACCATTCTCATCCATGAGAGAGAGAGAGAGAGAGAGAGCCCTGTTTCAACTTTATGACTTTAAAAATAGCATGGGCGTATTCGAAAGAAGACAGTTTTACAAAATATTTCTCTGGTTCCCAAGTGTATATATTCAGCCACAAAACAAATGATAACTCTTAGCAGAACACCACTCTCAAGTAAAGAAAATGGAAGGGCAAAAAGCAATGACATAAAAGATGCAGGAATACGTTGAAGAATGACAGTACAGTACCTATAAATCTCTAGATTAGCGAAAGAATGTAAGACCGACCATACACGCGAAGCCATCGCAGCGTCGACTTTCCAAGCTGTGCAGTAGTTCCATCGCATCTGTCATTAGAGTACAGTCTCATTTCGTGTCCTTTCTTCATGTTCTTTCCTCACGCGAGGATTGAAAGGATTGCAAGTTTCGTTATTTTTTTAGGTGGTGTTCTTTTCTGTTTTTTTTTTTTTTTTTTTTTTTTTTTTTGTACATGCGGGGTCATACTATTGCGTAGAGGACTGCTTTGCAATGTGTAGCCATATTCATTATCCTGTATGCAACAATGATAGTCTGCTGGCAGTAAGCTAAACGACATCCAGACCGGGGTAGCCTCTCTCAATATTGAGCCGTTATACAGAATGAAGAATACCTTGTTCTCGACTTCAGGATGGTTCTTAACGTCCTTATGGTTGGGACTTTCCGTTTCGATCTTTGCTAACATTGTCGTCATTTTTGACGGTATGGGTACAAAACGGTGAACCCCATCAGAGGCATAAGAAGAAAAAGGTCTAGCAATTGTCAAATCTCACGAGATTCTGAACATTATAGGAAAATCCATTTGCAATTCTGAGGAGCTTGGGGACAGGAAAGCTGCGCGTTAGATTGATCGAGAATGACCGCCTGTGTGGATGGCTTCAGGAATGCAAATCAAATTCTCATTTAATTACGTGTTGATAGTTACAGTTGAGGGTATGTGAACAGATCGTGCTTTCATTCGATACAAAAAATTAGCAACTGATTTGAATCAGAAGTATAATCTTCAGTTTCTGGTTAACATCTGTAGTTAAGGAAATACAAAAATCAATTCTTGGGTGTATCTGATATGGATAATTAGTTTGAAAATGATTTAGTTAATAAAAAATCTAATTGTTATGCTGAAAACTGTTTAGGAAAGTACAGATGAATTGTACTTCTTTTTAGTAAAAAGACAGATGGGAAATGATTCAAATACGAAGAAAAACGAAAGCTGAAGGACGGTATTATGGTCTCACCTTTCGAAGTTTAATCTTATAATTAATAATAATAATAAACTTCATATAAGCTCATTGCTCTACACATACACAGAATGCAGATGCAACAAATGAAAACAGAATACATTAAAAACAATATTAATAATGGATTCCGTAAATATTAGAGGAATATGCACATAAGAAACGAAATGAAAAAGAGAAGTAATAAAGACTGAAAGAAACACAAAGCATTCAGCGAGGAGGAATTCTCATGTCCCTGCCATGGAGGCGGGAGCATGTTCGTGAAATAACGTGTAATTAGGACAGTAAAGAAATGGAAAGCAGACCACTGGCTTGATGTATCACATGCTTAACTGCTCGCTGCGTTCCATATTTTCTTGTTTTTGAGCTAAGTAAACGGACTGGATTAACAGTAACAAAGAACAAAAACAAAAAGAAAAACTTTAGCTTATATTTTTTCCGTTTCAGTGTTAGCCCTTCGGGCCTTAATTTCACTTACTGCAGCCCACACCAGCCTTCAAAGGTCTGCTGTAATATTAATTCCTTGCTTTCCTAAGGGCAACAAACCACAAGTTTTAGCTATTTGAACGTGATTTTCTGTTTCTCATACGCTGAACGTTCTTGAACAGATATTTCTATTAATAATGTAAAATTTTTACGTCCGTTATAACAATAAATTGCCATGAGATATATTTTGTTGGTTCTGAACCTGGTGAACTTTGAATAAAGCTAACGAAAGTGATGCTTGATTGTTTGAGCATTATTGAGGACGCTGCATTGTCTGGAGGTCGATTCTAACCCGCGCCTTTGATCATTCACCTTGAATTTTTTTTCTCAAGTATTAATTGGCATAGTGTAAACAAGCATCGTTATTCTTCGAGTATGTAACTTCGAGTACCTTTGAATTTGTTTGATGCCGTCACAGTGTTACAGTCACATATATCCTGTAGAATTCTTTGCTTCCATATGTATGTCATTGTTGTGAATGTCCATAACACACTTTTCTTCGGGCCTGGTCTGAAAACGGCCATTAGGGTGTCGGTTCTGTGATTTATGGTACTTAAGGAGAATTCCCTAAACCAAAGTTTTCAAAAGTAATAGATAACTGATTCAATAGACACGCGTACGCCCGATGCCTTCAGTGGCAGAAAATCAGGGAAACAATTGGTCAAGCCCAAAAGCCCAGGGGCTACATCCTAGTTAATTAGCGAAGACTGGAATGGAGATATGTGTCTTTTTTCCAGCTGGACTCATTAATCAGCTCAGGTGATTACCCAGCCAGTGTGGAGCAAGAGTAATGATACGTAATGATCATTAATTAGAATCCGAGATTAAAAAGCTTTCGACTTTTCTGCCCGCTGGAAACATCTTTCTTGATGCTTCGCAAATAACGAGGGGATATTTATGACAGAGTATTGATTTTATCATTCGATGCCTACCTTAACCTAACGCGAGCTGATATTCGTAGCCTTTGCAATGGCAGATCCCTTCTTCTAAAGCTACTGTTATGTTTCGTTACCTGGCCGGACTGCTAAGAGAATGGTTTT
Source organism: Macrobrachium rosenbergii (assembly GCF_040412425.1). Classification (NCBI taxonomy): domain Eukaryota; kingdom Metazoa; phylum Arthropoda; class Malacostraca; order Decapoda; family Palaemonidae; genus Macrobrachium; species Macrobrachium rosenbergii. The sequence continues at coordinate 40,660,273 of NC_089754.1, read as the reverse complement.
GTCTGCAGGCTACTAACCTTGAGTAAGATAGCATAGTTGATATATATTGCGATTTCCTTAATTCACCTCCGGGCTCTCCCCATCAATTTCAATCTCTTCCCACTACCCATCCACACCCCACCGGTCTCCACACGTCATTTTTCACAACGAACACATCGAGACAGACATGGCATCCAAAATCGAATTTGTTCATCGTAAAGGGAAAGTTCTTAACAGACTCTTTTTTTGAATGATGACATCATGCTTTTAACAGAATCTCACTAAATGATGCGGGAAATATTCCGTCAAGCGTTTCTACTTATATAACCCACAGCCATTCGTACGAGCTCCTCATGACCTAAAGATGGAAGACTCAAATGCGCAGTGGAAAATGCGGAACGTTAAATCAGAAGAAACTTACGTATGTCAATAAATTAGTCGGAAACGTTTGTATGCCATTCTAACTCGGTGTTGAGCGTTTTGAAAACTATGAATTTTTTACTTTCCTGCTTCAGTGCCCTACTGAGTTGTCCAAACACCGCACGACTCTCTTAAAAGCGTCTTCCGAGCGGAGGAAATGGCGCTGCATCGGATTAGGCAACCATCCACTTCCCACGCACGCCTTCAGACGGCGACTTCCAATGTGAACCTTGCAGTGGCCGTTTCGTGTTCGCTCTTTCCCTTTGTTCTGTCCTCCCAGCGATTATATATATATATATATATATATATATATATATATATATATATATATATATATATATATATATATATATATATATATATTATATATACATACACACACACACACACACATATATATATAAATAAATAAATATATATATATATATATATATATATATATATATATATATATATATATATATATATATATATTGTGTGTATGGCTGTTTGGCGTTAGTGTATTCTAAGCGATATCGAGGGGAAAGAGTTATGAAAAATCACATAAATTAGTAACTGCAAACACTGCAACTTTCACCATGAACACATACACACACTTATATATAAATATAAATATATATATATATATATATATATATATATATATATATATATATATATATATATATATATATATATATATATTTTCATAATCATATTCCGTGACTGAGCAATTCTCTTGGGATGCGGTTGTCCGTCCCTGATCATCGGCACTAACTACCAGATAGGCCTGCCTGATTAACTGATTATGCCATCAGAAGTACAAACAATAATACGAATGGGCAGTGGCAGTGTTGAGACCAGTTTGAGAGCGTTTGACTGATTTTTTGCTTATTATAATCCCTGACAAATCATTTACACTCGCCGAAGGCTCTAGGACATTACAATAAAGCTATATATTTGAACAAAATCGACAGTAATAACGACTATTTGCTATTGTTACTAGATATATATATTCTTTGACATCAGCTTTTTCTTAATTGTGTAAGTAACACAACAGATCCCTATGGCATTGGTAACCTGTCAGTTTTCACACTACCGCAAAGGTAGTAACTGTGTAGGCTGCAGTGAGCTTGTGTCGAGAAAGAGAGAGAGAGAGAGAGAGAGAGAGAGAGAGAGAGAGAGAGAGAGAGAGAGAGAGAGAGAAAGGGGGAGGGAAATTGTTGTGGGAGGAACGGGAGTGGTAAGGTGGAGGGTGCAAGTTGTGGGGTATTTGGAGTGAGGGCTGTTGGGGGACAATTCAGAGCCGGTATCGATCGCTGCTCTCTCGTTCTTGTTATTATCTTCTCATATATTTTCCTTGCGGCTCCCGTGATAATGATTTTCTTCTTTTTTCCTTCGCTCTTTCCTTCTCTTTTCCTGTTCCTGCATTAAAAATTTCCAGATGGTGTCCATTATTCTTTTCCTGTCTTATGAATTTCTGGTGGACTAAAAGTGATCTTGCAGGACGCATAGACATGTCCCTAAAGCTGTTCTTGTGCTGTAGAATGGATTTCAATATCGACTTCAAGGAAAGTTCCACTTTTGAAGAAGATCACGAAGTCCCCATGATTCAGTAGATAAGAGAGGGGAGGAGGATGGACATTTCTCCATCGAGAGAGAGAGAGAGAGAGAGAGAGAGAGAGAGAGAGAGAGAGAGAGAGAGATTTGAAACACATTAAATTGCTGTAAAGCTGTGTATAGATTTTGACACGGTTCTCTGCTGTTTAAGTAGGGTTTAGGAGAGAGAGAGAGAGAGAGAGAGTGTGTGTGTGTGTGTGTATGTATGTAGAATAATAAGGGCCTCTTTCCTCAGGGAGTTTGAGTGACTTTGGCCAATTTCCCTCGACACATTCCAGCAGACCGCGAAAATTGGTAGGGGAGGCACCCGGAGTGAACCTCAAATTGGGTGATGAAGGCGAACAGAATGCAACCTATGAGATGAGGGATGCTGGGAGATGTGACGTGGGATGAGAGGGAAGAGAAACGGGATGACATTTCAAATTAGAGCTAAAAATAAAACCGGATAAAAAAGTAGTGGGTATCGCAGAGTTAAATGAAAGAAAAATGAAGTGTGTTGGAGCTTGCAACAAACCAAAATAACAGTGTGTAGAAATATGCCCTGATAAAATGGAAGGGTTTACCATAAGGTTCAAAACCCATTCCTGTAAACACAAGTTACTGAATTTTGAAATATACCTTTGCGGTCATTTGCTAACAGCAATGGGTCATGATAGAGTAAGATACAAAAGTAGAGTTGGAAATAAAAGTCCCATTATAATGGCTTGTCGTTTAAAATTATTTTTCAGTTGCTTGGTACTTAAAGATATGCTTATCTGTTGTTTGATGGTTATCTTTTTTTAATACCTTTATCCTTAATTTAGTCTACGCGTCTTCTCTTGGTTATGATTTCTTTCTGTTTTGTCTTGTTCCTGCGATTTTTTACCATCTAGTCTTGCTTTCCACGATTGCGTATACCTTTTGAATGCAAATGCCTTTGCTGACAACTATAGCAAAGCAGTTATTGTGTAATAACGTTTTGCAAACGAAAGAAACCTCTGTTTCTTCAAGTTTTTATTAACATGACTAAAAACCAAAAAATTCCTACCCCTCGAGTTTATATTTTTATCTTCATAGTAAATACATACACACATTTGGACATATTTTATGTGTATACATATATATATATGTGTGTGAGTGTGTTTTTGTATATGTATATATATAATATATATATATATATATATATATATATTTATATATATATATATATATATATATATATATATATATATATATATATATATATATATATATAAAAAGAAAAGGCAAATTTCATTGAGAAAACCTCATTATCCTGAAAAGTTGTCTGCTTTAGGTTTAAGTTAAACAAATGTTGATATTAATTAGATATGCAAAAGGCAAAGATAATTTTGCTTTTGCAGGAGAGCTTGACTTAATAAATCAGGATCTCGAGCCTTGTGGCTATTCAGGCACTTGTGTGTGTGTGTGAGAGAGAGAGAGAGAGAGAGAGAGAGAGAGAGAGAGAGAGAGAGACTGCACTACCTAAGCTTAAAAGTTATGATTATTAGCACTGAAATAATGTTTGCAGTTGTTATCTTGAGTGAATTTTCACACTAATTGAATTTATTCGTTCATGATGACTTCACATTGCCTTATCTTGCGATCCTCAGTTCCCAGAAATAACGAAACTGATAATTTTAAAAAATGCAGTGCTAAAATTAATGTCTTCCGAATTGCATAAAACCTGATAATTATAAAATTGCATTCAGTATGAAACGAGTAAAATATGCGCCGAAGTTTCTCCGGCGCAATCGAGTTTTCTGTACAGCCGCTACAGCGCATAATCAAGGCCACCGAAAATCGATCTATCTTTCGATGGTCTCAGTATAATGCTGTATGACCCGCGGCCCATGAAACTTTAACCACGGCCCGGTGGTGGCCTATTCTATATAATTTCCAGAAGCACGATTATGGCTGCCTTTAACCTTAAATGAAAAAAGAACTACTGAAGCTAGAGGGGCTGGAATTTAGTTTGTTTGATGATTGGAGGGTGGATGATCAACATACCAATTTGCTGCGCTCTAGCCTCAGTAGTTTTTAAGATCTGAGGGCGGACAGAAAAGGGTGCGGACGGACAGACAAAGCCGGCACAATAGTTTTCTTTTTCAGAAAACTCAGAGCCAATCCACACATTTATGGTTGGGAAGACTCCAAGGTTTATTAAAGGCTTGTCATGAATGTGACACAACCATAAGAAACTACGATAATTAATGTACGCTTAGGTTTTTTGCTGTCTTCTCGTTTGTATCTCTTTTTGCGACAGAATTACCACTGTCTAGACAGAACAGAGACGAGATGTCTCGAAGCTACTCGTGAATGATGCTTAAAACCCTCGAACCCCATTTGTTGTCTTTAGCGATATACAGTATAACCAACTGTGTGTATATAATTATTTAGAAGCTTTCTCTGCCTCTGCACTTTTGTGGAGTATTTTCATTAATCGCTTTATAATTTTATATTTTAGGGTTAGTATAATCGTTTTAACATTCTCAATATGGTTCATGCTGGTCCGTAAAAAGCATATATCTAATTTACATCAGTAACCCATTTAAAAAAAACCGTTCAGATATTAATTTATAACGCTAATCCTTTTACCGGAATGAATTTCCTAATTTCAGATCCCGTATATTCTATTTATCCAAAAATTCTCCAAAAAACATTTCCGTGTGGAGCAGTTATGAGAATTATATAACAGAAAATAAATAAATGTATCCATTACACATTCATAATATAAAGACTAAATCCTTATAAAAAAAAAGGCAGACCACTTCTCCTGTTACCCTTTCCTCCTCCCCCTCCAAAAAATGCATTCCCTTTAGATGGAAAGAGTAATGTAACTGATGGGCAATTACATTAATCGTTGTTTGAAACTTCCCTCCAGTGCAAAGAGATATTGTTTTCCAGTTCAATTATTTGACTTAAAAGTTAGGACAAGTGACCGTACAGAACCCTCTGTTTTTATTAATTTTTTTAGTTTAAGCCTTCTCCCCGGTTCGGTAGTTTAGTTATTGATTCACATTTTATGAAACTGAAACGCATTTGTGACACCAGGTTTCGTTTAAAGTCGCTCAAAGGGGTACCAAGTTTGTTGCAGTAGTGAGGGAGTCTCTTTTAACATATAACTGCCATTTAATGAAATAATAAAGAAGGTCAAGAATTGATTGATTACTCAGTCGATAAGTCAAGAATTGATTCATTAACGAATCAGAAAGCCGAGGGTCGCTTTATGAACCAGTCTTGCTGTCTTCAGGAAGTCTGTTTGACTTTAATGTGCGGGGGTGTGATCCGATGAATTTGACCTTCAAATTAATTGGTCTGACAGCAGATATGCAAGTAAAAATAGCATACAGAGAACATCACTCGCTTTGATGTTTAAATTATCCTGAGCTTACACTTTCGATATCTGAAGAACTATTGAAAACTGTTGAAGAATTCCTTCTATTCCATCCAAGTTAACTTCAGTGTTTACAACGAAATCGATAGGCTTTAAAGGAAAATATATTTCAAATATAAAATTGCTTTTATCTCTCACTCTCTTTCATTTTATTTGACCTACAATTCTTGTTACGCAGATAGGCTGAGGAGTCCTTATTCATTAAACCATTTATACTCGAATTAATGGTTCTCTCTGATGCTATGAACGTAGGCATGTCAGAGATAATTACAATAGGTCATCACATACATGCAAGCACACATGCAAGTTACAAGAGAGAGAGAGAGAGAGAGAGAGAGAGAGAGAGAGAGAGAGAGAGCAGAGGAAAAACTAAAAGGTACACTTTTGTAAGAAAAATGGAAAAATTCGCTTTTGTTACTCAATTTAAGGGTTAAATTTCAAATTTTAGAACCACTCTGAACTACAGACGAACATTGTTTTCGCATATGTTTTGTGGCCACAGTGTCCCGCATTTTCCTGGGCAATCCTGTGTCCTTGACGCATGCATCGTTGATGGTAAAAATGTCGCAGATGGACCAAGCGTTATTAACTAAAAGTTTCTTGAAGTAAAAGGGAACTCTGCAACGAAATTTTATGCCCTCAGTCAGACCACAGTTTGAGTGAAGAAAGAATGGTAATTTCAGTTTAAGTCTCCTTATTTGTCATAAAATGTTAATGAATGTTGCAACATACCTGCTGCAACTATTGTAATGAGTAGATTAAAAGAAATAGCGGTTATATCCTGATAATGATGCCGGGCCAATTTGGGGTAATTTAGGGTAACTATACTCATTAAATAAAACGCATCTAAATAACTTTCTGTTAAGCTCTTTTGATAACAGGATAATAACAAAGAGTCGTGCTTGACCTCTAGAAAGTTTTCGTACCCTTGGTCCCTCATGCGAGCAGTTTCTACAGTAAACTCCCGTAAGTCCAATATATTCTTGTTATTTATGGCGCCGTTCCGAAGAAACAATTTTGTTTCATGTACCCTGCTGTTTTCCTTTACTGAGAAAGGAATTGGTTATCGGACATGGTTTCTTTCGCCATCTTCTCCTCTGCAATGTTATTTTATTACTAGAAATAAAATTGTTTTATACAGTAAGGACGTCTGTTCGAGTTGACTCCTGGGGAAGGAGAAGGGAATACCTTCCGGAGATGGGAGGTTACTCATTCGGTGAGGGAGTTATCCCGGATAAAAGAAGCGGGTTGAGCGCCGGCAGACATTAGGAGTCTGATGCGAGCAACAATTGATCACTGTGAGGCGCAGCAGCTACCAGACAGAGAGTGAATATGTGAGGAACTGATCCTCTGAAACGGCAGAGTTGTAGGCACATGATCCATAATACTCATTGAAATTCATTCACTTCATTTTCTATTTCCATGTAATTTTATCATCCATAAATCATCTCTTACAGTAGAAAGCATGGTATAGTATACATGAACATCCATGAATTGCCGTATACTGTACTGAAGGACTTCTGGAATAACAAGTATTTGTTTACAAAGCCTGCCATATGAAAAAGATTCAAAATGAACTTGGTAATTTATTCTCCGAGCGGTTCATGAAAAAATAAAGCACAGAGTTCATGTTGTTCTACCTGACCTTATCAAAACAAAGTAATGTTGTTCTACCTAAGGCAAAGGTGTAGTATTTTTTTAAGATACTCTGCGACAGGATGCAGGAAGATTACTGCTAAATTCCAAACACTGACAGATTCACTGATTTACTCTTCTTTGTCGTCCTGATGGAAAATATCTCGAATCAGAAATCCAGTATTAATGATTATTATTATTCAGAGCTGCAGTAACAGGAAAATCAGTTCCTAAATAAGATTTCATAGGGGCTGAAAATAAATTCCATCCCGTTCTCTTGTGATATATAGAGGCAATTTCGGAGAAACAATACCTGCCAGTGCAGGGCCGCGCCAGGTTTGCCCAAGTTTTCGCAGCAACCTCTCTAGGGCCCCAGGGGAAAATCGCTCCGACAAACTGATGTACACCTACGCGATTAGACACGTTTCCTCGGCGCCCCCAGAGGAAGTCATCCCACGACCAAAGCAACATAGCAATCAGTTACCGGATGTTCCTCGATCGATGGAACTTCAGGCGAGGGTTTGGGCAGAGGCTGGGCCTAATCTTGGTGATCTCTCCGATCCTCAAGAGCCTTCCATAAATACAGTATATATGTATATATACATATAGCATGTGCATGTGTTCGTTTATGTATGTTTATATAATCATTTCATGTACTACTGTATATATATATATATATATATATATATATATATATATATATATATATACACACACACACACACACACACACACATATATATATATATATATATATATATATATATATATATATATATATATATATATATATATTGTATATATATTTTTATATATGTATATAGCGTGTGTCCGTGTTTGTATACTTATGTTTATATAACCACTTCATGTCTTAAGCCTCAGAGGAGAGTCGTTCTCACCTTCGAAATGGTTTTACAAACAGCGTGAAATCCCTGGAGAAGAACAAGACTTTCTTTGTTTTAGAAAATTAATTAATGTGCGTCGCAGGTCTTGGGGGTATTCAGTGCCTTCAAAGTTCTACATGGCCAGAGGTCGTCATTTCAAATGTCTCTCTATCTTGGCCACGCACACACGCAGGAAGTTAGTGATTGGCTTATTTATTTTTTTTTTTGTATCAAAACCTATATCTGGGGAAAAGTAAGCTTGTTAAGGAGTGAAAGTTTTTGACAACCTCTAAGAATTGTGGGATCTTTTGAGGCGTCAGATTCTCGAATATCGATAGTTTCTTTAGTCATCACATGCTTCATTAGCCATCTGTAACTTTTGTGTTATCATTAGGTCCTAGAAAATTGTTTTTTTCTGATGATATATTTTTATTATTTTAAACAAAGCAACGATTTGCGGGATAATAAGCATTCAGGAAATCAGGGAAAGTCTCTCGTAAATAAACTCTTGATCTGACCTCACTAACGACTGCACTTTAGCTGTTTTGCAGCACTCACTGTTGCTGTTATCCTTAGATGAACTTAACCTTTTGATAGAGGGGCGTTACTCCGTTAGTAGTTATCAGTAATCAAGCATTGTGGTTGCAATAATAATCAGCACATTTCTGTATGGTAGTCATTTACAGAGACTGAAATACCATAAAGCTGACCTCTAAAATTAATTATGCATAATGTTATTAGGCATAGTTTAACCTTTTTCCCCTCTGTATGCCTTAACTTTACGCTGTTGTGGACCATTTTTGTCGGGTTTATTTATCCTGACCTCTCTAATTTAACCTCACCTGGCTCAGCTTCGCCATAATCTAATTTGCTAGGGTGTCTAAAAACCAATAATTTAATTCCACGGATACAGCTTCAAAAAGTTCCCCGTTTTTTTTTAATTTATTTATTTTTTTTTCTGGCTTGTAAAAAAGTTTCCATGATACCGGACGCCCTCCTGTCATATTCCGTGTCTGCGATCCCAGTAATGTCACCTAGTTGTTTTTTACTTTTTCCTTTATGACAGGGCTGCCTGACCCCTTTTACAACAAATTGCTATCTTGTCCTCACAAGTCGTTAGTCCCACAGACTCACCCTCACAAAATTACTCTGATTTCTCCTCTAATTACTTCTTGAATGAGCAACCTCTAATTACTTTCATCAAAATAATTGTCGGACGTCTTCTTTTGGTATTATCTCTTAAAGGTACCCACCTTTTAGGTCTAAATGGATTGCGCTTTTGTCTTCGGCTTGTACTGTCCGCCGTTTAGTGCTTGCGCCTTTCAGTGTTATTTTTCTTTCTTTTTTGGCTTTGACAATGCCGTTCCATTTCCCCTTTCATGATCTGAAATGTTCTACTATCCGCCGCCCCCTTTCTTTTAGCATCTTTCTTGACGCACAAATATTTTTACTTCTTTCGAATTACGCTTGTGTTTTCCTCGTATGCCCCTTGTTCTTTAATGCAGCCTTCTCTCTTCCATTTTCATTTCTTAGTCTCCTTTTATGAATTCCTTGGCCGAAGTGCAACCATTTCTTGTTTAATTCCTCTTCATTCTTCTTTTACGAAGCCTTCTTTCTGTCGCAGTGAATTTCTTGTTTTTTTTCTCACTCAACTTTAAAATTAATAATTCAACTACTCTTTTAGTCACTCATTCTTTTCCTTACTGGGCCCCATAATCATTACAACCACATCTTCGTATCTCCTTCACGTTCTTCTTCTTTGACTGTATCTCTGAAACTTTTTCCGGGCCCCTCATGTTACTTTGAGTGTGCCTCTGGTAATTTCCTTCAGGCCTCCTCCTCCTCCATCTGTGAGTGTATTTCTAATCACACTCTTCAGGTCACCTCACTCTTTGAGTGCGTCCCAAGCAACTTTCTTCAGGCCTTCGTCCTCTTCTTCGAGTGCGTCTCCAAGATCCCAGTGTCCCCGACGTAGAGTGGTTCTAGAACTCAAACGCAGCAGAATAATTTCACTGCTGAAATCGGCTGGCGTCCCTCCTCCGCCTATTTAGGGAGCACGAGCTGAATTCTGATAGCAGGCGATACTGCATTAGGTGGTGGGGGTGCAGGGAGGAAGTGCATTGTTTTGTTCCCACCTGGGTTTTTGTTCCACCCTGCGTTTGCTGTGTTGTTTCTTAACTCCGTTTGTTGCATTGATTTTCTCCTGGATTTAATGTGCCGTTTCTAACTTCAGCTTATGTTTGTGGTTTGCACTGAATTTACGAGTATTACGTTTCTTACCTCCTCTTATATTTTTTCCTCACTTGCAAACATATCCGATTTCGAAGGTCAAATCGCGTATACGACATAACATTTGTTGCACAATTTCATCTAAAAAAAAAAAAAGAAAAAAAAAACACTAGAAGAATATAAAAAAAACAGAAACGTAAAGTGAAACTCGAAATAGCCTATAACCCCGAAATTAATTAACATTTTCAGTTCAGTTCTGATATTACATAGCCACTTATCAGTTTATACTTACCCACTAGCTAGATAAAAAGAGCAAAATAAAAATATGCGATAAATGAATAAAAGATCTAGAAAAAATTTACCCATGGAGCAGTTTCAGAAAGAATGAGAAGTAATTATGTGGAAACCTCCCAAAAACTCTTTAACCAAATTAATGTGTTTTTCCGGTATTTTTTTTCTGAGAGAGAGAGAGAGAGAGAGAGAGAGAGAGAGAGAGAGAGAGAGAGAGAGAGAGAGAGAGAGAAGGTCTCTTTCTCTTACAGTCTGTTTCTCCCTCCACCTTTTCTTTGTTTAAGACTGTAGATTACTTGATAAAAAAAAGGCAGACATGAAATAAACACAATGAAAATGAAGTGTTTATGAAACCAGCCGTGGTTCAGCCTTCATCATATCGTAGATTTCATTATTTTTCTATATGATTAGAATATATATATATATCTCTTCTGGAGGAACGTTCATTTAACAAAATTAAGCCCGCGTCCAGCCCTGGCCAAACGCAAACAAGAAAAGAACGAATGACGGATTAGGGGAATGAGGGACAACCGAATCAAGAGGAGAATTCCAACGCTTGTCAATAGGGTTAGTGATGGCCGCCAATAAAAGACACGACAAAGCGCATGCGATAGTGTGGGACCAACGAGGAAGAATAATGAGGGTAATTGAAGAACTTGGGGAAATTAATTTGCTCCGTTAAGGATGATTTCCGCCGGGACAGTGTCCCACATGATGCAGACATCGACGTAGCTAAGTGAGGTGCAGCATATGCGAGTGTCCATGAGGGCCTCCTCCCCTATATTTGGGTGAGGGGGCACGGTCACGAAATCATAAAAATAAAAAAAAACTATAAATCACATTAGAAATACAATCCACAAAAAACTGAAGCATGTGCTCTGCTCTGTAGTTAAAAATTAATGACAAACTTGTTGCAATATTTATAAATATAATTGATAATCAAGTTTGCGTGAAGACCCATTTTTTGCCCCACCCCTCAACCAACACTCGTTTCTAATTAGGCGTTACAGAAATGCAAAACTAATATTCTCATGATACTTATACAAAATTTAAGTGTTCTGTTATTTACTACAATTAAATTAAGTAAAAGTGACCATAAAGTTATGATGTATTTTTGCTATTTTCAGGATATTTTATGGTCAAAGACGTTTCTATCAAACCTTGCACAATTTCTTTGATTTTGAATTAATAGATCGATCTCAAGTCGCTCATATAGCTCATGAAACTAGATTTTATGTCGCTAACATAGACTTATTTTAGTTTTGCAGTGTGTGAATAATACGTTCTGAAAACCTACAGAGTAAATTTCGTTATAAACATAATTTTGGTTATAATATGTTACCCAGAATATTCTATTAAAAGTAAGTAATTTGTTTAGCGAGTTGTGTATTTAAAGCGTCGATGACCATGGCCAGTGATACATACGAATAATCACAAATCAGTCATTCTTTCGCCGGTTGGTCCGTGCAAGATACAGCAACCAGTAAATAATCTGAGACCATCTCGAGAAAATGGGCAATGGAAAAACAATCTTGGCCCCGCGTTCCCTCTCCGAGAAATAAAAAATTAGATAGATAAGCACTGAAAAACTGGCAGCAGGTTTTTGGAATCTCCTGACTGGTAATGGGTCACAATGAATTCCGAGAAACCAACAGAGTTTGATTCAGCTCCAACTCTATTTATACCTACAAAGGACTTTCTAACTGACGAGTAAAAGGAGGATGTTGCACTGTTCGTTGTTTGCCTTTGCTCACTTTGTTTCATTGTCATTCTCTTACATTTTTTCCAGCATTAATTAGCCTCATTAGAGTAAGTATGTTTAATCTGATTTTTCGTCTGTGAGACAGACGTCATTAGATGATTCGGAAATTCGTTCTGCAAGCAGAAGTAAGCAGACACAAAAGACGTTTCTAAAATAAGAAATGTTCAAAATGGTGACGATTTCGTTGTCTCCCGTGAGATATCTGGATAAGTATTCTTCATGTTTTATTGACTGATTTTCATTACAATAAGATACAAATGCAATTTTGGTTAATATATTTACTGTTTCAAAATGTTAAAGCCTGTAAAAGATATTGCATGCATTCCAGGTATAAAAGAAAAGAAAGCAAACATTATTATCTAATTACACGCATTACGCAAAACGCGTAGCGAATTTGGTAAACATTATTAGATTTAGTCAGGTCGGGTGGGTTACATGGGGTTGGGAATTATCGTCGGTCTCCTTTGTTATGTTTACAAAACTCGCTTATCGGTTCTCTGCTTCTTTCATTCCTTATCTTCCTCGGAGGATTTCCTGATGAAATTTATCAGTGTTGTGATATAAAATGACTGGGCTGCCAATTCCTTGACATAAGCTGCCGATTATAGGCTACTAATATGTGACTCAAGATAAAGATTAATTTGAAGGTTGTGTTAGTAAATATGCTCATACATATTCATGCAATCTTATTATGCAAGGTTAATGTTGAGTAAAGTTAATGTAATGACTAGTCATTTTCCCATTCTTTACTTTGCTACTGCTACTACCACCAGCGCTACCTACGCTGCTACTACTGATATTACTACTGATATGAATGTGTCAAAGGAAGAGACAAAAAAAATAAAAGAAATAAAGGAAAAGTCAAAATAATTTCGGTGCAAGAACACTTTGAGTAGCCACGTTCTTTACCAACTGGTGGGCCACATGAAGACTGATTCCTAACATCATTTACCTCAGGTCCAACATCAAGCCCTTCCGAGGGCTCAGGGTCAATCAGATCTGATGTCTCTTTGCATTCCCTGCTTGAATTCGCCGAAGGTCAGTTGAAAGAAATTCTAGCAAGAGCAATCGTTGATTGGCCAAGAACGAAGTCTAGAATGACCTAAAAGTGTCATTCCTGTTCGAGGGAGACATTCTAGGCACACGACTGTGAAAAAGCACAGGCTAACAAGAATACTAAATCCCACCTGCAAAACAGCCACCACGGTTGAAGAAAAATATCCAGAATCGAGGGACAAAAACCCCACTGAAACGATTCTCTCTCACATCAGCTGGGGAAAAAGACCCTTAGAAACTTTGTTCGTTTGCATTTGAATGTTCCGGACGTGCTCGAGCGTGGCAAAAGAGAGAGTGAAGGGGGGGAAAAAGATCCCGGGAACGATAGTTAAGGGAGGAAAAGATGCAGTTTTAGCTCTCGATTTTTATTTCTTGATTAGAGTGAATCCTTGTACATGTTATTTATGTGATGATAATGCACTTTTATTCGTGATCTTCATTGTGATGTTACATTGCTGATGATACTGATATCATTATTATTTAAAAGGTGCTTAAAAGTCACATAAAACAAACAAAAAAGGCCCATTGATTATCAGAGTAAGCTTCTGCAAATTCCAAGACCATAATTATGTGTAGAATAAAGAAACACTCTTATTTTCCATCATTCGATCCATATTTTTCATGTCTTACTTCCACTGCGAGTATTTACTTATATGGCCGCTGGTTTGGAAGAGGTACGGTAAAAACCATTCGATCTTGCTGGGGTGACCGAGATGGACGCCCACCTCCAGCGGTTATACATGATGGAGCCGTTCATTCGTTCGTTCATTCACAACACAAAAGCCATAAACTAGCTGACCGTTCCAGGCGTAATCAAACTGAAAGCAGTCACGTCCGTTGCTTCGCCTTTATCGTTTCCAGTCCCTTTCTCACGAGCCGTCCGTCCAGCTAGAGGTAATTTGAAGTAATGTCTCGGGGACGTCGAACTCTGTCCTGCACTTGACACCGGTCGCTGTTTTTTTTTATTTGTTTTGTTTTTCGTTTCTTTGTGGTTTTGTGCTGCTTTAAAAAGCCAGGTAGCATTGCATGTGTCTCTCGCGCTTGTGTTACTGTTTATGCTTTGTTGATTATTTTTGAGTCTGCACTTCGATCTTTTCGGATTTTTATAACAACAATACTAATACTGATAATGATTTAGCTTTACTTTTGATTATACACTGGATTCTCATTCATCGCTAAAACCTGATGCATATGTCATTAATAATCCTATTATATTTAGTCCAGCAAGATGATAAGATATTCCATCTTTAGCTTAAAGAAAGGCATCATCATGACAGATGCGAGAATTAATCATCGAACAAAGTTAGGATTAGTTTAAAAGAAAATGAAAATTCCGTCTAGGATGTATGATTGAACTTTTTCTGCGGTTTCCTCTATACCAAAGAAAGCACTGCCATGATTTCTTATATGACTGGCAGTGCACACATGACTGCTAATCTCACATATACACACATATATGTATGTATGTATATATATATATATATATATATATATATATATATATATATATATATATATATATATATATATATATATATATATATATATATATATATATATATATATATATATATATATATATATATATATATATGTATGTATGTATGTATGTAGATAGATGGACAGACAGATAAGTAGATATGTATGTATATACATGCATGTATGTATTGACTGTCCATCTGCTAGAAGTCGATGATCCTTATTGATGTCAAACTACTTTAATTATTCAGTCAATCAATCATTCATCCATCATTTCATTCGTCAATCCATCCATTAAGTAATCTGTGTATATCCCTTCTCTCCTTTGGAGTGAAAGGGAAGGGTTTTATTATGCTTAACACACACAAATACTAATATTTGTCTCCTTGCCAACGGGTTAAATGCACAAAAAGTACATGACAAAGGAAAAGTGTAAACACATCTTTTGTTCATTCTTACAAAGATAAGCATCTCTTCAGCTTATTTACTACGTGTATATGCATGCTTTATTTATGAATGTATACGAATGCTAAACGTAAAGAATACAATTGTGATAAAAAAAAAGTCAAAATACAGAAGAATATTCCATCTGTCAGACCACTAACAAGTACAGTAAAAGAAGCAGACAGACAAGACGAGTCAAGTATTGCCATAATAGAAGCCATACGACGTTTGCTAGCGGGGCGAAAATCGATAAGATAATTGAAGAAAGGCTCAAAGGATACTCCTTACATCATTAGCTGGAAGAGGGCACCGGATTATATGTTGCAGGAGTTGTTGGGGCGGGGACGGGGGGTGGGGAGGCTTCGTTATTTTCCTGTACACGCATGCCGCTTCCGAGCCCGGATAAAATAGGGGCGTTGCCTAAACTTGCTGCAAACCTTGGTGGTCTGGTTTAAGCAGCAGTGGGCTTTGATGAAGACGGTAAGCCAGGAAAGTAAATAAGAATGAAGAGGGTATCAGGAGTTGAATTAATAGAAGAGAAAAAAAGTAGCAACAGAGTAAAAATAAAGCTGAAGAGGGCACAGGGCAACCACTTAAATGCAAATGGAAAGAAAGGCGCCCATAAGAGACGAATGGAAGGGAGAATGTGGGAGGGTGACATGTGGAAGGGGATCGGGTGCTACCACTACCTGCAAATATCCCTTTCGCTCACGACTTGCATTCCTAGCCATCGATCCTCAGCGCGTGTCTGTATGCGTGCGCGATTGTGTGCGCGCGTGTGTGTGTGTGTATCGGATTTAGGGTGTGCGTTAAATCCCTGTTGAAAGAAGGGGTGGATTTCCATCAAATCTGGCATGACTTTGCATGGATCCACATCATTTACCTTTAGGCTACTTGATGGTAAACGTGAAAAGGTCTTGGGTTAGCTCTAGTGCTCAAAGAATTCTCGAATAGTTCTCATTACCAAGATTGGATTCAGTACCTATTTTTTTCACGTCAGCGCATTCTGGGTTCAATAGTACTTCTGCTCAAAATTTGATAACAATATTAGTAGGGTTTGTTGCGTTTGACCTCCTATTTCAAAGAGCGTCATGAATAAAGCATAGCAAAAGTATATTTAGTGCACATGACGGAACAATTACCGGAAAGAATGAATGAGACAATTCTCAGAAAAAATATCCGTTTCCAGTGGTTGTGTTTCAGCGGGGTCAGTCATAAGTGATGAACCATTCAGCCTCCAGCAATTGCATTGCTAAGTTCCCTCTGCAGCCTGCTTTAATCAGTGAATAATTCAAAGTTCAAAGTGATACAAAATGACTCCAAACTTAACGTTATTCTTCTGTAGGAGCAAAAACCTCGACTGCACTACGACGAGATAGAAGGCACGGTCTCTCTTTGTCTCTCATTTCCATAAGACAAATGTTATAAGTCCCCTCATGGAGATGAGGGTGTGGGGTGGAGAGAGCTTTCCGAGGAGGGAGCAGAAATGATAACCAACCCTTGAGAGGGGAGGACAGGAGGATGACACCAAACCGAAATGTGTGATTCCACCTAGAGAGGGAATTAAGTCAAGTGGGTGTGGAGTTTGTGCTTTGCAAGACTGAATGTATGGTTAAGATGGCACGTAATATATTGCTAAATCTACCCATTATAACTATTTATTTATTATTTTTTAATACACAAGAACGTGTTGTTTTTTCACAGAGGGGATTTATTCTTTGGTGAAGGTGGCGATAACTACATTATTATCTGACTAACTTTATTTTAAAATCCGCACCTGATGACGAGGAAAATGTATTTAATGATAAATGAACCTGTAAACATACATCAGCCCACAAACACACTCCCCTGAACATGTGGCGTCACTGAAACAGTCTCAGGCCTCTAATGAAGACATCTTTTGTTCTCGAGCTCATTACCTATTTTCGAGAGAGCATAATGACAGTCATGCATGTAGCCGAGAGGGTATTCTTAGTAACGTTGCGCCACATTTCTTCACACGTATTGGTTCCTGGAATGCTTGCTCGTGTGAGTACATCTGCATGATATTCATTAGTACCTGCACTTGCATATATCAACCAGTTGCGCCCACTGCTGTTATAACTGGACGTTGAGTTAATCATTCCTTATCTTGACCGTCTTCGAGACCTCAATTGTTGTTTTGCCTCGTAAGCGTCTAAGGATAAATCTCTGTAGGGTGGTCACAAAATGAGACCTTTGAAGCTTTAATGAACTCTTCACAAAAAACAATAGAGAGGGAGGTTGAATGACAAAACTAATTTTCTCTTCATCAGAAAATCCAAGAAGGTTGACACTAACTAAATTTACAATTTGTCTGGTAGAGGATTTCCTCCATATGAACAGAGGCTTAGTGTCAAAGTTAATATCTTACGATAGTCAGGACATAAATTTGATAAGCAGGAATTCAAAGGAAATTGGAATGCCACACTCTTTTCTTAATTCCCATTTCTTTCATTTGATCCTTAAGGTGTTACTTAGAGTAACGAATTTTTATACTAGTCCTGTAGGTTCCAACATTTACAAGCAATTGTTCGCAAGTTCACTATGCTTTGAAACGAAAGGGTAGCACCTCTTGTAGGTACCCTCTGTATACAGAGAGTCCGTTGGTTAGACTGCTCGCCTCACAAGAAGGATGAAACGGTTTCGATTTCCGACAGAGGCAGACTGGGTTTAGTCGCAACTCGTCAAAATCTATGGTGCCAATGTTGAAATGAACATGTATTATGCACCTAGGAGCTAAACGAAGTAGCTAAACGGATTGGAACCGGGCATGGGATAGCAACCTCACTCCGAAAGGCTTGCTGAAGACCTGAAGCCTAATGGAAGAAAAGTAATCATATATACATATATATATATATATATATATATATATATATATATATATATATATATATATATATGTGTGTGTGTGTGTGTGTTTGTGTGTGTGTATCTATATACATACATACATACATGCACATTGCAAGGAAATTATGTCCTGAGCTGGGACTTCATCTGCAGGGAAGAAGAATGGAACTTACATTCAGGGCCATTTATTAATCAGACTCTGAATGGAAGACAACGATGCTCTCTCCTCTGGCGACAGGTCCTAATAACACTACATCACCATTAGCAGTCCAGCGGAGCTTCGTATGAAAGGAAAAGGAGAAACAAGACAATAACTCTCGGGCTTCGGAGTTGTTTCTTCCATTCCTTGAATAGCCGCCTTCAGGGTTAAGTGCCACTCTTGTTTCCTTCCCCATTTTCTTGGTTTCCCTCGGGCCTTGGCTGTGTGAGGTTATTTTCTTGTTTCCATTTTGGGCCTAGGCTATTTAACAATATTTACTGGTTTCCTTTGGGCATGGCAGTATAAGGGTATTTTCTTTTTGTTTCCTTATGTACTAAATTATGTAAGGATATTTTTGTTGTTTCCTTAATGCCTGGGCTGTATATGGTTACTTTCTCTTTTCCTTTATGGGCATAGGCTATATCACAGTTTTTTCTTGTTTCCTTTGGTCCTGGTATATAGAGGCTATTTTTGTTATGCATTGGCCTGGGTTAGTTAAAACAATTTTCTTGTTTTCTGCGTTATATAATGATATTTTTTTGTTGTGTTCCCTTGGGCTTATGCTAACTAGGGGTATATAACCATCCGTTCTGTGTGCCTCAACCCTTAAAAGTAATTTGGAGATCTATTGATTTAGTACCGTGCACAGTAGTAATGAGAGAGTTTACCGAGCTAATGAGGCTCTACTATAAAGGTTAACGACGCACCATTATTAGTTTGTACATCTTTGCTAACGTAAATAATGAAACGTTTTGAGGAATGTTCCAAGGCGACAAGTGCTTTTATAAGTTTGTTGAAAAGGCTAGGTTTGCTTCATAACATATAAAGCTGACATGTCCAGTTTTTTTTTTTTTTTTTAGTTTTACTAATGAATTTGATTTGGGTCAAACTGTCCGGAAGTAGTTATAGGTCTTTATGAATATTAGCATATACGTTTGGATGATGTGAATGTTGCTAAATGAGACTTTGTATGGAGGATACTTAGTTTGTTTGTTTAAATTACACAAGCACAGTAATTCCTCTTCGGTATCGACAGCCATGACAGATGGCGGCGTCTAGATACGAGTCCAGTTCCTGCTACCGAATCAACCAGCCAATTCCCGAATGGCTTCCGAGAGGAGATGAACTCTGCCGCTGACGGACGACACCCACAAACACACGCCCATAAAAAAAATAGGTATCGACTCGGGATATCGATCGCGAGAATGAATGGCGAGAGGGGGGAACGAACGTTCGCTAAGTCCCGTTCGCCGACGAGAGAGAACAAAACCGAACGGAAGTTGAACAAATAATGGGGTATTCGGGATGTGTCACACAAAAGGTTTGGGATTCTGACGCTTAATTGATCAGATTGTTAAGCGAGACAGTAAAATTGATATTTAAACATGTTGGATATCCATCGGAATATTAGAATGTTGATTGGACTGTTCTTTGAATGGTGTGTTGCCCACGGATTTAAATACCCTCCCCTTTTCTGTCTCTGAGAACAGACAAATTTATCTCTCTCTCTCTCTCTCTCTCTCTCTCTCTCTCTCTATATATATATATATATATATATATATATATATATATATATATATATATATATATATATATATATATATATATATATATATATATATTATTATGTGTGTGTGTGAATGTGTGTGCTTGTGTGAATATTGTGAGAAAAAGAAAGGCATACAGGAAAGAAGACCATGCCTCCTGTGGAAACACCTGCCGCCATCTTTAATGACGAATAGAAACCACGAGATAACAGACAATCCAGCACCGGAGGGAGCTAGCATCAATTACCTCACTTTAGCTAGCAGTGTATGCGGGCGATCGATATGCAGTGCACCGGGCATCTGTGTGTGTATGTATGTATGCATTTATATACGTATAAAATATAAATATAAATATAAATATATATATATATATATATATATATATATATATATATATATATATATATATATATATATATATATATATATATATATCCACATTCCCGAAAACAAATTTAGCAGTAAAATGTATATATACTCATCAATGCCTACACCAAACAATACACAACTTAGGGATATATATACATATATATACATACATACATACATATATAGATATATAATATATATATATATATATATATATATATATATATATATATATTATATATTTACATGTGAGCAACTATCATTTCCTTTACAGGTCAACTGAATTCAGGTTGTTGCACTCCTTTCACTTCACAAGGTTATGAGTTATGCCTTTATATCTCCATGTAAACACAAACATATAATCTTTCACCATAGACCCCTTCCCCCGAAAGAGATGGCTACAGAAGGTGTAAACCTTCTTAATCTCATTGAGCCTTTTTGGGATAAGTTGTTAGCCGCATAAATTTTTCAGAAACCTCTTTACGATCACTTGCTTGGTCTAACAACCGTGTATTTAATTCACTGTGTGGATCAAAATCGTCGAATGGGGTTTTGACAGTGAGTGCCAACCAGTCAGTCCTCCCAGGGGTCGAACGTGGAGGTGGGAACTCTTGCTTGCTAGGCTGGAATGCTACCGATTTCACCACGGGGCTCAAGTATGCGCACACACATGTATATATACACATATATACACACACACACACACACACATATATATATATATATATATATATATATATATATATATATATATATATATATATATATATATATATATATATATATATATATATATATATATCTTTTAGTTTAGTGATCAAGTCCACAGAAGGATGGACAGATAGCTTTAAGCTTTGTAAATATTTCTACAAATACATTTCTTCTTGCTAAACAAGAGTATTAGTGTGGATCCTTCTATTGATATATATATATATATATATATATATATATATATATATATATATATATATATATATATATATATATATATATATATAATGTATGTATGTAGGTATGCATATACATACATAACCACACACACACATACTGTATATATATACATATATATATATATATATAAAATAAATTAAATTTCCTGTTATAAACTAATTCAGTGCCAAAGCTGCACAAGTCACTGTGTCCATTTTCAAGGAGCTCCGTTCCCCTAATGCTCATGAAACAGAGTTTTCACGTCTCTCATCAGTGTGACTCTGTGGCAGGAAAGGCGGGGTAGCACAATTTACAACATTCTGTCGGAAACTTTGATAGCCATGGGCTGTGTAAAAGCTGACCTTTAAACACAAGATCCCTGACCTTCAGCTATAAAACCTCCACTACACAAATTACAAAATTCCTACTGTGCATTTTTTCGGGAACTTTAAAAGGCCAGTGTTCGAGTGATCTCCTTTATGGCCAGTGTGAAGGGAAGAAGAAGCAAGATATCCTTATGTACAGATGTTCAGTGTTGTCATGTATCAAAAAATTTAGAATAAAACTTTGTGACCTGGCATATCATGAAGGTAACAAAACCCAAAGTGCAAATGATAAGAATTTCTTGTGTTTGAGAGAGAATGTATGTATAGCCGTGAAACAAAAGTGCTAGAGGAAAAATCAGTAATAAATTTAAGAATATGTTATATATATAATAATATACATAATATATATATCACCAAGAATGTAGTGTACTTACAGTGCTTGAAGAAGAAGTAGTAGAAAAAGAAGAAGAAGAAGAAGAAGAGAGAGAGAGAACTGAGTATATCCACTGTTTACATCTCTACAAGCACCTACTTGCTATGGTTCACAACTACATTGATCATGAATCCGGGAATAATATAACCTGAAAGTGGGCTCCAGCGAATCGAGTCTGTCCCTCTTAGAGCACCTCCACTGATGTCCTTTGTCGCTGGCTAAACTGGCCCAAAGTCACTCTTAGTGTCGAACCGCAAACGATCAATACAAGAAAGGTTTTCCCCTCGACCTTTCACGTGCGGTGAACACAGGCACGGTATTTGCTTTGACCAACATTTGCTGCTACGAGTAAATTACCCATTGATTCTACGACATGCAAACTCCATTCGAGATCTTAGCCTAACAGAAAACCGAGATAATCTAGCTAACTTCTCCTACTGACGAGGACCACAGTGCATGCGATTTGTGGAAGAAAACAAAAATGATCCGAGAAATATTTTCAAAGAAAGTTAATGAAATACTTAGCGCTTCCTTTGTAATTTGAAGTTTAAAAGCAAAAAATATATCGACAAAAACTTATAGGATTCAATTATCGTATTAAACAGTGAATTCAAGAGCAAATTTGGAAGTCATATCCAGTGCAAAATACAGAATATGAACATTAGTGAGAAATGTATAAGAAAAACAGTAAAGATAATAAAGTGATTAATGATGAAATTATGCAAAAGAACGGACAAGGTTACAAAAATTTCAAATGAATAGTCTCGGAACAAGATCGAGAGCGGAACAAGGAATGCCAGAGGTAAAATTGGGTCAGACAATCCGGCCAAAAAATCAGTAAAAAAGATGCTGAAGTGTCTTATCACATCCCTGGAGATGGAATATTTTAAGGAGGGCAACAAGGATAACTATTAACATCCTTTCCATTGTTGTGAAAGGATATTGACCAAATACTGGAAGGGCCATTCACTGAAAGCGAAAGAAATATCTTAAAGCCAAGATGCTGAACGGGTCACCATGCACAGTTTTGACCTTGACCTGTGTTGACCCCAACTGCAGGAGTACAAGGCGCTGAAGGTCGTGAATCCCATCACATTCTTCTCTTTCTCCTGGCACTGGGGTCATCATCATCATGTTCATCATCATCATCATTATGAACTTCTTTCTCAATTATCTATTCAGATGATTTCATTTGAGAGATCTTTTTCTTAGTCCCTTGAGAACTGTGTGTCTCCAGAACAGTTTATCATTGTTTTCATGAGAGAGAGAGAGAGAGAGAGAGAGAGAGAGAGAGAGAGAGAGAGAGAGAGAGAGAGAGAGAGAGAGAGTGCAAAGCAGTTTAGAAAGAGACAGGTGTTTTGTTGTCGGCGGTTCACATGATTAAAACTGTTGTTGTGGTGAATGTTGTATTTTCCATCGATGTTGTTGTTGATGAGATTGGTTAGGTGTCCTGTGTAATAATCCTGTCGAGTGCCGAGGGACTGTTCTTCATCTTTTCAGGCTACGCCTGTTTTGTGTTATTGATTCTCACAGCAAGCACACGTCTATTCACGCTTTCATTTTCCTCTTTATCTCGTTCTTATGAGGACTCCTGAACTGCTCTGCACCAACCAGCCCTTTCGACTGTCAAGGAGGTTCGACACAGCGCCCCTGGTGACCACGACCCCCTTTTCTTTCCCCTCCTCCTCCTCCTCCTCCTCCTGCTCCAAGCCTTCCTCCGCCTCCCGTTGTATATATAGGGGATGGGCTAAACGACTGGCCAGTGCCAAAAGATCTCCAGCGTTTTTTTCCTAAACTAGATCAGTTCTTTTCACGACCGACTACACATGGCTCTGGAAACTGGGCTCCTATGCTAGAGGTCCACTCTCTCTCTCAGGTCAGATGCCGACGTCCGAGACCTTTCCAATTGCCGTCAACGTCGCCGTGGGAAAAGAAAGAAAACAAAAACGGGGAATGAGGTTTCACAAGAGAATGATGCCAAGGATTAGTAAACTGGAATGAGTACACTACTGTGAGGGACAACGGCCACAAGTCCTTACCATTAATCCATCGTTATCTGGATTGATGGTCTCGAAACGGTCAAAATTTCGGCAGAGTTCGCCCACCATCGCAGTCAGCACAAGATGGCCGCTGCGAGAAACTGACGGCCAGGCCTGGAAACCCCTCGCGCATGAGCAAGAGCAGAAGGGAGCCACTAGAGCCGGAGAAGGTGGAGGAGAAGGAGGAGGAAAAGGGAGTGAGGGTGGAGGAGGAAAAGGGGGAAGAATACGACGAGGAGGAGGAGGAGGAGGAGGAGGTGGAGGTAAAATCACCCTCTTCCTCCCTCTCTAGCTTTCTCTCTCGCCTGCCAGACCATGTACCTAAAATCCATACAATAAATCTTAAAGTTCTTGCTCCCTTCTCCTAAAGGACTTTTCGGTTTCACGGCGAATGTAGAGCTTTTCCAATCTGACAGACTAACAGATATGAGATGCGCCGGGGCGGTGGCACGCTTCTGCTATTTCCCTGGCCTGAAATGCTTTTTGCACCGCCGCCAACTCACGCTAGGACTCCTGCCGCGTTCGCCGATTTCGATTCATGGTGGCTCCCCGATGACTCACTCCTCATTCAGCAATTGAACGTGCACTTCGATGAAAAACTCTTCGGAGGCAGAACTATCCTAGTTATAGTTTCATTGATGATAATGTAATCACTTTCTTTTTTTCTCCGTCTACCTTCCAGGTGAGGTTGGTCAATCGATAAGCTTCTAGAGTCTTAGAAGTCTATCTGGAGGAGACCTTTGAGAGTAAAGTAGAGATAAAATGCTTGGCCAGACCTGGCGGCCACAACCGTTGTTCGTTACCGGTCTCATGCAACGTCTCAGAGACAGGTCAAGTGATTGTGCTTCTGTTGTTATTTCTATAGGCTTGAGCACATGGATATTCAGCTTCCTTGTAACAGATGAAGCATAATTGATGCCGTTTAATTGTGGTTCATTAATTAATTTTTTTAAACGTTTTATATTCAGGGGCGAATTTGTTGTTCTGAGATGGAAGCAAGTCTTGTATTGTGATGGCCTATCTTCAGGTTCTGGATGACGTCATCCAGACAACAGCTAGCAATGTCGGAGGGACTCACGAGATTCTTATCTAACTGGGAGTTCCAATATATACAAATATACACACCACTTGCTCTTGCACATTATTACAACTGCATAATATTATATATATATATATATATATATATATATATATATATATATATATATATATATATATATATATATATATATATATATATATATATATATATATATATATATATATATATATATATATATATATATATATATATATATATATATATATATATATATATATATATATATATATATATATATATATATATATATATATATATATATATATATATATATATTATATAATATTTATGCTTGTACGTGTGGGTGTGACAACACTGAATATCTTAACACAAGAAATAAATGCCAAAAGTTACCTGGAATAAAATACCTTCGAGAATCGACTTTTTTTCATAAACGCATCGATACGTGGGTGTGTTGTTTGATATAGTGAGAGCTGATCGTGAATGGGTGAAGAGAGAGAGAGAGAGAGAGAGAGAGAGAGAGAGAGAGAGAGAGAGAGAGAGAGAGGGAGCCAGGAACGGGTGCCACAGAATATCGACCAGAAGCAAGTCCTCCCCATCCGTCCCTTCTCTCTCTCTCTCTCTCTCTCTCTCTCTCTCTCTCTCTCTCTCTCTCTCTCTCTCTCCCTCCTCTTAAGGGGAGGGGTAGGGGGAGGGAGGAGTCTTGCCTGTACAGACCCTTTTCGTCATCGCCACTCCGCGCCTTGATCCGTACAGGTTTAGCAGTCAATAGAACGCGTGGGTGATCCTAACATTATTGTTTCTCTGACTGTCTGTCTGTCTGTCTGGCGTTCTGTCTGAGTGTCTGTCTGTCTCACTTTACATAGGACTCTCTCTCTCTCTCTCTCTCTCTCTCTCTCTCTCTGTGTGTGCATCTATCTTATATATGTGTATATACCTATCGCATTATATAACGCTATATATATATATACATATATATATATATATATATATATATATATATATATATATATATATATATATATATATATATATATATATATATATATATATATGTGTGTGTGTGTACATACATTCATATATATATATATACATACACATTGTGTGTGTGTATATTGTGTATATATATATATATATATATATATATATATATATATATATATATATATATATATATATATATATATATATATTCTTGCCACTCGTGTTAGGCATCAATAAGTCGGGATGATTTAGATTCCAGATTCTTTAATTTCCAAAGACAACAAGCTCTCGAAGACCTACAGATTTTTTGGAAATTAAAGAATCCGGAATCTAAGCCACCCCGTCTTGTTGAAGCTAACATGACCAGTATGAATAGATATACATAGTGAAGTTGTGTGGCTATATGGATATATGTATATATATATATATATATATATATATATATATATATATATATATATATATATATATATATATATATATATATATATATTTGTATTTATATATAAAACCAAAGAACTGGAAGGGTACGACGTGAACGGGAAGTTCTCTTCCAAACTGATTTCCAAAGAAACAGGCGAACTTACAATATGAAAGACTTTTACCGATATCGATTACAGCGCTTGCTATAAGCAAGACAGCATTGAAAGGCTGTCCGCCTTCTGTACCAAATGTGTAAATTTTCTTGATTTCATTTGCCCCACAAGCCATGGACAATCTCTTTCTTTTAAATGAATGTGGGCATGTTTTGGATATTATAATGCTAATCATAATAATCATATATATATATATATATATATATATATATATATATATATATATATAAATGCAGTGTGTATCCACACATTTATTTTTCTTTGTGTAGCAACGACAGTTTACGAGTATTGAACTCTACGGTCACCGCAGCCCTTTTGTATATTACTGTCATTTTTACTGGACAGATACAGTAATAATAATAATAATAATAATAATAATAATAATAATAATAATAATAATAATAATAATTACACTGAATATGGAGGATCACGAAACTATGTGAAGAATTTAATCTTGTTAACACATTGGACTACAGGATAATTTTATGTTGTAACATGTAACGCAGATGAAATTGGCTGATTAACTTACCAGTTTTTATGAAAAGGCGTCACAAGTATAGAAAGAAATTTTATCAGTTTATCAAGTTTTATTGTACATTCTGAAAGAGATATGTTATTCATGTTAGTAAGCCGCAAAATGTAAACAAAAGTTGATTTTTTAAAAAGAAAAGTATAACCGAAGGGTGTTGTTGTTAAGCATCACATTAGGTTTCAAATGAACAGAAATAAAAATTAGATCGTGAGGGCCATTCATTTTAAAACATCGACAGATTCATGCCTCAATAATGGCTAAGATAAAGTGAAACAGTGTTATTTAGGTAGGAGAGAGAGAGAGAGAGAGAGAGAGAGAGAGAGAGAGAGAGAGAGAGAGAGAGAGAGAGAGAATTAAAATCCAAGTAGGAAGTTCGCGTAAAAGGTCAAGCGTCACTTCCGAAACCACGAGAGACGCCAGGAATGGCAAAGTTAAAATCTACAATGCGATGGAGAAAAAGATCAAAGATGAACAGAACCAGAGGGACAATAGATCTCCCTTTGCCTGGGAAAGTTTCATTAGATGGTTTGGAAAAT
Source organism: Macrobrachium rosenbergii (assembly GCF_040412425.1). Classification (NCBI taxonomy): domain Eukaryota; kingdom Metazoa; phylum Arthropoda; class Malacostraca; order Decapoda; family Palaemonidae; genus Macrobrachium; species Macrobrachium rosenbergii. The sequence goes on along the minus strand of NC_089754.1, from coordinate 40,632,679 downwards.
AACTGGAAAGCATTGGGTGATGTTTGGTGGTGTGAACTCCAATCTTTACATTGGGTGAATTGGGTTTGGTCAGTGCCCAAATTGACGACCACTGAAAATCCCTTGACCACCTGTAGGGTCATGGCCTTGGGTTGAAGTACATTAACCCCCTGAAAAATCAGTCGTAGGAACTTGCAACATGTTTTTTGAGTCTGGTTTGAATAGCAAAGGTTAACATCGAGACCTGAGATTCCACCAAGTGAGCTAGTGTATCTTGAAGTATGATAACTCTGCATTCTTTAGTTGTATAGATACGTAAATATCACTGTCCTAAAATAAATCAAAGAAAAATTTAAGTAACAAATCATAAGCAACAACCAACAATCTCACCTTGAAAATATCCCTTCTACTTCCATTTGTTTTAAAGAGCCTCGCTCCCCTCAGTCATTACAGCCCTAGCATTCGCCTTCCTTCTTTCTCTCCAGCAGGATTCAAGAGACGTGGGAATGCCTCAGAGAGGATGGGGCCAGAATGCAAATGGGACATTTTCTGGGCGAGCCTTAATGATTGCATAGTTCTTTTATAAGTAATCTAATGGACATTCTTAATATATCGGAGTTATTAATCAGAATTATAAGACTGGTCTTTTCTACTGTGACAAGCAAGTTGATTGCTAATTTTCTATATCATACTAATTGAATTTTGCCTTTTTTATATATTAAAAATTAAAGTTATTATTTATAAAATCATACGCCCATTAAAATAATCTTTATCAACGCAATAGTATGAAAGAATGGGGACATGACATTGCGATGGAGAGTAAAATTTTGCAACAATGGGGCTGGTCAGTACTTGGACAGGTGGCCAATAGTGAACGACGGATGATGTTAGTACATAAACCCTGTGTCCGTAGTCGAAATTTACGACATGCCGTAGGAGTGTAGCGTGAACGTAACGGGTTAAAATGAGATCTATAAAACTGACAGAGAGAGAGAGAGAGAGAGAGAGTTTTATAACTACGGTGTTTTATCTTGAGTCGGTTATCTCCAGCTTTAAATGAAAACTAATGTGTCATAGTACTTGCAGGTCATTTACTTCATTACTTAGAACGTCTGTTACGCGCGATAACATCCTCTATATTTCACGGAATAAAACGGATTTTCAAAAGATTCTTCAGCACTTGAGTAATTTTTCTTCCAGTTACGTATTATGAGCATTTGCCTCTCTATTTTCACTTCAGCTAATCAGCTTTGATTGTAAAATACTTGGAATGATTAATATTTTTCCAGATAATAATTGCCATCCGAGACTTTTTTTTATGAAAAATTAACGAACTTATGTGATTATGCAAAAGAATTATATTCATAATCATCTTTATATCGGATAAATGTCTCGACTCAAGGTTCAATCTGTTTCTTCACCGAACCTCTGCAAGTGATAAGGCAAGTCGGTTATGCATAAAATCATGTGGCTGTATAAAGTTCTGCATGAGCAGTCTCTCTCTCTCTCTCTCTCTCTCTCTCTCTCTCTCTCTCTCATATATATATATATATATATATATATATATATATATATATATATATATATATATATATATATTATATTATATCGCATAAACACATTTCTTTGTATATGTATATGTATGTGTGTTTGTAAACACTCACTATATATATACATATGCGTGTGTTGTGTATGTTTATAATTGTGTTTTTTGTAAGTTCACACATACGTAAACATTAATTATGTTGTTACCTGATACAGCTAAATAAATACTTGAGGTGAGTGGGTGACATATTTCAGAATGTTATTGCAATGCAAACGCACTCATTCCGAGATGAGGCCAGTTCTTATGCAACAAGAGCGTGCATGGTGAAACATGGGAGGCTAGGACAACTTTAAGGCCATTCTTTACTGCAAAACTGAGTTAACAGTTAATGCATTAGTTGATTAATTCGAAAAGATTCGGCCCGTGTTCTCTTTTTTTACCAGGCCTCGTTACTCGTCCGGCATCAGGCATTTTTCTCCCCTACTCAATCATGCGAAGTCGTCTTGAGTAAATGATTGCTTCGTAACTTGCATTTAGAAGATCACTTCAAGTCAAGCTGATTTTGAGTGGAAAAGCTTTCGGGGAATGTTTTCTCTCCGCCAAGCGTCTCTACTTGCAAAAACTGGTATTTTTCAATTGTCGTTCATTTATCCCGAATAAATGAGGTTAATGATGACTTGATAGTTTCGTGTCTTGAAGCTCACTTCAAGTCAAGATTAAAGTCATTACGTCAGAATTAAATATCGAGTGATTGTCAGGACTTTGAGGTCGCAAATGAATGCTCAGAAAAGATTATATTCGAAAATAATTGGACACCACTATCTCCTGTTGTCTTCATTTCAGCTCATAGTAATAAAAATTCACATGAACCATTTCTGTTGTGGATCACAATGATGTCAGAGAAATGAGTCGAGTGTGTGAGTTGATCTGTGCATTGTTTGCAGTCCCTTGCATGTAGTTTTCTTGATATGCTTCTATGAACGGTTGCAGTCACTGGTTAATTTTATATTTTGGTCTTTATTCAAGAGCTTAGTTAATATCAAACATTTGTGTAAGTAGTTCAGGGCCTACGTTTGAGAGAGCTGATAGTGCATAAACATGCATACTCATAGTGTTTGAAGATATGGAAACTTTCATAATCTAAGACGATTTATGTATTCTCACCATTCATAAGCAAAGAATAATGATCAAACGTATGCGCCAACTCTTGAGTGGACATGGACAATAAACTGGATGAAACATTGAAAATGTTAGGATGACTTTAAAACCGAGCAGTTGGCTTCGTGTGACAAAGTACCGTTCTTACCAGAATTCCAAGGCATGTTGCAACCTTCAGAACACTTAGTTTTGAGATGAGATGGCTATCCTTGTGCCCTTTATCATAGCATATACCGTGGGAACACCATCAGGACCAATGGAAATGCTCAAGAGTTATTTTAATTAAGTAGTTAAACTAAGCTTCATTAACGAGAGACCAGAGGTGGGACTAGGATAAATTAAGTCTATTACATCAGAAGAATCCATAGTGCCCTGTTAACTAAGCTGTGAATTATGTTCCTTTGTGAGAACCGGAAGGCTAGCACTTTCTTCCACCACTTGATTGAATTTTTGTTTCATCAGTAATGCTTTTACTAAGTAATTTCTAAGTTAAGACTGTCAGCATCATGTTTCGTGATTCTTGTTTTAATTAACAAGTACATGAGTGGTGATCTTGATTCAGACTATCTCCTTTCATATAATTTTGAAATAATGCCAGGCTGAAGACTAAATTTATGCAAAAGGAAATAGATAACAACAGTAAAATCAAATGGGGAAAGGAAAACTTCAGTGTCATGTTGTAACCTACTAACTCTATTTGGAAACATAACGAGACGAAAGCTATCAAATTACTGTATATGAGATGATTTAACCAAGCAATTGCATTCATTTTAAACAAAAGGCCCGCGATTATTCGGACATTATTTCTAGCTCATATGGCAGTTTGGTCCAGTTGCAAAATGTGACAATGTTCAGTGCATGATTCTGAAGTGACGCACATACTGGAATAGATATTATTTTATTCGTAACGAAAAGCAGGTATAGTGTAAAGTGGTAACTAAGCTGTAAGGAGTGTGGCTAACTTATCTTAAAATCAAAATGCAGTGGCAAATATACTCTACCAATTGAAAAAAATGTGGATTTTCCATACTCGAATGAGAAAGCTATGGGAATGTTGTACAGTTTAGATCGTGTTTTATCTAAGTGAAAGTAGCTAAAGTGATAAAAACCTGTTGCAAGTTTTTCCTCACGCGAAGCTCATTCTTAAATACAGGAGGTCATTCGTAGCGCCCTCTCTCTCTCTCTCTCTCTCTCTCTCTCTCTCTCTCTCTCTCTCTCTCTCTCTCTCTCTCTCTCTCTCTCTATATATATATATATATATGTATATATTTAATATGTATGTGTATGTGTATATATATATATTATTACATATAATATATATATATATATATATATATATATATATATATATATATATATAATATATATATATAAAATATTCTATCTATTTCTATCTCTCTTATATACGTCTTTTCTTTATATTAACACTCCCTCGATGTCCGTTTCTGTCCGATTACTGTATGTCATAATTCTTCCAGCTTCTTAATGTACCAATTATCATATTATTTCCTTCTTTGCTCTGTGTTTCCATTGCTTATAATTTTTTCGTTCAGTTTTACAACATGCATTTTATCCTTTCCTGTTCATTCCTGCATCCTAAATTTCCTCCCCTTCCTCGTTTTCTCAAACACTTGTATTCCTTTTCTCCTTGATGTTTTCCTTTTTCTCTCTTAAAGTACGAGTAACGAAACGAAGAAAGGGAATTATCTAAGAAGTAGAGGATTGAGTGAAAGAAAAACAAGAAGGGAAAAGTAGAAATGAATTGTGATAGAGAAAGGAGCATAAGTAAGGAAGAATGAAGAGAGAAAACAAGAATTCTGAAATGAATGGCGAAAACGTAACTTTTTCTCTGAGGCACTTGTCAGCTAGATTAGCGCTTAGACAAAAATTAAAGATTATCTGTCTATTATTCGCTCATTAATACTTCATCCTTGACAACCAAGGGCGCTTCACATATTTAACAGATAATTTCTCATATTTTGTATTGCAACTGAACGCTGTTATAATAGCTCGTTAGCTGGTTGTATTACAGTACATCATCGAAACTTTGAAGAAGTAATGTTCTTTTGAAACACCTTAACATAATCATTATCACTGAATGAAGAATCTGGAGCGCAGTTTTATCTGACGAAAAAGTAGTACGTTTTATACCTTCGACTGTAAAGGACCTTTCAGCTATTGTCTGTTGAAGACCAATTTGCATTTTCAGCCCAGAATGATATGGGGGATGGTGGGGGCGGGTGAGTTTCATAGGGATAGAGGAAATGGATGAGATGAATTCACTATGAAAAGGGTTCTGTGGAGGAAAGGTATCCAAGAAAAAAAAAAAAAAAACAATTGTTGGTCGATCGATAGATAGGCAGGTTGAGCAAGGTACGTTTAGCGACCGGTAGTTAAATGGACCTAATATTGGAAATCGTAACCGACTGCCTTTCGCTTGAATAAGGATATCAACAACTGTTTTCTCGACCTGGTTTTTCCTGTTCCCCCTCTGACCAAAAATAGCAGCAGGAGAAGTGCAAAATTCCCACTCTTTCTCTCCCTCAGCTTCTCTGGAAGTCGAGCAAATTTCCTCAACACTCTTTTGCTGTCAGCTTTAACACACCGCCCATGCCATTTTTCCTTGGCAAAGATCATTGGCTTTTAGATTTTATTAGCTGGCTGACCGGGCTGTATAGAGGCCCTGATTCAAAAAGCCGGCCGTCAGCTAGCTATTGATTTTAGGAACGTCCTGGCATCCTTTTCGGACACAACAGGAAAAGGGACCCGGTGTGCTGTCAGCTGCTATTTGTTCGTTGTTATTAAATCGTCAGATAAATGATTTGATTTGTTTATGATAATTGCCGTTGCAGCGGTTTTGGTCATTGATGCCGATTCGGGAGATGAAGTGAGTTGTAGATTTGATTTTGAAAGTGGGGCAGTTCATTTTGTCTTTATACACACAGACATATATATATATATATATATATATATATATATATATATATATATATATATATATATATATATGTATGTATGTATGTGTGCATGTATGTTAGGTGTATGTTTATATATATATATATGTATATATGCATATATATATATATATATATATATATATATATATTTATTTATGTGTTTGTATGTATCTGTATGTTTATATGTCTATATATTTATGTTTCTATCTATCTGTCTATCTATCTGCCTATCTATCTATCTGTCTATCTATTTGTGTACCTATGTATGTATGTATGTATGTATGTATGTATGTATGTATGTATATATATATATATATATATATATATATATATATATATATATATATATATATATATATATATATATATATATATATATATATATATATAATATATATATATGTTAGATCAGTTATTATAATTATATATATTTTCTAAGGTTTTTCCTCTCACTTCATTCTTTTCCCACCGTTCTGCCAAATTGTACATCCTCTTTTCTACCATTTCAGTATCTTATCCTCTTGCTTTTCATTCCTAACAAGCAAAACGGGATACAGTTCTTAAACCCCACGTATGAGGTCATTTACGGGAATGAAGACAATAGCGAAAGAGCCAGGACTGAATTGAAAGCAGTTGTAATTAAACATCTCTCTTCTGACCTCCAAATGGATTCTACACTTTTTTAGTTTTCTGTAAAAGAAAACTATTGTGCCGGCTCTGTCTGTTCGCCGCAATTTTTCTCTCCGCACTTTTTTTTCCGCACTTTTTCTGTCCGCAATCAGATCTTAAAAACTACTGAGGGTAGAGGGCTGCAAATTGGTATGTTAATCATCCACGCTCCAGTCATCAAACATACCTCTAGCCTCAGTAGTTTTTATTTTAAGGTTAAAGTTAGCCATAATCGTGCTTCTGGAAACGATACAGGATATGCCACCACCGGCCCGTGGCTAAAGTTTCATGGGCCGCGGCTTATTCAGCATTATACCGAGACCACCGATAGATTGATCTTTTTTCGGTGGCCTTGATTATACGCTGTAGCGGCTGTACAGAAAACTCGATGGCGCTGAAGTTTCTTCGGCGCATTTTTTACTTTTTTTTTTTTCACTGATCCAGATTTGTTTTTTTGTTTTGCACTTTGGTGCCACTCAAGAAGGCAAATTCTAGATTGATGTTTTGAAAAGGCCAATGTGTCAAAATTGCATTTGGACGTGATAATCTTTGGAATGTGGTAGTTTAGTCATAATTTTTAACCATGTACTAATTGTCCGTTAAGAGTGCTAATGGAAAAACCAGAAGTGCCATAAAATTTTATCAACATGAATTATCTAAAGAGACTATTAAGTTGGTATCCACTTTCGTGGACTCATAAATAAGACTCCATTGTTGGCCTCGGCCATAAAGCCCACACAACGAGGTACAAACGGGCGGATATTGTTTTCACCTTGCCTTTATTGTGGGATAGCATGAGTTTTTCAGAGCAGATGCTAATCCACATGGCATCTCCGTCTTTCCGGACTAAGAGATGAAGTTTAGAACCCAGAATACATTCAGAGAAGAACGTTAATGTGCTTATGCATACTTCCAACGAATAGAATGCCCTTATGTAGGAAGAGAATAACGGAGCCAACTTAAGAGATGTATAGTAAAATGAAAATGAATTGGGCATTTAGACGAATAATTGTGAAAGCGAAAATTTGAATTAGACGAATATACTCCGAAAGTCTTAAATGAAACACTAAATTACACTCCATCTCTTAACGTGCAGCTAAATTTTATGCTTGCAGGACTTCAGTTTTCTGTTCTTAACAGTAAATACCTCATGATATGTATTGTATATGCATCTTTATATCATGTTGGTATTGAAGAATAAAAAATATTCTAGAGAGAGAGCTATACAACATAAGGAACTTAAGCTTCCAAACTTTATGTTGGTAGAAAAAAGTACGAAGAAATATGTGGTAAAACCCTCCCGTATAGGAATAATTATATGTGAAGAGGTATGAACATGAGGAAATAAATGCGAGAGAAGAGGAAAAAGGACGGAAATTATGAATATGAGAACTTAAATGGAAAGATTGCATATATCAAAGAATCATCACAGCACAGCTAATTATTGGAATGATGCTTTTCTGAGTGATTCTCCGAACATTACTGAATATACTCTTGGCCTTCTAAGGGCCTGATACGAGTAGCAATGGTTTCAGTGAGGTCAGTGAGCAACCTGAGTAAGTGAACTGGTGAGTGTTGTGGGAAGTAATACGCATTGCAGACGATGAACTAATTTTCATTAGTATATTAGGAAGAGAAGTATGAGTTAAGAAAACTAGATAAGTAATGGAGAAAAAGAAAGAGGAATGCTATACACAGATTAGATGATACAGACAAAAATTGAAGAGATGATGTTACAAAAACAATGAGGTGGCAAAGTAGGCGGAGAATAAGGATCAAGAGTGAAATTTAGAGAAGAAAAAGGTGAAGAGAGAGAGAGAAGACTGTATAGAAAATTGGTAAAGAGAGACAAGAAGGTAAAGAGTGAACAACGTGCAGGAGGAATGCTGTGAAAAAACAACACAAAGGCAGACGTGTTTTTCTTAAAATCCACCAAATAATATTCACCTGTAATAGTATAAAGTCCTGCTGATTTTTCCGTAATCGATAGAATAGCCATAAAGATACTTTTTGGGTATTGGAGAAATTATGAAACAGCCCTTGGTAAATCGATAGACTCCTACATGATAATCAGTTCATAAATAATTTCAGGTGGTCTTGGCTAATTATTGCTAGGAGTGATATTGATTTAACCCTTAAAATCTCGTATGCCTTGTGGTTGCAGCTTGTATAGTCATGTCCTTGCTACGTATAAGTCACCAGGAATTTATTTTGTAATAAAGATAGCTGCAATGAATAACCTTATATGAAAAAAGCGTATAAGTATAATGAAAAACAGCCTAAATACACAGCAAAGCAGAGACAATATAAACTGCTTGCCCCTTCAACCTTCTGCGACTTCAACTCTGATGTTTGCCCGGAACACTTGAAGAGTGTACACAGCCAGACATTTACATTCTCCTCTCTCGAAAGTGTCGAGCAAAGTTTCGAAACGCAACACGAGAAATCCTTCAAGATCAATGTCGGCAAGGAGAACCAAATGCAAGAAAGGCACGAGAACTGTTTTTGTCTTTTCAGTGATGAAACCAAAAAAACTTCTCCAAGAATAGAAGCGCTGACTGTAGTTAAATAAAATGGACTTTTATTTCAAAGTAGGTCAAAACTAAATATAGTAAAATGAGAACGTCTTCCGTTAATGGCAAGAAGAAGAAGACTTTTTCAATTACGTAAGCAGTGAGAGAAGCCTCGGTTGGATCAAGTAGGTCAGTGCTAAATATAGACAGTCATTTACTGGCGCTGGTAATATGGCTGACTTTTCCTACCTCAAAGAGATCCATGGTGGAGGGTGCCCTGTCACCAAAGGGAAGTCAGTGGGTATCATAGTCTTAATGATGCAAGATAATGGCCATCTTTTGAGAACGCAGAGGCCTTGTCCGACTGCCAGAAAATCGGCGAAACCCTTTTGACATGAAACATCTTGGGTAAAGTGTGGTATCCCGGATATCATAGAGATTTAATGATGCGGGCTAATGGTTCTCTCTTTACGAATATAGAGTTGCATCAGTGACTGATCGCACAGGCTTTTCCAAGAGTGTAAAATGTCCGGTTTATGAAGTAATGGTCTGATGTATGGCAAAGTGGTTAAATTGACATCGTTTTTTCCTTAATTTCGATAAAACTATTAGAAAAGGCTGCTGTTGGTACATGGCTTATTAATACGAAACCAAAACCCAGTTCAGAACCTAATGTCATTAAGGTTCTCCTTGAGGTGTTCATGGTGATATGGGTTGACATCGATTCCAAGTACAAATTCTGAATTCGACAGGAATATGTACAGCAGGGTCAAAATGGTTATGACAACCGGATATCACTGTATTTAACCCTATGGTTAATTACAATTCCTCTTGGGTATAAGTTGTTTCTGAGATACGAGTTGTTTCTGAGATATTTACGAGTATAGTATAATTATAAGTTATATATATATTTATATATGTATATATATATATATATACATACATACATGCATACATACACACACATATGTGTGCGTGTACTGTATGTGTGTGTACCATTGCATATATTTGATTACCCGTTTGTGAGCAAGTTCGTCATATATCACAGGTCGATCAACAGTAGCTACATAAACTAAGCCCCATACTACCCGTCGTTATTGTGTATTCCTCAAGTAAAATAGAGTCATTTCTAGATATATCTCAAGTGTGGAGTGGAAGAGTGGCTCTTGGGGAGAAGAAATTTCTGGCCAATTAGAGAACCCTGAATAACAAGATCTGACTGGCAGTGGCAATTAAGGAATTTTAGGCCAATTAGGGAAAGACCGAACAACATGTTGGTCTGAAAACCGCCATTTTACTTTTATGTATATAAAGTTAATCTGTGCCCTCTCTTGTACACGACATTATCATTGCATCAAGATATTGTATACATGTTTCCGCACGTGGTATTTCAGATTCTGAGCGTCCATTTTCTGCATTTTCTCTATATAATAACATTAATGTTGGCAAGTTATTTCTTTGATTTCTAACACTGGGTTTTTGATCGACTGGGCCTAAGTAGATACAAGATTTCAAGCCAGTTGGGAAGGCTACAGAAGCCACTGGGTTTAAAAGTCCACAGAATGGGGAACAGAAAACTCTTGACACTTATCACCAGAAATAATGTTAACCCAACTGGATTTTGACACCATAAAGTAACAAAGTAACTTCAAAGGAATTATCGATTTTTTTTAGATACTTAATTGATATACGAACCGTGACAGATAGACTGAACGCCTATTAGTGGGCAATAAATATAACAAAGCCTCTTATTTTTTTCATTGACACATGCATAAGATAAGGTATTCATATTTGTCCCCAAGAAAACATTCTCGAATAAATCTTCATAAAAAGAAAAAAAATAATTAGAGAACTCAGAATATTTCACAAAAAGAAACATGAGAAATAAAAGACTCATAAGAGAGTACTTAATGAAACCAGTAAAACTGACAGACGATGACTCCAGCTCAAATCATCAAGAGATGATGGATCAAAACTCCAGGAAGGTTGGTTGAAGTTGACTCAATTCACGGCTGCCACTTCGGCCTGCCCACACTAGCAGGAACTGTCGCGCCTTTCACATATGCAAAATAGGTTGTAATGGGAAACGGGGTCTTGTTGGAGGCTCGAGCACACACGCATGTACGCACATACGCACGCACGCCCACGTACACACACAGAGAGAGAGAGAGAGAGAGAGAGAGAGAGAGAGAGAGAGAGAGAGAGATTCTTAAATACAATAGATAAATGCAGTAATGGAAACGGGAACTTCTTAGAAGCTACCGCACACAAGTACACACACACACACACAAACACACACAGTCACAGATTATTTGACAGCATATCTTAAGAACTACTAACTTCTTGGTGGTTCGAGGAGAGAGAGAGAGAGTACTTGATAGCGGAACTTATGAACTACAATATGGAAAACAAACTTCTTGGTGGCTCGAACAGAGAGAGAGAGAGAGAGAGAGAGAGAGAGAGAGAGAGAGAGAGAGAGAGAGAGAGAGAGTATTTGACAGCATATCATAAGAACTACAATATGGGAAACAAACTTCTTAGTGGTTCGAGCAGAGAGAGAGAGAGAGAGAGAGAGAGAGAATGAAGAACATTTACAATCGTATATTTGCATAATAGCAAATATACTGTACTAAAGTTGCACCAAAGATTAGCGAAACCAGTGACCAGTAGTTATCGACAGTAGTAATAATGGTGTGGTCAAGTTTTGTATTCATAACTTAGTCCGTTAATCAATTAGTGACGTAGGTAGAGATTTACTCTCGAAGATTTTAGAAGAAACAGGGCACTGATTAAGAAAAAGTAATACCGAGAACACGATTTAGGGAATGGATGAATGGAGAAATTAACAAATAAATAAATGCCAATTGTATAGACCAGTGGTTCCCAACCTTTTTTTGGCCATGCCCTACCTAGAATCACCTCTAAAATCCTGATGCCCCCTGTGGTGATAGATAATTGTTATATTCACGTTGAGGAAGCCTTAAAGGCCATTAAACTGATTTAAACATTCTCGGATTGGCCCCCTTAAAAATCAGATTACCCTGGGGCGTACACCCTACGTTGGGAACCACTGGTATAGAATATAGCAACGCAGTTGATATTGTTTGAAATAATTTGCTTTGTTAAACATCTTGCAGCATCACCAAACACTGAACATAAAAACCTCAGAGTAACATTGTAGTAACCACGACGTTACTCTTAAGACTATCAACTGAAGATTTTCAGTATGAAAGAAATGGGAAACGAAATACGAATATAAATTAGTAAAAAAAAAGTATCGTAATGTAATAATCATAGGGTATCACAATCATCCTTACCTTTGGCATTAGCGATACGTGTTGTTGTGTGTTGTTCATCCTCTTATCGTTTTCTTCTACTTCCTCTTCATCTCGGTCAGGTTCATCCTCTTCCGTAGGTCGTTAGGTGCAAAAGAGACGGAAATCTTCTTTAGGATAACTATGGCAGTGCAATTCTATCTTCATAAATCTTCTTCGTAGTACCGTCGGTAGTGGTAAGTTCCTTCTAGTTGGTCTGCTTCTTCTTCTTCTTCTTCTTCTTCTTCTTATTTTTCTTTGTTTTTTCGGCTCGAATCCGAAAGGACGTAACTCGAGTTCGATCCCCGAACTCTCATACTTGCCAGTTCGTGCCCATTCTTCTTGGGAGTTCTCGAACCTCATTCTTTTCCGTTCCTTATTTCTCATTTTTTTTTTTTTAACAATTTAGGTGTAAATCCATAAATAAGTCTGGCTAAAACGTGCAATGATTGGAAATAGGGGGCAGGAAGTAGATGGACGAAAGAGAAAAGGATAAAGAGAGAGAGAGAGAGAGAGTCGTGAAGAAGGAAGGACTCGAAGGTTGTCTTACTTACAGAAGGAGAGGGAGATGACGAGTCGCGTCATTGCGAAGAGAGAGGTCTAAAAAGGCTTGGAAAAAGGACTTGACTTACAGTAATAACAATATCTATATATCGATACTCAAAAAAGGTAATTGATAATGATAAAAAAACGCTTTAACAACAGTCGCTATCACATTTGGAAGATGAAAAAGAGAGATCTAATGTACAATAATATACAAGGAGAGAATGATAAGTATCTCGGCTGTGTCTTTGTTAGTTTGTTCTTCTCTTTTTTTTTCTTTGCAAACAAATACTACTCTTGTGACTAGGTTATGAAAATGCAAAATACACCCTTTATAAATGCATAGATTACATTAATACGAAAGAATTCAAAGTGGATTTAAAAACGTAATTTCTACTAAGAGCTAATTTTTAAAAGATTCTTGTTTTTTCTTTTTATTTCCTTTTGAGGCGAAGGGTGATGAGGAGGGGAGGGCGGGGGGGCGGGATTTCGGGGTGGCCTGGGACAGAGGAATCGGGCTTGTTGAGTCTAATGGGGCAGTTGATACTAATGGGCCGGGAGTTGAGGGGGAGGAGGGGAAGTGATTCTAATGGGAGTGGTGATAAGAGGCGAAATTCGGACTCTCCGGTGGGCTCTGCAATGGAAGAGAAAAAATACAAAATTGAAGCAAAACTTCTTTCAAAATATCAAAAAAAAAAAGCTGTTAACAGCACAAGAAAAAAATACCAAGGCAAAAAAATTCTTATTAAAATGTTGTTTACTGTTAGGAGTATTCAAAACAATATTACATCATTGTGAAAATTGTGAGACATCACTTTGACAAAGGTTTACCAAAATGTAATTCTTTGTAAGACTGAAAATGTTCTCTTTTTTCTTTCCATCAAATGTCTTTATTTAAAAGAGTGCCTTAATATGTGGTGTTAGTTACAAAAAAACTTAGCTTAGTATAAAGGGAATCTATCATCTAGATTTGGAAAACTGGTGCATGTTATAGACCATTCAGCTGGGTAGAGAAAGGACAAGTGAATAAGGAATTTGTCATTGGAAATAATGGAATCACTGTCTTGTTAATATATCGTTAATTTCATAGAGAATTATATGAATTTAAGTGAATGGGAAAATCGGTTAGAAAAAAGAACCACGTGCAAAAAAATAAATGGAAAAAATCTGATGGATACAAGTCTAACAAGAGAAAACCAGAAAGCGTCCGCATTTTCCTTTGAGCTAATTGATGCTGGACTAAAATGCATTTACCAAAGAAGATCTACGATAATCAGACAGGCTAGAAGCAGCGCCACTCGTAATGTTGCTAACACTCAGCCCAACTTATTTGCGACGAAATACATGTAAGTGACTTAAAGCTAATTGACACCCAGGGAAATGCGAGTCAGAACCACAGAGCAAGTCTACATCTACGACGAAGAGATGTCTTCAACTAATTCTTATAATTATATATATATATATATATATATATATATATATATATATATATATATATATATATATATATATATAAGTATATATACATATACATATATAATATATGTATATATATATTTATTTGTATATACATATACTGTATATGTATTGATTTATATGCATGTATATGTATATACATTATATATATATATATATATATATATATAATATAATGTACAGTATATTTATATATATACATATATATGTATAAATATGTACAGTATATACATATTTATATAGATATAATTTGTATATATACATATATTTATATATATATGCATTTATATATATGTATTATATATAATATATATATATATATATATATATATTATATATATATATATATATATATATATATATATATATATATATATATATATATATAATGAAAATAAACATTGTTCAGACGTGTTTGTGACGTAGGAGTTTGTGGTTATTTTCGAACGGCAACTTTCTTTTCAATAGCAAAGTCCGATAGAATGTAAATCTTTTGCTCTTTTCTATTCTAGGCCCGAAGAAACAAGTAAAAAAGGAAAATTAAGTAAAAAGGGTGGATCTTAAGCAGGAAGGAATTGATGATTAATAGGCCTAAGGTTCATCCAGTTTGAGACACTGCAATTCACGCAGAGAACGTAGATTAATTCTATAAGGGAATGTGTATGCTGAGTATTAAGAAAATAGGTCCTATTTCAGCACCACTCAGAACACCGTTATTATTCAGTTCTGCGGGAATACAGAGCTCCCAATCACTTCGGAAAGTATTAGAGCAACATCAGCAAGTTGATCGGTTTATCTCACAAACATGGGATCTGGGTTAATTGGCATACGGCCGGTGTGTTCAGAGGGTTCGGGAGTTCTGCTTGAAGGCAATTGCTTCAAACTCCTCTTAGAATCTCGACACAGTTTACCTTTTTAGCGATTCAAACGTAATTAAGTCTTCGATTGTGTACTTAAAAAATCACAATATATCTGTCTAACGCTGTCAGTTTCTTTCCCTGCTACCGTACGTCCCTATTGGGGGTTGGAAGTTTTAAATTAATATGTTCCCTTGAGCCAACATTGTTTGCAGTCTTCTAACGCGGAAAGCTCCAGACGACAAACAAGATTTTTTATATAGTAATCGCTTCATCCGTTTTACTTTCTGTTCGTTCTCTCGGTCCTTTCCTATTTAGCTGTCCAACTTCTTTAACCTTTCTATAAATCAATTTTCATATATTTAAGAATTTTTCATGGGAGGCTATTAGTTAAAAAATGTGACACAGTGGTCTCAGCAAAGTAAATAAATATTAATAATAATAAAATCAAGAGTTAGAAATGGGACCTAGTGGTCTTGCTACTTGCTGAACTACTTTTTATCAATGTCAGTAAAAGCATATATAGCCCTTTTCATCTCCTATAAGAGACTGACTCCCCAGCACTTTGGCAAGAGACTGGGGTCAAAGCTAACGCGCCGTAATGTATTTGTACCCATCTACCTCATATTTATTGCCCATAACTTACACAGTATATTCAGTCGACATAGGGAATTTCCCTAAAAGCCACGATGTCACCTATCTTGCGTTATATATTCCCTGGTACAACGACGTGTCTGTTTTCCACTTCCATGTCGAAACAGAACACTTGCTTTCACGAATGGTTGTACGCAAGGGTCTTGCTTGATAATTGTACGTTTGCCGGGCGAATATGGTTTACCTCGTATTGACTCTAGAAATGTATATATATATATAAATATATATATATATATATATATATATATATATATATATATATATATATATATATATATATATATATAGGCCTATATATATTATGGATGTATGTGCTTAATTTTCAGGTTATTCCATGGGCATCCACAGGGATGTATTTTTTATCTCTGATTATATATCTTTTAGTTCCATTGTCAACAGTTCATTTTTAGTTAGCTTCTTTTCTTGTATTAATATCCTTTGTTTCGGTTCATGTTGACCCTTACTACATTCTCATAAGAATTTGGCCCTTTATTCTTTACTGTCCTTTTGGTATGTTTATTTCGAGGATTATTAGCCCTTATTAAAGTGTCGATTTTCATCTGTTCCACATATCTAATTTGATAGTATTGTCATAATCATTGTTGGCCTTGTTTCATCTGCCGGTATATATATATATATATATATATATATATATATATATATATATATATATATATATATATATATATATATATAATATATATATATATATATATATCATATTAAATATTAAATTTGACTCACATCAGGATTGAACCCTATATTTCAATATATATATATATATATATATATATATATATATATATATATATATATATATATATATATATATAGCATATGCATACATACATATGAACGATTATTTAAACGGAAAACACCTGCAGCGCCATAAACTTGCAAAACAAGCAACATCAATAAAGCATAATTATATTGCCTCCTGATTATGCTGCACCACGCCACTTTGTAACAATTTCACTTAACTGAATGTGAATGGATACAGCGCCTTGATTTGTTTCATAAACAAAAACGAAACATTGACACGTGCGATCGAAACAATACGAAATTAAAAAGTGTACCCAGATTTTGAGTCGATACTAAGATTAGCAGGACAATGGCCTCTGGAGCCTTTACTCTTTCCCGTAGGGGTAATGTTTCTTTGTCCTTCACAAAATAAAGTAAGCATTACTGAAACTCGCCCCAGATCTCGATAGTCTAGTATGAGTAGTAATTAGAAACAGCGAGGGTCGAGAAGCTAAGTATTTGTGCAAATGAGTAAATAAGTCGATTACCTTAAAGTGAAACATGTTCTCATTGTATATTTTCCACGAGTTATTATTCATCTCTCCTCCGTCACTCGTTCGTCTTCAAGCGAGGTCGTTGCTCTCTGGAGATCTTACATCTCTTCTGAATGTGAGAGTTCGTATTCAAACGAATAGTCTAAAATTCATGGCAACGAGCTCATTGGAAATCGATGTTTTAATAATCATTGTTTGTAAAAATGCGTGACAAATTACCATTCAAATACAAGTGTCATTACTATGATATACTGAGACCGGTGATAGACCCAGGTGGTTGAAGGACAACGTCCTGAAAAGTCTACTAGTTGAACAATACGACTTGAATGAGGTGAGTCGTCCGGTACGAGTGACAATGAGTACCAGTGAGAACCAATGCCCGACAGATTGTGTAAAATTGCCAGTAAGCTTATATTAGGGGCAAAAACTCACACCCAAAAGAAACAGTCTCACGACAATCAAAAATATGTCTTTGAAACGCGAGTCTCCTCTTCCAGTAGGCGGCTTTAACGTTCTCTGCGTATTGATTGTGCGATGCCAGGCACGCGACATGTCATGAAAGTTTAGGACATTTTCTTCGGAAAGCTACGATAACCCAGTCTGCTAAAACATCTTGGATATTTTGGCTTTTTTTTCCGTTGCGCTCTGTTAAAATTATAGCTTATTAGAGAATCTGGAGAAATTGTGAGGGCATCTCATTAAACACATACATATATATATGTATATATATATATATATATATATATATATATATATATATATATATAATATATATATATATATATATATATATATATATATATATATATATATATATATATTAACATATTTGTGTATGTATATATACACACTGTATATGCGTGTGTTTGAGTGTGAGAATATACTTACTCATATACCTTCACGAATTCTCCATATTCACTAATAATCTATATATGAACGCGCATTCGTGCAGTACTGTAATTTCCCAGTATAGCATTGTATTGGTAAAAATAAGCTCCTGTGCATAAAATGATATATAAATGCATCCATGCAAATAATAACATTATAATTAATTACGATTTTATGCAAGAAAATACAAATTCTACTGGTATAGCCATATTCACATGTATTGAATAATCGAAGAGGCATCACGGTACATTGACTGAAGTTACCCATGTAGAAAACGTAAATAAAGAAAACAGTGAGGACCAGAGAAAACGTAGCTCTTTGTAGGGGTAAACTCATATGTTCCTAGATTCATGGTTTATATCTGCCAAAACAGAGTTATCAAATCACATGAGTTTGGGATAGGAAAAATCAAAATAAGGGCACAGATAAAGGAGAAAAATTTGTGAAATATATAAAGAACACATTTTAGCTGTAATTTTATGTCGATGAAGTTGAATTAAGCCCAAACATTTTTAATTTTCTACACCTCACGAGATAGAAGTGCTCTTCATTCATTAATCAGCATTGGAAGAATATTTTACAATTTTACGAAAGTGAAAAAGGTTACGATCATGACGTAGAGAAACGCTTTCGTTAACATAAAATGAATTCTTCTAAAAGCGTCGTTGTCCTATTCCATGGCCAAACCAACTTAATCAACAATACTCTGAAACAAGAAAGTTTCGCCGAAGTTGTCAGAGGACAGGGAACCATTATAGTTTGAAAAGGACATGCGGACAACTCTCGCTTTGTCTTTAACTTCAGCCGGGCTGTTTCACAAAAGTAGGAACCCCATTGTTACCAGCAAACATTAAATATTAATTTTGAAACTTTTGCGCTCCCCGAGTTTCTTTAGAGAATTTTCCATTCTTGAATTCTTATTTGGCTGTTACGTTATTCATCGTTATGAAAACGGGTATTTTGTGACAGAGGAAGGTACTCGTTCATGAGGTAATACTGCTTTTTTTTTTTTACTTAACCAACGGAATTTTAATATTTAATGGCGGATGGATCCATGATAGAAGCATTAAATGGCGTTCAGTTAAACTAGTCTGCAGTGTTTTTTTTTCCAAGTGGTTTAGCAATACGCAAATGTTTTAGAGGCACTGGTTAAGTTTCACGGAATTAGTTGACACCTCGTGATGAACTGATAAATAATAATAGAATTGGTTCATGACGTACGAAGGATAGAGACGAAAATGTTGCGGGACAAGTCAACCGTCATTACAGTACATTGATATTTGATAGTATATTTATAACTTATAAAGAAATCTTGTAATTATCTAAAAGAAAAGTTTTCAAGAAAATGCGGAAAATTTAACATGAAGTAGAATTTATTACTAAAAGTTAAAAGGAAGTCATAGACAAGGTTAAAAGCGCTGACCATTACTTTAAAGGCATTGGTTGATAGTCAGGAGGAGGAATTTGCGAATACCTTTATAAAATGGGCTAATAATCAGATACAATGAGCAAATATTCGTTAAAATAAATTAGGCAAACAATTTGATGCAAATGCTGAGAGCATATAAAGCAATAATTCATGAACAGGTAAGAAGATTGTCAAGTAATAAGTCAGATGAATAACTCCATAAATACAAGTATTTTATAGAGTAGGCCGCAACATGCAGGGTAGAGAGTCGATATTTTTCAACAGTGAGTCAATAATTGATGAAATGATGTATCATTCCGGCATTGGAGTTGCACAATAGCCAGATACATGACATTCGACAAGACATTGTATAAGCATTAGGTTTAGAAAGGGAAGTGAATCCTTATGCCCGTGAATTTATAAATCACGAGAGTAAACATTATCTCGTATGACAAAGGCATTGCTATTTAAACGATTAACATCACTGCTTCAGATGTAACTTAACCAAAATAATCTTTCTTTACGTACATCATACACGCAATTAACGACTGTAGCGCCGTGAACTCTGCGGTGAAGGCTTTCCCAATTTCAATTAATATTTTTTGTACGAATTTAAACATCGAGATCCAGCCGACCCACTAAAGTAACATAAGTGTAGTACACTACTGTAAATAGTAAGGTTAACTGAATTCACGCAGAGATCTTTGTGAATATGCAGTATGAAAAAACAGTACACAGACCGGCTATATGTTTTTAGCTAATTTAACTTTTCTATCAAGCTTGTTTGTCGTCAATTAAGAACACTAGGGGACACCTTTCTTGCAAGGACTGAACTTGATTTGGGTTGCCATAGCCCATCTTTGTATTTTCACAATAAGAAATCAAACTGGACAGTTAGAACCACAGATGAACAAAAATATGCCTTAACAGAAATGAATTGTGTCACACATGTAAGTCATCTTTTTTTTTTTTTATAGATATGGTAGCCTTCTTTACTAGGTAATCTGAAGTGAATCATATAAAGTATATCTTATCTGAAAGGCGATTTCAACAGCTTAAGAGCAGCATAATCTAAGATAAATAGCCCTAGATTTAACAACAATATATACATTAACAGCAATACTAGCAAAGGCTTAGATTATCTAATAATTTTCCTCAACAAAATCTCGACATTCGTGGTATGAATTCTGGCGGAAGGTTTCGGTTGTCAAAACGCAAATTTCAGAGTTGGTGAATGATAGCGACCACACCTTTTGGGGCAGCGAAAAAGAAACCCACACTAGGAATCTAGATACAGGTGCGAGTGGTAGCAGACCGGCTTTGCGTGATTTCGTGGAATGCAGGTGTCTAGATTATTGAGTTTGTCGAGCGGATTACGTCATTCTGTAATCCATTTTCCAGTCACTGTTTGTTGCACAGAATCCAGAGGGCATCATATCCCTTTCCACACCACAGCACACTTAGGGCAAGAGCCTTCATCTAAGCCAGTCAGCCAACCACTATTTTTCTTCTCATAGAAAATACAGTTGCACCTCATTCTCCATATTTCATAATGACAGTCGCTCTGGCATACTTTTACGTATTAGCAAATTAAATCAATATTTGTATATTGAAGTTATGATGATTACTGAATCACGTTTCTAATTATATTTATCGTACAATAAGAGTTAAAGGAAAAGCTTGTATTTCTCAAACATATTGATCTTTAAGCAAGGTTTCATTCAATATTTTTTTATATTAACAGTTTAAAAGCAATGACTAACAGGTAATATTTTTTAAATAGAATTGTAGATGATTAGTGTGTTCTTAACTTACTGTAGGTATTCATGGATTATGACATTCATGAAAAATTTGGTGTCTGAGGCACCTTCTCTAGTTGAGACATACAGACCATTACTTAAGATATAGAGATCATTCCTTTAGATTCAGTGGCTAAGAATGATTTCACAGAGAGTAAGAAACGTCTGTTACAAGAATATATACACAATGCTAGAAATTTTATTATACTGTATATATATATATATATATATATATATATATATATATATATATATATATATATATATATATATATTGGATATGACTTTTTCGCTGTAAATAAGTCAAGTTTTACAGAAACGCCCACCAGAGTGGCCTAATCCTCGAAATTTTCAAAACTGATTCTCGAAATCTTATGCGTAAGAATTACCCTTCTTTAAAATGTCATCATTCCAGGCACAACTTCAAAGAAACGCAAAATTTAAAGCTAACACTTCGTCATCTAAAGGTGTTTACAGAGAGATCTATATCTGAATGCCAAAGTACTAAGCCTTAAATAACAAAGTCTAACAATCAACAATCACAAAACGTAGCCATGCTTCTTTAAGTACGTCTAAGTCTTCGTTTGCACTAGGAAACTTACTCTTGTTATAGAGTCGTCTAATAGCGATTATTCTGATGTAGAAAAAGAGAAAAAAGAGAAATTACGATCAAAACATGAGGATTGGAAGTATCAAACTGAATCAAGGGCATTAGCAAGTCCTACCTTTGTCTACACTCCTCCTCAATGTCTGTAAAATGACCTAATGAGATTCAAGATACTTGGTGAGATAGACGACCAACTCTAGGTTGAATTGGACAGTGACATAAGATAATTCCCCAAGTTAATTCATGGTAAGAGACTGGACAGAGAGAGAGAGACTGGACAGAGAGAGAGAGAGAGAGAGAGAGAGAGCGATCATGGAATTGGAAATCAGAGGATAGCGGTCAGTTTAGATTAGGCCGACCTCATGCCAGCACGACACGTGACCCAAAGGTGGTTCTCCGAACGCGGGCCCAACCAGCTGAGAGGAAATCAGAGGAAGAGGAGTCCGAATGTGATGCAATAAAGACGAAAGGTGGGAACGATTTGACGATTAGAAAATAAAGATAAAAAATGATAAGTAAAGAACGAAGGAATGAGATTTTACTGGGATTAAATAATTCAGTGATACAGGAAAATATCGTCAACAGAAAATACAGAATCATTGCCAAACATTTTTCAGAAATAAAAGGGAAGAAAAAGCGAAGGACCCGAACAATTTCAGCAAAAGCTTGCGGATATCTTTATGTTTTAATTAGGATTGTTGAAGAATGATGTTGCCGAAGGGACGGGCAGTATAATGCACTTATTTGCTGCCTGCCCCATGAAAACAGAAAATGTAAAAAAAAAGTTGGAAGGAAAACCATGGAACGAGTGATATTATGGATAAAAATCTCTGTTAGACTTAGTACACGAAACGAGAAGCACGTTTTAAGAAGTTTGAATAAACAGAAAATTAAAATCAATATATGCAGGAGCGAAGATTTTTAGAATTACTGTCCATTTTAGATGGTTCAGTGACCAACTGCCAAAGAAGTTCTCTTGAAGAAGAAAAAAAGGAATTTTGGTGAAATATTGCAGGTGTTTGTGAACAGTATTGAAGAAATCGTATCTTGATTTCCCAGCAGATCTAATATCAGTAAACAGGAGGACCAAAACACCTAAATTATTCCTTTTCTGTATTGCGGATCAAAGCAGGACTATAGTAATTCTTTAGGCCTGGAAACAGAACCAAAGCTAATTTAGGAAAGTGAGAGAGAGAGAGAGAGAGAGAAAGAATTTTCATAGAGGTAAATAGAATTATCTCCTTTACGTTGCTACTGCCACCAACTCATCAGCTTAGGAAGACTATACATCTTTACAAAATTCAACAGAAGTTCTGATATTACATGTACATACTTGCATATAAATAAATAGGCGTTAGTATGTACCCACACAAACAACAGTTTCTATCTGAATCCATACTTATATGAATAATTGTGAAAACTGCATTTGTATATGATGAATAAAAAACATTAATCCAAATGACATAAGTAAAACGCTTTCTCATGTGAAAAACGCGACCTCTTAATAATGACTCATTCCTAGAGCTTCTCATGGCCAAGGAAGTAATACCAAACACTATGACAGTGAAAAAAAAACAAGGATACAGAATGTTAGTGAGACGTTGATTTCGGATTTGGGGGCTATAGGGGGCGGGGGCTGGTTGGGTGGACGTGAAAACCGATGGTGGGGAGGGGGGGGATTTTGGAACAGAGGTCTAGGATCCTTTTGACAGTTGGGGGCGGGGGGAAGTGTAGGAGGTGTGTTATCTAGGAGGCTTTAGGAGGACAGGGGTGCTCTACGGAAACACTAATGTCATCCCTTCTCTCTGGGAGGGTGTGAGGGTGCTTGTGAACACCAAGAACTGATACCTTTTTTTGTTTCTTTATTTTTACGGGGAATCTTTATTCAGCCTCTGCAAAAAGGAAAACCAGAATAACCGTATCGTCAGTGTAAACATGAATCCATTTGTAAAGTCATCAGTGCGCTAGATGCTAAAGACTTTCCTTTAACTAACCAATGCATCAAAAGGCAAAATGCATAGAAGGTAAATATATACACAGTACATGAGAGTCTACAGTAACTTGTCCTAACCTTACAGGGAAACATGAGCCTATGCGGGAAATTTAATGAGCACAGTTGCAAATAATATTGACTTCTCTGTAGAGGTAATCTAAGTGAATTAATGTGCAGTCAAAGGGTTTATATTATGTCAGAAATCAACAACAGGAAACAAAACGGAAAGGAATTTATCACTATTTTAATAATCTGTGAATTATTTACAGATGCTTTCAAAGTTTAAACAGTGTAATAATTACAAAGGATGCACTTGCCAGGTTTATGAAACTGGTCCAATCAATGTGAAAGTTACATAATTTTCAGAATAAAACACACTTGCACATATACAGTACACAAGGGACATTACAGAAAACATAGACGTAAACCTATCCGTAGGCTTCTTTCACACTGTCGACATTATACGTTTTTTTCTTTAATCTTCTTAAAAAGAGGCAGTTTCTGAAATGTGAAATGAACATAATTTTATCTGTAGCTTTTAAAAGAGCAAGGAAAATGTTAGTTTTTCGGTTTTAAAGATATGTTTTTGAGAAATGACATCAGTAGATTCTGTTGCTGTGTTGGAAGTGAGGAGAGAAAGGTTAATTTTTTCATATTTCAATCAATTGTTATGGTCATTGATTTTAGTCAAATGTCAAGACTTACATGCATCGACCAATAAGAAGTAAAAAAAATCATGAAAGTCCTTTACAAGTTTCTCACTTAAAACCAAATGAAAAGTCGATGACCATTCGCGTTGTGACGCCAGTTACTTATGTCAGTAAATCAAACGGTATACCGTCATTGATTTGTAATTTTTGTTTTCGGTTGACATCCAGAATAATGAGCAAATTTTTTTTGGTAGGTTTGTATGTACGTCACCAGGTGCTATAATTTGATAAACTCGTTAAGTAGTATGAGGATGAGTATTTATATCCTGTGTGCAGGAGTTTCTTAACCTCTGTGTTTCGTTGCCTGGATCTTCTTGGATAATGGACGTTGAATTTTTTTTTTTATCTTGGTCTACGAGGCTAACAACTTCTTTCTGGTTAACGCCTGAGAGAAAAATTCTTTTTCTGAAGTTAACGCCCTCGATGCGCCCAGAAGTTTCTTTGATATAATAGTGTTTTGTTCTTTGAATTTCTTCAAGGAAGTAAGGCCTTTGGATGTACTGATAGCTTTAGGTCTTTGAGGGGCGTGAAATCATACTTAACTGCCAGCATTTTCTCTCTTATTTTGGTGCCCTCTTCTTATGCTTGTTTTTTATGTCATTGTTAGGAAAAGATATATATCTCATCTTTGGACCCAAAAACGAATTACAAATGACTTGCTTATCTCGGTCGAATAAAGGAATATGCATGTAAGAGACTGCTCCGTTTCTTCTAATTTTCATTCGTGTGCACAGACATCAGGCTTTCTTATATGCGTGTCTGTGTGTGTCTTTTATTAGGGTAATAACAACGTGACATAAAATTCAAACAAAGGATATAACAACGAAATCAACCTTGTTGATAAAACTTGCTTGTGTCATTTCATTTTGTTCTAGAAACTGCCTCCCTGTATTGCTTCAGAGTTCATTCCACGCCCCTTCCAGTATCATTCATACCCGCTTATATATATATATATATATATATATATATATATATATATATATATATATATATATATATATATATATATATATATATATATATATATATATATATATATAACCTATTAATCTTCGGTCATCCAATATTTGGACTACCCTACACACTACACAGTCGAACTACACCAGATGACACAAATCTCTCAATATCACTCACCCAGAACTAGAAAAGAAAAAGAAAAAAAAAGACAGCATCACAGACAAAGGACCAATATGTCAAATGAGACACTACTTCATCCCAAAGGTTAAGGGTAAGGGCAAGGGCGCTTCTCTACCCACCTGGTCTTGAGAGACGACCGAACTCCTGTTGCTCCTGACGCCTAGGTCCATCCCGAACGGATTGAGCTGCTGGTGGCCCGAGTGCCCTCTGTGTGATTCGTGATGGTGTCTACTATAATAGTCGGCCTCTCTAGGGGACCCTCCCTCAGCTGAAGAATCACTGTGTATGCATGAGAAGATGGCATCTCTTTAATGTGGTAAATCATGGGGCATAACACTTTCATTTTATGTTACTAGGAGATAAAGGCTTTATGCGTCCATAAGGGGACAGTGATTAGGTTGTAAGTACGTATATGCAGTGTGGCGTAAGTGTTTACAAGAATACAGACACAAATACACAGTATATATATATACATATATATATGTATATGCATATTATATATATAATATATATGTACATATACATATATAATGTATATACATGTATATATACATCGTTTGCATGTTAGTATGTGCTTGTGAATGCAAGTAAATATAGTAAGCATAAAGTAAAATAATTAATTAGTTGGAAGTTCGTTAATACTCAAGTGTAAACATTAAGGCCAGTTGGTTTCTACTACTGATAAATAATAATGGTAATAAAAACAAAATGCTAATTAATAATAACGATAATAACAGCAATAATAATATTAATAATAGAACTTTGTAAGGAAACCCTCTTTGAAAAGAGGGGCAAAAATAAATTTTATATCAACAAAGTTATTTTATACACCCAATAATAATATCGATAGAAAACTAAACAGTTTTTGTAATCCTAAGCTATCTTCAGAGACCAAAAATATTTGTTAAAGAATATCCAATAAATTTCGTTTTGATGTGTAATACACCACTAACTGAACATTTTCTTACAAGATTAGAAAAAAAAAACAAATGTAACAAGTTTACCGAGGAGAATATGTAACAAACTCAGTTAAACACTTTTCTCACTGAGAGATGAATATGTTTTAAAGTAGCAATGCACTGATTTTTCTGATTCAAACCTAAGGTAACAATTCCATGTCGGCAAAGGCGCCGAGAGTACAAAACATAGACTTGGAAATTTCCACAATATCATGATTAATCTGGTGACTTTATTTTCGAATGATTTTCTTTTTGTAAAGAAAGTCTTATAACTGTTTTTCACATTTAAATGTCAAGTTATCTCTAAAAGATCTGATTGCCCATTAGTGAAATATGCAATAAAGATTTGGTATTCCACTTGATCTTATCCTGTTACCGTAATACTCTTACGTAATGTTTTTGTTTAATCACGTGCGTGTATTTACCCTCATATATGAATATAGTTACCACAGGAAAGACATTATAAAATTCTATGTTAGTTTTACATTCATGTCGCTAATTATCCCCACTATCTGAACAAAAATAATAACAGGGAAATAACAAAACGGTAAAACATAGAAAGTAGGAATAAGAGATAGTTAGTGAATCACTGTCGCCACATACTTTACACGGGTTATTTTTAAAGGATTCATGATGTGCTATATCTCCTATGTATTTAGAATGAGTGCTGTTCTTTATGGCATTTTCATCCTGGGTAATTGTAAATTTGACAGAAACTCTCCGCAATAACAATTGACGACTCTAGAGCTCTTTCAAAAAATGAATTTTGTTGTTGTTAGGAAACTGCTATAAAGAAAGCGCTCTCTTTTTTCCGAATTGCATCGTCATAACCAAAAACGTTTAAAATTGCTATACTGGAACTATTGACTTTAGAGATGACCTTATGAAGTCTGCTATTCATATAAGAAAAAAAATCTTATAATCAGACACTATCAGGGGAACTGAAGCGTTACTTGGTGGAAGATATCCAACGTACACCACGTCTTATAATAATTATAAATGTTTACCATAGGCCGAGGAGGACGACCATTCCACCTACAGAGGAAAAAACATCATCAGTGACTGTTTATTTCCTGCAGATCAAAAGCAAACTCTTAAAGGCAAAGGGTGGCGTGAAATGATTAGTCAAAAATCCCACGACAATGGGGTCTATATACTGTAGGTAGGCTGATAAGAAGGTAAACTTGCCACTAGACTAATTTAACCTTTGATTAAAATTCTCAGATATCATAGGATAAAGTCTGGGAGGGAGGGGGAAGGTCTCTCATGGCTAGCAAATAAAAGAAGAAACTCGATACATCTAGTGATGAAACTAAAATTATCATAACACAGTACTCAGCAATATTACTTCTACCCTAAAAAAAAAGTAGAATTTAAAGGAGGCTCGTGCCAGCTGGTTATATTTTCCAGTTTTATCGTTGGGTTATTTTTTTTTTTAAATATCGCACAAAAATAGTTTTTGTTGAATTTAAGTTTAAATTTAATGCGTACTTTTAATATGAAAGTGAGACTAGTTATTTAGCCTTCTCGCATAATATTTGCAAAAATACTATTTTTATTTTAACATCAAACTAATGTCTGAATATAACAGTCATATGTTACGTACATTGAAAATCACGACACGTACAAACAGTTTCACAGAAAAAGCGCTTTGTGGGAGCTCTTGTGACACAACTACACAAAAAACAGACATCTGACAATTCACGACATTGCGAGTTATGAGGACAACACGAGTAATCGAGGTTTAAGTTATGGACATGAATTAGATCTGCAGAGAGAGAGAGAGGGGGAGATTAAAATACTGTAGGTCTGCTCAGAGAGGGAGAGAAAGTTAAAGCGAGAAGTTAAAATGAGATTCAAGATGAAGAGAGAGAAACGAAGCTAGTCGAGAAGGGTGCAGGGAGAGCCGTTGCAAAGGTATGAGCTGTCATAGTAGTTGAGGGTATCTCCATTCATAAGCGAAGCAAGAGATTGTAAACACCACACGAAGACCACATTTAGACCACTGCCCTGGCCCCGTTCATTGTAGATAAAAGGGACTTCTGTGTCAATGAAAACTAAGGTAAGGTTCATCATGATAACATCATTATCATGCCTTAGTAGGTTTTAATTAAGTGACTCACGTCATCAACTTTAAAAGGAGCTTTCTACGATTTGTTCTTATCACGCTTTGTAAGTATGATCAAAGCGAACGGATATCTTTTATGTTGTTACTTTGTTAATCCAAATTTACCTAAGGCTATTCTAGAGGCGATGGGGATACTTAGCTACTGATTAATTAATACCTTTTAAGATAGAGGGATTGATAGTGCTAAGATTATTTACACAGGCCTACGCCGAACGAAAGGATACGTTGCAAATTGACTGTAGCACATTTGGAAAAAGTCAGGTGACAAATACCCGCAAAACGTGGTACCCTCTTGAAAATGTTGATAATGTGCCAAATTGCTTTTCAGTAATTGTATTATGATTTATCTGTGGCGTTTTGTATAGTATATTATTAAATAAAAGCTAGATCAAGTACGAATATATGTGAACAGAAGAATACACGGTATAACATTTTTTAGTTTACCTAGACAGGGCTAACCTTAGCACTGATCTGTCTATCGGGCATCTTTAACAGCTGATATCTATATATCAGCGAGATTTTAAATTATACTAGTATTTTCAGAAGCTTTCGTTGTTAAACCAGGAATATGGTAGAAACAGCCTTTGTTCTTTGAATTTTGAAGATAATTTAGCATCTAAAGCGATAGCTATAGTAGGTTTACAAGCTTCAGCCTTATCTACTTTTGTTGCCGTAGAAACAAGCTGCTAAGAATTAGGTTGATCTGCTTATTTACAGTAACTCTCATTTTGTTGAGCTAATAAACCTTACCTTAATATAGAGGTTCTGTCGGGGCAGGGAAGGTGGTTTGGGGAATGGAGAGGGTCCCGGGTAGTGAAGGTACTAAAGTCGCCAAGTGATATCCCACTTAATTTCCTAGCGACGGCAATGGGGACATCGGGCTCGGCTGCTGCAGGATCATCTATTGGTGCTGACCCACAGAAGGACGTCTCTAATAACATACAGGATGGCGATGGTGACCGGCCAGTGCCGCCAGCGATTGATCCTGTTTCTGAGCCCAAAGAAGACAGCCGACTCCTTCTTCCAGGTTGAGGTGGGAGCAAGAAGTCAGCCCAGTTGTCTGGGATGGGTGATTTGCGTTCCAGCATCCCTGGTTCGGAAGATAAAGAGGACAGACGATTGATGCAATCATTCACAGGGGCCAGTAGTCTTTCAAGGTCTGAGTTCTCGTAATCATCTCCTGTTTTGCCCTCCTTTTTTATTTCCTCAAGTTTCTCTCTTACTGTTGTTAGGTCCTCACTTGAAGAGGGGCTCGTTGGTTTGTCACTATCAGAGGAATGATCAAAACTATCAGCTTTGTCAGGTGTTGAAACTTCTGAATGAGCCTGGCCACCATCAGAATCTTGAGCAGCATCGTGATTGATGGTAGCTGACAATGGAGGTGGATGTTTCCGAACTGGAGGACCCTCATGTAAGTGCACTATCTCCTTCTGAAGCTTTTGTTCCTCTTGTACAAACCTAGAATCTTGGTCACTTTGGGGTCTTCGTTGTTCTTGACTTCTGTGCTGGCTCTGATGTCTAGTGGGGGCAGTTTTAATTTGACGGACTGGCTTTAGGACCACATCTGGTAATTCATCAAAGTTTATCCAGGACTTTACTACTGGTTCTTGTACACCTGTCTGTGCTGGTGGTGTTGATGGTGCTGGTGGTGCTACAGGAGACCTGGCAGGTGACCGAGATTTAGGAGGCAAAGGTGGAGGCTTGTCATCATCATCTTGACTCTTTAAGCTGTTTTCTCTATATTCTTTTCTTAACTGTCTTGGGCTTCTTAGACCTTCTTGGCAAAAATCCTCCCAACTCTTTGAAGCTTGTCTTTTCGGACTCTTTGTAGGCAGCACTTTGACTGGACCACTCTGTGGAATATTAATCATCATTTTGTCACTGTCTGAATCAGGAGTAGGGGCAACCTGTTTGTACTCTTCTAGGCGACCTGGAGTCATTGGTGTCGTGCTACGAGGTCTATCGATGGACTGAGTATGTCGCATTTCAGGGTGCCGCTCTTTCACTGGAACCATAGGAGCTGCTAGGGGTCGCTCAAATGGTAAGCTTGTGGGTACATACGGTAATTCTCCTTCTTCTGCTGAGTCCTGAGAAACGAGGCCTTTGTTTTCAATTTCTGGAGACTCAATTGCTCCAGGTCCCTTTTGCTGGATTTTCTCTTTTGTCTTTAGGTAATCAATTTCTGAATCTCGCTCTGATTCAGAACGAGAATCAGCATCAGCATTGGGATCAAGTGCTGAAAGTTCTGATACTGCATCAGCATCACTTGTGCGTTCTTTCTGTTTGGGCGGTAAAGTAGGTTTGTCTGTTTTATCTACATCTGGTTCCTTTTCTTTACTCTCAGGTTGAACTCTTTGTGGCATCGGAGACTGACTAGGCTTATCAAATACATCATCTTCTAGCGTTTGTCTCTTTTCATTATCAGCAATTATTTTGGACTCGTCCGCTGGGATTTTTTCTTTAACTTTATTTTCAGCTGAATTCATGATTGAGGAAAGTTCATTATAGGAGCTGTCCCTTGACTGAATCATAGACTCAGTCTGTTGCTGCTGTGTTTCACTTTCACTTCCAGGTGTTCTAGTGCCTCTCAGTGGTTCTTTAATTGCTCGGTTCAATTCACTTTCCTGTCTGATCAGTCCAAATGTTGAAGACTGGTACTTTCCATCATCATTGAAGGTAAATTCTACATTGGTGATGGCCTCATTAAGTTTGGTTTCAGATGATGCAGAACCTTTCTCACTTCCTTTGCTTTTCTCTGAGTCTTTCTGTTTTTTAGATTTAGGTTTGAAAATTGAAAGAACGCTTCTTCTGTCATGAGTATCATCATCTAAATCTCTTTCTCTGCTCTTACTGCGGCTTCGAGACCGACTTCTTGACCTAAATTCTTTCTTAGCTGACTTAATGAACTGACTAAATGGACTCTTTCGACCACTTGAACCTGGAGAATCTGGAGTGACAGGACTCATAACATTATCAGATTTACGGAACAGGTTTGTAAAAGAACTTTTTCTTGAAACAGATGGTGATGATGAAGTACTTTCCACCTCATCTCTTGTTCTTCGCCTCCTTGATGCTCGTGGAGATGCAGATGGGGTAGTAGAGGTAGTGCGCGTTCCATGGTGATCTGGTGTTGTAGTTGTTGGCGATGGTGAAGCTTTTGGGAGGTCTTTTAGGTCTGGAACTTGAGGCACAGGTACTTTTTTTGGCATTCTTGGAGACCTAGGTGACGACTGGGATGAAAGTGGCTGACGATGCTGCTGTTCAGAATCATTTTGTCTGGGAGATTTTGGTGGTTGTGTTGATTGTTGCTCAGTAAAGGAGGGAGAAATGGCAGTGGTGATGGGTAGTTCCTTTACTTCAGCATGTTTCTCCTTTCTGGTATGTAATGCCTCTTTATCTTTTGGCAGCCTTGTATCACTAATGACACCTATGGTGTGTGTTTTAACAGGCAAAATTTCTGCTTCTACAGTTGATACCTCTACATATGACATACCATCTTGCTTTACTCTTGGCAAAGTTGCAGGTGATGAACGGAATATATCTGGAGGCTTTGCTTCCATTGGTGACTTAACTCTTTCTATCTTATCAATAGTGAAATTCATTATTTTTGTTGTAGTAACTGGTGGATCCTCCAAATCGATGCTGGGCTGTTGTATCGGACGATTTCCACAAAAAGAGGTTTCTAGTAGCATTCGATGTGGAGATGGAGACCTTCTTGGAGAACCAATGGAACCTAACGAAGATAATCTACTGGAGTGACCACTAGTAACAGGTAGAAGGCCATCACTAATAACTGATGAGGAAGAGCCTTTTCTATTAAGTTCTGATACACGTAGTGCTTCTTCTCTTCGTTCAATCTCTGCTAACTTACATGCTCTTTCCCTTCTTTTTCTGTTTTTTTCCTCCTCATCTGCATCCAACTCTTCTGTGCTGGAATGTAAATCTGCTGCCATGTCTTCACAGTAAGCAGATTTTGCATAACCAGATATCAAATCCTTTTCTGGTGTTGATTCTTTAGAATCAGTTTCGTGTGGTGAAGACGATGATGCAGTTGATACACGTATCCTTGGGGATGCTGGCACGCTGAGCTCCGTTTTAGCTACAGGCGTGATAGGTGTAGTAGCTGTGGAAGTCTCTTCGCCAATATCAGGCAAAGTATTATTGCGCTCCTCAGGGCTGGAGTCTGACGTAGTCTTGTCCATGCTGAGATCCTCAAAGGAGGCGAGGGGCGCGGGGCCCATCCGCCGCTGCCGGGACGGGAAGCTAGACAGCCGTTGCCGCCCCGCATCTGACAGACTTCGTTTGCTAGAGTCCGCACTGTCAGGTATGGGGATGCCATAGCTGCCGGTGCTGCTAGTGGCACAGCTGCTTGGGTTACTTGTGGTGGCCATTGATAAAAGGAATGTGGGGGTGGGCTAGGGATGTGTGTGTGATGTGCAGGGGTGCAGGCGTCACGTCTTGGCAGCGGGCGGGCCGTCCCGCTTTTTTTTACAGCCTCACCTTGATGACTGTGGGCTCTCTTTTACCTGCAAAGAAAAGATGCAATGAGTTTTGTAATACCAAGATTTTGGGGGAGTTTTAATCTACAATAACATCAGAGAATTGAAGATTAGACAAGTTCAATAGGAACTGAAAATGGACATCATATCAGAGGAGCTACTTTGTTTGGATTTTGTGTCAGTCATATCAGCGTTACACTGTCACAAGAAAATAGTCGGATGTTATAGAGTTGAAAATTCAGGATTCCTGGGCAACAAGGAGAACTGTCCGATTATGAATCTCGAATCACAACAAAAATAAGAAACTATCTGTTTACACAGCAAAAATTACTGTTTATACTTCATAAAGAAAACACAGTGCTGTAATTTCTTAGATGGCAACCTCAGCAAAGAATAAAAAGCATTCTGTATATTCAAAATCAAGTTTCTAAAACTTATTATGCTGATCAAATAAAACAGAATAATTTTTGGCAACTTCTATAAAATTCAAATTGAACTAGTAACAAGATTTCCAACGAAGGAAGAAAGTGAATTTGACTCTCTGTCTTCCTATCCCTTCTTTTATTTGATCTTGTCTTTACTTTCTAAGCGCTGACTAATGCCAAATAAAGTAGTTGTCCTTTCACAGTTATGAAAATTTTCCCCTTATTTTGAGCTCCGTGGTCTGGTTAAATTGATAATAATAATGATAATAAACTGAATATTTTTAACGTCGGACTTTTTCCCGTCTTCTGACAGCGCAACTGTTTTAAGGCAACGCTAAGGACACATTCATGGAAAAGAACCTTCTTATCAGGGGTGTCTAGCCACAGTCTACAGTCTATAAACACATGGCGAGTCTGTCTATTCAAGTCTAACAGGTCTCTTCTACATGAAGGGTTTCATGACTCCCGTACTAAAGGAATCAACGAATACCATACCAAAATCCTTAAAGTAATCATCATAGTATTCTAAAAGGTATGTTAAAGTGAGGAGTCTGCAGGTTCTAGAGCTAATCAAAAGTTCTGGATTACGGTCAAGAGCACCATTATTAGAGAAGGTATAAACACTAAAGACATTCAGTGACCAAGAGTCAGTAAATAGAAAAAAGTGTGTGGTTGTGCTCTGCCATGAGAATTTTCACTTAATTCCTCTTAAGCACACAGCAAGTAACTGAATCTTATCAGATGTGCTAAGACCAAAACTAAAGGATAGTTTGCCCATACGAAAATTGTGCATCTTTAGTGATATTCTTTTCCAGGCTAAAATTCTTAGTAATCTCTCTTAGGGAGTCTATTCAAACTGATGTTGAAACTTAGTTTTCCTCATTCCACAAAGGCTCAATATGTTGCTAAAAATTGGACTGAAAGTGGCAATAACTCCGGATGCAACGTGAGTAAATGTGAGATAAAGTCAAGGCCAACAAGAGAAAGCGTGTAAGAAGCTAAGAATCTCTATCATCTTTTGTCAAGGAAGATTCAGGGCGCTTTTGGGTGGTGGTTTGCTTTGACTAGACGTGTTGCAAAAAGCTTCTGCTTGTGCTGATGCCACATGAATGATTCAGGTGTAAAGGGCCAACACTCACAGCTCTCCACGTAAGCTTTGGGGTACCGCATTAGTTTCCATTTATCAGAGTATCTGATTTTATACAGCTAAAAAAAAGGCCACGTTATAACTCATCATTGTATTATGGACATTAATAGTTTAGGATTTTAATTTATTTGCAAAGGTTTCGAATTCAGTTTGGCTTTTTAAATTATAAACATTATGATATCTAATTTCATAAGCATGGCTCTTGAGCATGCGAAAGGAATCTCTGCCAAGCTTACCTGTATTACTTGAATGACAACACAAAAAGTGATCTCTGAAAACTGGAAAGTATTCGAATCTAAGATCTTAAATGCAAAACTGTGAGTAAAAGCCATCATAATACGAATAAAAATTTATTTACCAGGACAGGCCGAGCTATTCCACTCTAATATCAAAAAATCATCATATGTATCATTCCGGAGGTAACCTACTTAAAAAAAATTAGGAGCTTCATCTCTACTGTTGTATATCAGGATGCAAAACAACAAGCAGGTTTTTTACTGTACGTTTCAACAGAGGAAAACTCCAGACTGTTTGTACTGAAAGGAAGAAAAAAGATAAATAGAAAGATTCAGAATCAGTGGAAGATTTTATATTTTATATTTTACCTTATCACTAATGGAGCCAAGTTAGAGGGGATACCTTTTTTCAAGTGTGTCAGTTAAAAAGATGAAAGGCAACTGAAGGGTCTTGTTTATTTTGGACAAGGGAAAATTAGAATTACATTCTTCTTCGGTTTTTGATGTGCAGTTTACTTCGTGAATTTTCTCTAACCTATGGATAGTTTGATCATTTCTGTTATTGAAAATCTGTAACTAAAGATAGGATAAAGTGCATAAGTTTACTAAATATTTGTACATCTCTATATATACAGTATAAAAATATTCATTGCATGGTTTGATTTTTATAAAGGAAGCAGCCCGAGTGACTTTGGGACTGTATTATATTATACACACTTTCTCTCCGTTTCTTTATGTCTCTCCTCCTCTGTCAAACTCTCATTCCTCACCTCCACCCCCGCCACACTCTCTCTCTCTCTCTCTCTCTCTCTCTCTCTCTCTCTCTCTCTCTCTGTCTGCGAAATTTTCTCCCTCCCCCCTCACCCCTCGCCGTCCTCTTTCTCTCTCTATGTTTCTCTGTACTCATCTCGTGCAGCCTCTCTCTCTCTCTCCATGGAAAGTGATGGTCCATTTGAGTAACAGCCGTCCAAAAGAGCCCCTCGCTTTCTCTCCCAATTGTTCTCCTGGGATCTCATTTCCCTATTCACCGTTCTCTTCGGCGAGAGTTTATTCTCACTCTTATGAGGGGCATGGCTCTTAAAAGTACACTTTCTAACTGTGCCTGTCTTGCTGGGTCTGGGCAACTCTCTTTTCAGGCATCTGATGGTCAGGAGATGAAGCGCCGGGGTAGGCTTTCAAGGGGTTCTCTATTCGTTAATCGTACAATGCTGTCTACAGAAGTCATTTCGCTCTCAATTCCACATTTAATGCTCTTATAGATTCCGGAGCATTCGGGCTTATGTACGGACCGTTGCCGCTTGTATATACTGATATGGTTGTTGCAAGTTGCAATCGCAATTTTTACAAGGCTTGGACGTTAACTCTAAGCTCATTCTAAGAAGTCAGGAAGCCACTAAGACAGACAGTAAAGCGGTGAATTGATAATTATTACGTAATGTGTTAATCACTTAACTAGTGAGTTACTAAGGATGGGTTCTGTAAAACGCCCTTGAAATAATAAATAAAGGAAATGCTGAAATGTCATGACCTTAGTGATGAAGGCTTTTTAATGTTTGAAAAAGGTCAAAGGGAAATTGATGAAGGAGTAAAGACAAGCAAAATCTGATGTCTTGGGAAATGCGAAAATGTATATATAAGTATGTCGTCTTGGTTCATCACAGGGGAGCTTGAAGTATGATTATGTCTAGCGGTGAGGGTAAAATTAGTTTTACATTTACGTCGTGCAGCACATTCTCTCTCTCTCTCTCTCTCTCTCTCTCTCTCTCTCTCTCTCTCTCTCTCTCTCTCTATATATATATATATATTATATATATATATATTTTTTATCATATATATACATATGTGTGTATGTATTATGTATAATTATATAGATAGATAGATAGATTGATACACATATAAATCAATGGAACAGAGGATCAGTTGCTACAATTTTTATCTTGTCCTTCGGAGTTTTAGCCCTAAGGATACAAATATAAATGGGAAATTAGGAAAGTTTTGTACTGAACAGATATACACCAAAAATACATCAACATTTAGTAAGAACATTATATATATAGACAGTATATATATATATATATATATATATATATATATATATATATATACACACGATATATATATATATGATACAATATATATATATTTACTGTATATGTATGTTCATGTATACATTCATGTATGTATGTGTATATACATTATATACATATATGTATATATATATATATGTATATATATATATATATATATATATATATATATATATATATATATATATATATATATATATATATATATGAATGTGTGTGTGTTTGTCTGAATTAGTGTTTCAAAGACATTCTAACTACTTGATTTCCCTACAGTTTTTGGATCTACTCCTCTCTGAAAGCTTGGAATCCGACGATGAAATAAGTGAAGAACCTCGCTTCCCTGGTGCAGTTCAAACCTAAATTTGGTACAGAAGTGAAAGGCGTTGTGCATTCGAGTGGTTCGAATTTCTTAAAAATGGCTGAATTTCCTACACAACGCTCCAAGACGCATGCGTCAGACGAAGACGCGCAAAACAAGCAATCCAGGGGGGTCAGTTTCATATATAAAAGCCTCCCAGGAATAGACGTTCTCTTCCGTTTATTTTATTTATTTATTTATAAATGCTGAAAAGCCTCTGGTTGAGATTTTTCTCTCATGACTTGAACTTCCGGAATTTGGAAAGATCTGAAGTTAGCATTACAATGCAACATTTGAACAAACTGGCATCCCTGTCTCCAGTGTTATTTATGCTTACTAAGCTTAACTCAAAATGGTAAATCAATGGATTGATGGAACTACGCCAATCCTGTCTGTCTGTTTGTTGGTATCTCGTCAAGTATTGAACAGCTGATAAATTCCGGATTTTTGCCATTTAACGTGATACCTCTCTCTCTCTCTCTCTCTCTCTCTCTCTCTCTCTCTCTCTCTCTCTCTCTCTCTCTTCTCATGTGATATACTGACTGGGTAATTAAATTAATTATTTGGCTTTTAACCAAGTACCCTCTCTTCCAAAACGGGAAATTACTAGTAAATTCCAACTCTGCCTTTTAACCCAGTATTCTCTCTCTCTCTCTCTCTCTCTCTCTCTCTCTCTCTCTCTCTCTCTCTCTCTCTCTCTCTCTCTCTCTCTGGTCACGACTGAATTTTTAAAAGAACTGAAAAACAGGAGTTAGAGAATTCCATAGCTTAACAGGAGGAAGAAGGAAGTCACTTAATTGTGAAATCTTAAGAGGATTATCGATTTCGACAGAGGAAGTGAATCTTATCCAAGTCTCTGCCCTGTAAATTCTCACACACTAAACTAGCTTATTCATCACTATAGCCATAGACCAGCATAGAAATGTGCAAATACGATTTCACAGACAGGCTATTATTACAGATGTAGGTACTGTGTCACAGGTGGAGTCTAATGTAGCTATGATGTTAGTACTGTCTCGTGGATAGAATCCTATTCAGATACGATGACCGGACTATAACATGGGCAGAGGTCATTGCGGGTATGATGTAGGTACCACAATATGTCATGGACAATGACAATTGTAGAAAACTTTGAAGGTAAGATATAGGCACTTTTGTGTACAATTACTATGTACGGGTGCATAAAAACAAAAAGCTCCACGGGATAAAGACGAAAGGAGTACCACATTGCCGATGGTAGAGGAAAAATAACTGAAGTACGAATGTATGAAATAATGCGAAGAGATAACCGAGAAAAATAACGAAGGAAGAGTTTTACGAAATGATATTGATGCTAAGAAGATTTGAGGATGAAGGAAAGACTGTCAGTATTTGACAGATGAACACAAACACGCC
The DNA here is from genome assembly GCF_040412425.1 of Macrobrachium rosenbergii. Taxonomy (NCBI): domain Eukaryota; kingdom Metazoa; phylum Arthropoda; class Malacostraca; order Decapoda; family Palaemonidae; genus Macrobrachium; species Macrobrachium rosenbergii. Next base: position 40,593,942 of record NC_089754.1, on the reverse strand, counting down.
TGATTATTTGACAACAAATTCCAACGAAATGAATCACGAAGAGTTCATCTGCAAAAGCTGTACTATGGAACAGCGAGCATGGAGTTCCCGGTGATAAAATCTTGCATCAGACAGCCGAATGGCAGAGCTTAAAAAAAGTTAAAATAAAATAAAATAAAATAAAATCTTCAATTTGAAGGGAAATAGTCAGAGTTCGGTGAAAGCATCATATTGGAAATTCAGGAAACCGCTGAAGGAATGAAACATTCAAAAGCCAACTTTTGCCACTCCGTTTTCGGGCACCGATGTAGACCGAGATGAAAGGAAGAGAAGCGCAATGAATAAAGTGATCTGGTACCATTTCCCAAAGTGACGTAGTTGTTACCAGATGGATCATCACTATTACAAAGAATTGCAAAATAACGATGAAGTTCATGAAATTCTTTCAGATGTAGTTGGCGGTGATGATTATTTTTTCCCCCAAAAAGTCGTAACCTTTCGAGTCACTCAAAATTTCTCTTATTGATTTCGGTCAGTAATAAAAGGGAAAACTTATATGGAACAACATAGCAAAGGATTTAATTGTTTTCTTTCCTTCATCGGTTATACTAAAACACAAAACATTTGATTAAAAGAACACATTTTTGTTTGCTTTTGTCAAAACAATCGTCAGTGAAATGAGCCTAAATATAAGATGCGAAGTGCGGCTTAACAATGATGATTAGAATGAATGAAGTATCACACCGCAAAGGCTAAGCGCACATAACCTCTCCCCCCCTCTCTCTCTCTCTCTCTCTCTCTCTCTCTCTCTCTCTCTCTCTCTCTCTCTCGTTGAGCACGGAAATACGTTCATGGGTGGTACACAACTAAAGCCTGCTGTGGTAATTGCAATGCGTGTGTGTGTGTGTGTGTGTGTGTGTGTGTGTGTGTGTGTAGGGAGAGAGACACAGTGGGGTGGGTGGGTGGAGGAAGATTTCAGAATGGTTGAGTTACCAAATGTACCGTTTTCTGTTAACAGAGAACTTCATACCGTCCCCCATTGACATCCCCCTTCCCCCACCCACCCCCGCGCTGCCTATGTCACACCCTCAACGTAATCGAAATCAATACAAGGTGAAGTTCAAAGGATCCACATCTCACGAAAAAAAAAATAAAATAAAAAGTCTTATAGCAAAGGATGACACTCCAAATGCTCCACCAATATCACTCGTGTACAGCAAGAGACATTAGTCAGAGGGGAATGTATGCCTAGTAATTTTAGGAAGTTCCCATGTTGATTTGTGTTTTTTTTTTTATATACCATATGGCAATTTAGATAGGATTAGATAGATAAATTACAAATCTATTAGAATAATCCTTTTCTAAAGCTGTCTGGCTCGCCTCCATTCCTAATTGCTGTAGATTAAGTAAAGCAGACTCTCTTGGAAAAATATAAACATAAGTTCCCCGAACTGGAGTGACTTCCACAGACGCAAGCTGTTTTCCGTTCAGATGGATCATCTGCGAAACTCAGCGTCCGTCCCTCGGTCAAACGTTAATCTTTAGATTGAACTCACGGTCTGGAGATTAATCCCTGGACCTTGATTGAACTTTTGGGAGGAAATCTGGTGTGACTTTCTGACCAATTATTTTTCTTTCATTAATTTTTTTGACGTCTAAGATAAACATACTATATCTAGAAGTGGATCATCATTAAAATGTCGAAAAAGTTTTTTGTTTAAAATTTACTCCATTTCACTTCATACCCTCAAATTAATTTTCTGTTTGGGTCAGGTTCATTAACAGGTAAGATCAGTTGTTTCTATTGTACTTAATGATACCACTTGAATGAAAGTGGCTCCTCTAAAGAAAATAGTATAAAAATCATAAACGGCTATGAATTACAGTTATTAGAACATATTTATTTTTAGTAATATGAATTTTAGATTAGAAGAACCTACAAAGTTGGTAATTACTTATGATATAATGGTAAGTTTGAAAACATGTTTTATAAATGGATACTTTTCATATCAAAAAGAATATTATCATAGCTTCAGAATGATAAAGGTCCAAGGATCAAGAGATTAAAACATTGGCTCCCGACCGTTAATGACCAAGAGAATAAAAACAATAACAATACAATATATATATTTTTTTTTAACTCAAACAAGAACTTTGTTCTTGGCAAGAGAGACATGAGCAAACCTTTCATTTTTGACAGCAGAACTTTTTGACAGATGTCCCGACCTCTCGGAGGCCATGCCATGAACTGGATTACACGATTCAGTTTCTTTATATATATATATTATATATATTTATATATATATATATATATATATATATATATATATATATATATATATATATATATATATATATATATATATATATATATATACACACAAATTTTAAGACTTCCAGCCTTCATCTGGTATCCTTGGCTCAGTAAGATAAATCAATCTTTTCTTTTTACGACTGCAGTGCTTTAAGTCTGCTAGATGCCCTTAAAAGTAGGAGTACTTTCTTATAATCGTTCTTGAATTATATTTGCGTACTGATAACTCTCGCATGAAGCCATTAGCGTCGTCCTTGAGTAAATACGATGAAATATCGAGCTTTTGGATGAGCAGTCGCGTGTCGAATAACGCCATTACAAATTAATGCATATAGCTTGAATGAATTGCTATACCAAATTGGTCGATATAATTCACAGGTGACAGTTAACTCCAGAATGGTTATTTTAGTTAATGGTCGACTATATAAAAGATTTTCCAAGGGTATTACGACAGGTAGACTAGGAAAACATTATATCCCATGAGTGAAAGTTTCCTGTGTATTATGGCAGGTAGGCAAACAGGAAAAGAGCTAAAAGGGCGGAGGCCCGCCACCAGTCATAGGACCCTCCCTGTAGGCAAACGACGGTTACTAAGGTACAAAGGTCCATTTCTTATGGGTTAAGTTTTCCAAGGTACAGTGGCAGCTAAGTAAACTTACAAAAGAAAAAAAATGGTATTGAAGAGGAGGGTGGCGATAGTTCTCCGGGCCCCTAGCACCCATGATAAAATTTTCACGGGAGCAATACTTGGTTGTTAAAGGTCACGACGGGAGGTAAGCCAGCGACTTGCCCATTTAGTGTTGAGGTCAGCTTGTGCTTGATCTTTCCTTTCCCATTTTACAGAGGAAAGCCGGTTCCTCGTACTCCCGGTACTGCACAGGATAGCCTTGGTTCAATAGGTCGCCTTTAACAAGTCCTGCAGCGATTACTAGCTTTCGAGGACGCTTCCCGGATGTCCGTTTCCTTATATATAAAAGTATATGTATATATAATACATATATATATACATGTATGGTTATGTTTATGTATATATACATTCCGTACATATGTATGCATACTTATATATATGTATATATATACGCATATATACAAATATACATACTATATATATATATATATATATATATATATATATATATATATATATATATATATATATATATATATATTCTAAAAATCAATTCAAATCCATGGGAACTTATTGCACTAAAACCACGTTTTAAAACTGTCAAATATCCAAATGCCGATAGCAATTGTATTGTTCAAATAAAGCTGGAGTAAATTTGAAATTATTTTTGTTCAGTCTTTGAATATGGGATTTGAAATTTCTATGCATTTCTATCTGAACTTTTCTTTTCTTTAAAGACTGAATTGGCACAGCGTTCGAGTGTTATGATTCAATAAGAAATAATTGTCACTGCACGGTCCTTTGAATTTTGAAGAGGCCATTCGCATTCACGTGTGAATGGTAATAAATGCCTATTTCCATGTTAATCTGCGCTACATTTAACAGCAATGGGATTTCATTGGGAACCGCGGTTTTCAAGTAGAAAAACTCTAACTTTCGATAAAAGTTTCTGTTTCCTACAAAACCAGAATTTCACATACGTAAAATCATGTTTATAAAGATATACAGAATGTGTTCCTCGAGCTGTCCTTGAAATATTAATATGCTCCGATATTACAGATTATTCTGGATCACGATCACGAAGGTTCCAGGCCACAGAGGCGTTAAGCATGACATCTCTATCTCTCTCTATAGCATGAAACAACGATTACAACTCAGAGAAGCACTGGATTGCTAAAACGGCCCGGATCTACATCGACAGCCCCAAGTAGGTAGTGGTGTTTTAGTTTAGATTAGATAAGGGATGATTAGGTTAATACATGTACCTGTATTTGGCAAGCCACCCTTGCCTGACCCCATTTGTATTTCATTTTTTATCATTATCTTGCTTATTTTTCTGTTTTTATACAGCTAGTTCGCCTCTCTCCTTTTGATTTTTGCAATTAGGCTCAGTAGTTATTAGTGATGGCTTTGAATTTCACCTTTCAAATCCTTGTCATTAATGGACTGGCGGATGACATTTGTGGATGCACAATTCTTTTCCACAGTTAATAGCTATAATCACATTATCCATCATGGAGCCATCGTCATTGGCCATGGCGCTTGTCACGCTAATTGGTGATACCAAATCATTCAATCAGTCAATCAACCGTCGTTGAGTTCCATTTCTGTCGGGTTCCATGTCAGGTGAAAAAACTACAATCGTTATTGACCTCAGAATTCTAGTTAGATCCGCACTGGGTAACAACGAGGCACCAAGGCAACCGGAATGAGTGAGTGTAGGTCTGGAACTTGCATGAGACTGTAGAGCTCTGGTGTGAGTGGTTACTGGATCACAGTAAGACCAGAAACCCACGAGAGAGAGAGAGAGAGAGAGAGAGAGAGAGAGAGAGAGAGAGAGAGAGCAAGAGTGAAGTGAGCCGAGTGCCGGCTGCCGGACGGAAGGAAGCGTCGGGTTGCGGCAGAAAAAGCCATTTAAAGGACGATATATCTCTTCGGTTCGGGCAGCCGTAATCAGCGCGTCAGGCTGTTGGCAAACAGGCGGGTGGTGAAAGTTTATTTTTTTTTTTTCCGAACCAAAGCCGAGGAAAACGAAGAAGAACGAAAGAAAAAGAAGAAAAAAGAGTAGGGGGTTTATTCAGGGGAAACGTGGGTGAAACTAGGAACGTTTTACAATAGTTTTCTTTCGATACAGTAAAGTTGTTCTCAATAGGACTTTTTCTCGTCTATTCATAATTTAAAAGAAAAAACCTCCTCTTTCTTTTCGTCTCCTATCATGAAGAAAAACAATAGCGCTTTCATCACTTCCCTTTTCAGTGTCTACACGATCAAAGGCATCCTGAATTCGAATTCGTCATTTAATATAGAGCCATATAATAAAAATGTCTGGGTTGTATTGAAGATATTTCTCTCTCTCTCTCTCTCTCTCTCTCTCTCTCTCTCTCTCTCTCTCTCTCTCTCTCTCTCTGCCTGTGTATAGTTCTTCCAAATTTTGCTTGCACCATAAAATGCCCTGAGAACAGTGTTGCTGTTTTTGTTTACTGTGCCATGAATTAGATACGATTTGAAATTTTCATAGGTTTAGCACTAATTATACATTACACACACACACACACACACACACATTCACCATCATTCATCATTCATATGATGAGTTACATACATAAATTGTAACATAGCAGTTACGTTCACCGACGTTGATGAACAGTTTATAAACTACATCTCATGTTCTCATCTTTGTGAGAATTCGTTTTAAAGGTAATTTTATTTTTAATTTCTGTTTTGTACATATTTTCTGCAGCCTTCCACATTCAGCAATTAAGTTATGACATGTTTTTATGACACTTTCATATATCCTCACTTCCCCGTTTAATAAATGGAGAAGAGCCTCACAGTGCCTCGTGAATTGCATATTTTCCAACAAATTATTTCACCAGTTTCCAGTATTCCAATATTCCAAGGAAAGCTTATCCTTTTTCATGTAAAAATAAGTGAGCAACTATTATCGAAGCATTTAAATTGCATGGCCAAGTCATTTCATTTGTTAAAAGAGCGTACCGGCAAGGATTTAAATTTTCATTTGGTCGTTGCTATTAAAGCGAATGTTGTCTCTTTCGTGAAGTTCTAATACGAAATGCTAAAATGGAGGTTTGTACTAAGAACTTGGAACTTGGTCCATTATAAAATATATAAAATGATTCTTGTAAAGAATGGCTGTTCGATAATCCATTCAGAGGATCACTGCTTAAGAGAAAATATTGCCGTCACCTTTCCTTAAAATGAAGTAACAGATATCCTTCGAATAAATCATGCAGAGTGGAATATTAAGGTAAAACCTCTTCTCTCCAAGGGGCAAGTTTATGGGAGGTTAGCCTTCAAAGTTTTAAGAGGAGATTTTCCAGAGGAGCGAAGAATGAATGATTGATGATGAGACCTAATGGACTCGTAATTAACGCGATTAGAGAGAAGACAGGAAAATTCTAAAATACTGAGAAAGCAAAAGATAGAGTTAGATATAAAGATACCTCGGAATTAAATATGCTTAATGAAAGGCAAGAACACATCCATGCACATTGAACATGACCTTTGCCAAAAAATTTTCATGACAGAGTTATGGATCTTTCACCGAAACGAAATTTGGCAACTCTGCTGCAAGTGGGCGTGGCCTTTTATCTTAACTTGGAATAGAAGGTAAACCTCATATGCACGTGACTGTAAATATGATGTTTTGAGTCGTTCTAGTTTCAGTTATACTTGATCATTTATGTAGAAAAGGTTGATTAGATAAGAAAGGTGAATGAAAGCCATATATAAAAAAAAATAAATTTGACACTAACAATACCACCCAAAGGAAAGCGGCATTAATAATAAAGAGGTAAATAGTTAGGTTTTGTATTGTTTATTGATCCACTCATGAGGAAGTTGATTCCCATCATTTATTGTTATCATACTTAGAATATTATCAACTGCCATTATGTTGATATTAGATTATAAATAGCTTTGCGAAAGTAAATTAAAACCAATCAGCGATAACATTGCATTAGAAAGCGAAAAAGCACTCAGCAAAATGAGGCAATCGCTCTGACCTTAACACAAAAAAATAATTTGCTGCATGAGTAATTCCACCCTAAATAAATTATCGGAGCTCATAAACAGGCCAAAATAGTCAGGCCAGTAATGATGTGCACTTTTTTAATCTGTTATTATATAACATTTAATCTGTATGCACTTCCATGCGTACTGTCAGAGAAGTAGACCATGGAACACTTCTAAGTTTACCCAGTGGTTTAAAATGAGAACTCTGCTAAGTCCTCTTACCTTTGCTGAGTAATCCAAAATAAGAACAACTTTCTGTCCTTTTAAGTCTGTTGAGCAGTCTAGCCTACGCGCTCAAATTAGGTTAGTGTGGCGTGAAAACGCCCGTTCATAGAAAACGTATTTCTTTTATGGAGTCGCAATGCAAACTTAATGACTACTGCTGGCAAAGTTCCCCCTCTTTTACAGTTTTCCCCTAACCCCCCACCCCACCACTACCTCCTGCCCCATGTTAGGAGCTTAACGTATTCATCTTTAACATCTACCACGACTTTCTTTTATTCTCACAACACGGAAGGTTTTTGAGACTTTAGTTGAATACAGTTAAAGCTGATCGCTCTCTTGTCAAAAGATCCATCGGAGCTCTCATCCCGAGTACACCAGCTCTCGAAAATAATTTAATAATAATAATAATAATAATAATAATAATAATAATAAAGAATATGAAACTTGGGATCATAAAGTTTAGGCAAAGCTAAGGTACAGGAGACGAAGCAACAGATGAAAGGAATGGTAAGATAGGAAATGTACAGAAAATACAATGATTTATCGGTATATCTTTCGCTGTATACGTCGAGTCCTTTCCGGTATATTTACCTTTATGCATACATAATTCTCAAGCTTATTATTAACGCTGCGGGTACTGCGCGGTGTGCAAGGTTGGTGGAAAATGATTTATATTTATTTTTTCATGGCTAGTGCTGGTGTTCAAATTAAGCTGCCCTTATGCCAACACGGGCTCTTGCTCTAAGAGCAACCATGATGAATAACGTCAAGTATTCTTCAATGGAATGATCTGTTGCAAAAAGTGAAATTCACTTTTTGAACATAAAAGATGCTCTGTATGCTTCTTGAGTTAACGTAATTTTTTAGCTTTAATTCAAATTCTTCGCGATACAGTTGTTTAGAAAAATTTCCTTTTAATTAATAAAAAGCTTGCAGTTTAGATAAAGTTTTCTTTTCAATTTTTGGCTAAGACTTTAGTTTTGGGGTAATGATTTATTTTTACATTACCGAAAAGTCTTTTGTTCGGCATAATGCTTCCCTTTTATTCTCTGAAAAACATTTCCATCACCTGCTCAGCCGCTCTTGTAATTAGAATTTTGGTGCTTCCGCATCTAGTGCCTATTGCCGCCCTCACAAACAGCAAACACAGACCAAATGTTGAAATGACGGATTGCACAGGCCATTGCTCCGAGGCTTCAATCAACAAAGGGTTGTCGGTGGGCAGGAACTCTAGTTCTGATTGGGTCTTCGTCAGCAAAGACAGACATACCAAAATCCAAACGAAAATTTTTATGCTCTCCTGTTGCTTCATTCGGGCCTGAAAATTGGCAAATCCTCTCTATATAGTTATGTATATAATTTTGTGATATTAGACAACGACCTTCTTTTCCTCATCATACTCATTTTACGCTGAAGTTGGCTTTATATTTACTAGTTTGACACTATTTAAAAAAAAAAAAAAGAGTCTGTCTTGAATTGGTTAAAGATTTACTAATCAGAAGACTTTCACTATAGTAGACTTACTTATTATCCATATTTGACACTGAAGTCGGCTATAACTGTACCTATAAAAGTTTCTCCCTAACGTCAGCTATAAAATTGCTAATATAAATTACTCCCAAAAATTGGCCATAAATTTAATTCGACTATTGTAAACTGAAGTCGCTAAATTTACATAGTTCACAGAATTCAGTTCAGAATTGATTAAAAACAACATCAAAACTGAAACTGAAATTTGGTGTATTTTTTAGGGAAATGTTTATTAGTAAATAAAATACAAATAGAATTATCCTTTCAAACAAAACAGGCATGAGTCACAGATCCGCATGTAGGCATTTGTCTGTCAACGTGTTCTGTAATTATAAACTAAATAACAAAATGCATTATCCACTTCCCATGAAATGCAGACATATATATGTGCGTGTGTGTGTTTGGGCACAAGTTCTCTTGAAGACAATTTTTGTGTAAAAACTGAATTTACAGAGTTGATTATTTTGAGGCTATTGTTCTTCATTTGAGGAATGTTTCCTTAATCTTACTATTTATTGAGATACTAGATAGAGGAAGCTGATATCATCATAATTATATATACTGTATATACTGTACACACACACACACATATATACACATATATATATATATATATATACACATATATATATATATATATATATATATATATATGTGTGTGTGTATATATATATATATATATATATATATATATATATATATATATATATATATATATATATATATATATATATATATATATGAATGGGTACTGTTGGTGTAGTGGTTAGGACGTTCGCCTAAACACCGAAAGGACCAAGGGTTCGCTTTCTAAAGAGACAAACAATTTAGGTACATTCTGCCAAATTCCATTATGTGTCAGCTGGCAAAGGCTGTGAATTAGATACTTTGTCGTTAATCAGCGGCGGTGGGTAGTAAAGAGGGTGGAGGAGAGAATATCTGTATGCATATATATATATATGTGTGTGTGAATATATACATATATATGTAAGTATACACACACACACACACATATATGTATATATATATATATGCATATTACAGAGATAAAAGCTAAATGTAAAATTGAAGCAAGATCCAGGAAGAGGTGCCGTTGCAAGGATTACTCGCATGTCCTATAAAGTAAGAGGCCGCTATCGAAGCCAAGGAACAAACAACATTTCGCCCAAGCTATTCGTCAGACGATGATGGTCTCTGCATTCTGAATGGCTCCTGGTGATTTTTTCGTCCACTTCCCTCCAGGAAACGGCCTTTTTATAGATCAGGGATGGTTTTACGACTCTGTCAGTCCTTATTAACTGTTCGGTTTACCGTAAAAGAAGGTTCCCCAAGGTTTTTTTTTCTTTCTTTCTTTTTTTTAGTAGAGGACGTATCCTTGGGAGTGAGTGCAGGTTCTTTTTCATATCGGACTTCATTCTTCTTTTTTGTTGTTTTAGCAGTGTTTACCTTTCATGACAAATAGGTATTGCATTTTGTGGAAGGCGCAGTAAGTTAATGTTCTCTAAAAGTTTGTCCATAATAGCAATAAAAATAATGTAATACCTCATTTTCCTTTGAAGTTTCACATTCACTTTATAAACAGAGCGTCATGCATGAGCAAACTTTCCACATATTATTGGAAATTTTATCGCTTTTCTTAAACTATTTTCCGAGTATTCCGAGAATAAAAAGATTGCTTTCCCGCTTTCCTCCCAAGAAAGAGAAGAAATGAGAGAGAGAGAGAGAGAGAGAGAGAGAGAGAGAGAGAGAGAGAGAGAGAGAGAGAGAGAGAGAGAGAGAGGGGGCCAACAGTAAACTTGGCTGTCGTCATATGAACATATATAAAGTAGGAGGAGTAGCATTTAAAGTTATCGTGATTTTTCTACAAAACATTTTATCTTACTTAAAAGCGCCATCAACGCAGGGCTTTGCATAAGTACTTAAATATACACTGAAAGAATAAAACCGAGCAGCTACTTGGAAAGTAAATATTATTAAAGAGCCAAAAGTACCTCAAAGTCACATACAAGTTAGAAGTTTATCTTTCTCAACAATCCTGAAGATTCAGAGTGAAAAAAGTCATTTTCAGCCTTGAACAGAAATTGGGTAATACATTTTTCATGGCTTTGAAATGTCTAAAAAAAGGAAAGGAGAGAAATTAATTATAGGAAAAAGATACGCTAATTCCATCACTTAGGAAAAATAGTGATCTCATAATCTCTTCTTATTAGTACTGGCTATGAATTATACCCCATAAACACCTATGATTAAAAAAAATCTCTGTTGTACTTATTTGTCAGTTCATCTTTGTAGTCCATATCTAATGAGGTACAATATTAACAAGCGCACTAAAAAGCCTCATCAGCATATCGGCGGTCTTGCATCTGTCAAATTAATGGTTGCCTAACATCTGCTTTTCATTTAGAAATCAAAGGAATTTTCGGTCAGTAAAACACGGAAATTTTCGTATATTATATCATAAAAGTGTTTGAGGATCAGCAGCAAAAGTTGGGGCGGAAGATAAGGGAGAATCATTCGAGATGTAACTATGAATCATATTTGTTACCATTTAACGAACCATTATTAGTTTGCAAATACCCCCGACGACCAGTTGCTGTTTGGAACATTGCCTGTCCTCATTCTCTGTAGTTTATGTCTACTGTACTTCTAACGTTTACGGTCAGGATTTCTTTTACCCTTTAACCAATGTGATTCAAACTGTAGATATCAAGTAAGAAGTTACTGTTTTCCGTGAATGGTCGTTTGTGTGAAAAGAGGTGACATGCAAGCCAAATTGGGAAAGGAAAAGTTTTCTTGTTGGAGCGATATCGATTGCTAAGACCATCTTGGGGAATATTTTTAGCTAACTGAGACCTCCCGAAGCCACCTTTCTTAGGTGAAAAGGCAAGAAGTATGGTATGATATGTATATATGTATATATACACACACACATATATACATATATATATATATATATAAATA